>NW_004955448.1:299986-314268 GCF_000276665.1 Chinchilla lanigera
TGCCAGGCAGGCGCTTTTGCCGCTGAGCTAAATCCCCAGCCCCCTTTTTTTTTATTATTCTCTTTGTACTTGGCTTCACTCAAGTGAGATATCATATGATATTTAACCTTGTGTATCTGGTTTATTTCACTCAAACTGTATTCTGCAGGCATACCTATTTTTCTACAAATCTATCCTTCTTTATAGCCAAGTACTATTCTATTATATATAGATGCCACATTTTCTTTATCTAATCATCTGTTGATGTTTATACTGGCTGCTTCCTGGATTTAGTTATTATGAATTATGCTGCTACAAACATTGGTATGAATGTATCACTATAGTATGATGTCTTAAGCTATTTGGGTAGATACCCACCAAAGGGATAGCTCAGTCATATGTAATTTCTAATTTGAGTTATTTGAGAAATCCCTATACAGCCATGACAGCATTTGTTGTTTGATTTCTTAATGATTGCTATTCTTTCTGGAGTAAGATGGAATCTTAGTATCCTTTAATTTGTATTTCTCTAATAGCCAGAGATGCTGAACATTTTTTCATATATTTGTTGACCATTTGTATTTCTTCCTCTGTGAAATGTTTGTTCATTTCTCTTGCCCATTTCTTGACTGGGTTTTTAATTTCAGGTGAATTAATTTTTTTGAGTTCTTTGTATATTCTGGATATTATTAGTGCTCTGTCTGAGGACCACTAATTTTTCCCATTGTGTAGCTTTTCCCATTCTGTAGGTTATCTCTTCACTCTACTGATTGACTCTTTTGCTTTACAGAAGCTCTTTTGTCTGATATAATCCCATGTGTTGATTCTTGCTGTTATTTCTTCTGTGGTTGAGGTTCTGTTTAGAAAAGCCTTTCCTGAGCCTATGTCTTCAAGAGTTTTACCTATTTTATCTTCCAGTAGGTTTAATATTTGTTTTAATATTTAGATCTTTGATCCAGTTTGATTTTAATTTAGTATACGGTGAGAAATAAGGGTCTAGTTTCAATCTTCTGGAAACAGATGACCAGTTTTCCCAGCACCACTTGTTGAATAGGCTATCTTTCCTCCAAAATATGCTTATGGCCCCTCTGTCAACGATGAAATAGCTGGAGTTCTGGGATGATTGCAGAGGGGTAAAGAGCAGAGAAAGCAGCCTGAGATTTGGTGTCTAGATGTTAGAATATAGCAATGTGAAAAAGAGAAAAAAGAGGGAAGTGGGTCTCTGGGACCCAGCAAGGAATTGAAGCGAGTATTAAAGCACATGGGAGAGCAAAGTAGAGAAAAAAGAGGGAAGTGGGTGCCCGGGACCCAGCAAGGAATTTAAGTGGGTATTAAAGCCCATGAGAGAGCAAAGAGAGAGATCTCAATGAATAAGGAGGAGGGGGCAGGTGGTGCTTTCACCCTGAGCCGTGACTCACTGCATGGGAGGGGCAACTTGAACCTGCAGATGCACAGTGACTATAGGTTACCCCAGAGGCCACCACAGAGAAAGGTACCAGTGGAATGGAGCAGTGGACATAGTGGTCTGAAGTGGTTGGTGAGTTATTTGGGTTCAGATGTCTCCCAGGAGAGGGGTGATTGGCTGATCACCATCTTGGAGAAGGGCCAACTGATCTTGGAATTAAGAGCAGCTACAGGCTGGCCTCATCTGGTGGCTCCCAGTGTCAGGGTGAGTGGAGCTGAGTTCAAGAATGAAATGCGATGAAAATAGAAATTAATGGCAAAAAAAACCCACAAAAATGCCATAAACACATAGAAATTAAATAACACCCTCCTGAACAACCAATGGGTCACAGGAAATTAAATAAAAAATTAAACAGTACATACAATTAAATGACAATGTTGGTACAATTAAATGATAATGTTGATACAATATACCTGAACCTATGAGACCCAGTGAAAACAGCGCTATGAGGGAAATTTATAGTGGTGAAGTCTGACACAAGGAAAACAGAATGAGCTCACATAAATAACTTAATATTGAACCTCAAACTTCTAGAAAACAAAGAACAAGTCAAGCTCAAATCTCATATGAGGGAGGAAATTATAAAGATCAGGCCAGAAATTAATGCAATTGACACTAAGGAAACAATACAAAAAATCAATGAATCAGAGTTGGTTATTTGAAAGATTAAAACTGACAATCTCTTAGCCAATCTTATCAAGAAGAGGAAAGAAAAGACTCACATTTATGCAATTAGGAATGAAAAGGGTGAAATCACAACAGATCCTCCAAAAACCCAGAAGATTATCAATACTTACTTCAAGAACCTATATTTTAATGAAATGGAGAACAGAAGAAATAGACAGATTCCTAGGCATATGAGTTACTGAAGCTGAATCAAGAAGACAGAAAGATTATAAATTACTCAATATCAGTCAATGAAAATGAAGATGTAATTAAAAACCTAGCAACAAAAAAACCCCATGTCCTGATGGATCCACTGCAAAATTCCACCAGAAATTTAAAGACAACCTAATGCCACTACCTCTCAAACTTTAAATGAAATTAGAAAGGGAAGCAATATGTAGTGATTGATTGACTGTGTCAACTTGAGAAGTTTAGAAGCTTAACTAAATCAGCTCAGCAATCCTATACCCTAAGGAGTAGAAGACCCACCCTAGGGTGGCTCATTGACTAGACAGTATAAAAGGGAAGTGAGGAAGGATGAATGGGCTTCTGTTCTTCAGAGCAGCTCCAGTCTTTGCCTTCAACTTGGACTGGCTTCTAGTGCAGACTCTTCGGCTTCCACCTTGGATCCTTTAGCCTCTGGTGTAGACTCCTCAACCTTTCATTGCAGACCATCAGCCTCCTGACACAGACTTCCACAGAACACTGCAGTGAGCTTCAGACTGTGGACCGAATCCTTGGTTTCCAGTGTGCAGACATCCCCTGCACACTTCCTCATCCAACACTGTGGCTGACCATCATAAGCCAATCTTGTAATTTCTTATACATTTTTATATCTTGCGTTATATCTGTTTCTCTAGTAAAAACCTGACTGATACACAATACTCCCCAACTTACTCCTAGAATCAAGTATCATCCCTATACCAAAATCAGAGAAGGACCCAACCAAAAAGAGAAACTTCAGGCCAATCTCCCTAATGAACATAGATGCAAAAATGTTCAATAAGATACTAGCAAACAGAATGCAGCAAATCAAGAAGATTATACACCATGACCAAGTAGGATTCAACCCAAGAATACAGGGATGGTTCAACTTATGCAAATAAATAAATGTAATACACATTAACAGAGCCAAAGACAAAAAATGACATGATCATCTCAATAGATGCAGAAAAAGCTTTTGACAAAGTCCAATACTCATTCATTAAAAAACCCCACAGAAAATTGGAATAGATGGTCTTTATCTCATGACCAAAACTATCTATGACAAATCAATAGCCAACATCATAGCAAATGGTCAAAAACTGAAAGCTTTCATTCTAAAATCAGGAATAAGACAAAGACGTCCACTATCACCAATCTTCTGCACTGTAGCTCTGGAAATACTAGCTAGAGCAACTAGACAAGAGAAAGACATAAAAGAAATATGGATAAGAAAGGGAAAAGCTACACTGTCATTATTTAGGTTGACATGATACTCTACATAGAAGACCCCAAATGCCATGAAAAGATCTCTAGATTGAATAACCAAATTCAGTAGCATGGCAGAGTTTATAAAGTCAACACTCAAAAATCAATATCATTCCTGTACATTAATAACAAACTCACTCAGAGAGAAAACAGGGAAGCAACACCTTTCACAATAGAATTAAAAAAAAAAATACTTAGGAATCAGTCTAACAAAGGAAGTAAAAGACTTTTACATTTAAAACTACAGTACTTTGAAAAAGAAGATCAAAGAAGGTATCATAAAATGGAAAGATACCCTTTGTTCTTGGGTAGGAAGAACCAATATAGTGAAAATGGCCCTACTTCCAAAACTGCTATATAGATTTAATGCAGTCCCAATCAAAATATCAATAGCAATCTCACATAAACAGAGAAAACAATCCTAAAATTCACTTGGAACCAGAAGAGATCTAGAATAGCAAAGGCAATCCTGGGCAACAAGGGAAAAGGCAAAGGACATCATAATTCCTGACTTGGGAAGTCATACTACAAAGCTACTATGATAAAAACAGCATGGTACTGGCAAAAAAACAAACCCAAGGATCAATGGAACAGATTAGAAGATGCAGAAACAACTCCAGAAACACCTTATCTTTGACAAAGGAGCCAAACACCTTCACTGGAAGAAATATAGCCTCTTTAATAAATGGCACTGGAAAAACAAGCTTCCCACATGCAAAAGATTCAAAGTAGTCCCCTATCTTTCACCAGGAACTAACTTAAAATTGAAACGGATCAATGATCTAAATATAGAAACAGAAACACTAAATTTGCTGGAAGATAAAATAGGTGGAACTCTTGAAGGCAGAGGTGAAGGCAAAGACTTTATAAACAAAAACTCCGATTGCACAGGAAATATTACAAAGAGTCAACAACTGGGGTCAAAGATTTGCATAGCAAAAGAAACCACTAAAAGAGTGAAGATACAATTCAAAGTGGGAAAAATTTTTTGCCAGCTGTTCTTCAGACAAAGGGCTAATATCTAGAATATACAAAGAACTCAAAAATATCAGAACCCCCAAATTTAAAGACCCAATCCAAAACTGAGCATCTGAAGTGAACTGATTCTTCTCAGATGAAGTAGAAACAGAAAATAAATGAAAAAAAATGTTCAACACCACTGGTCACTGAAGAAATGCAAAATGAAACAACTCATTCCAATTCCATCTCATTCCAAAAAGAATGGCTATCAATTGAGAAATCAACTGATAATGCTGGAGAGGCTGTGAGGAAAAGGAACCCTTCCCCATTGTTGGTGGGAATGTAAACTAGTGTAACTATGGAAATCAGCCTCAAAAAATAAAAACAAATGATTCCAGTTTACCCAGCTATTCTCCTCCTAGGCATCTTCTTGAAAGAATCAAAAGCATCATAGCACAGTGATATATGCATACCTATGTTTACAGTGCACAATTTGTAATAGCTAAATCCTGGAAATAGCCCATATGCCCATCAACAGATGAATGGGTTATGGTTTGTGTCTGGATGTCCCCGTAAAGTCTCATGCAGTCATGGGGCGGGCTTCTAGAGTTAATGACTGATTCATGGGTGTGAGTGCTACACCCATCCTGGGATGGGTAGTTTGCATACAAGGGAGGGAAAGAGGGTGCTTGCCACCCCCTTTTGCTCTTGCTGCTTTTGCTGTTTTCCTGGCCATGAACGGTTGCCCTGTGCCATGTGCCACTCTGCCTTGAAGCCAGCCAAATATGAACTGAAGCCTCCACAAACTGTTAGCTAAATAAATCTTTCCTTCCATAATTTTGTGCATCAGGTATTTTGTCTCAGCAATAAGAGAAAAGTAACCAAGACAAATGCATTACAAAATGTGGTATTTATATAGAATAGATTACTACTCTGCCATAAAGAAGGATTATTTGAGTCATTTGTAGGTAAATGGATGTACCTGGAAACCATAATTTTAAATGAGACAAGACAAACTTTTTAAGACAAATTTTAGTATCACATTGTTTCTCTCATGTGAGAAACTGTAAGTAGCAAAATGGAAGACAGATATAGGGAAGTAGGAAGAACATGTTCAAATGGAAAGGAGAACAAAGGAGGGAGAAGAGGGAAGGAAAAGAAATTTTAAAGAGACTGATAGGGAGAAAATAGAGACAAAGCTTCTCTAAACAGGGACGAGAAGAAAGGTTGAAGGGTGGGCAACAGAATGGGAAAAATGAGGAATTAAGATATGTTATATACAGGGACAAATTCCCTCTGGTGAATTTGAACACTATTATGGCAAATATATACTAAAACAAATTTTTTAAAAATAAGAAATATTACTCATCGAAAAACAATCTAAATATGTGTCATTTTAAAACTTTTTCTTTATGAACCAGCCAAACTTTCTCCACCTTGACTCTCTGTACTAAGGGGATAAAAACACAAGAAGGAATAAACTCATGCCCTGAAGACAAAGTAAGTAGGTAGCACATAGCGACAGGGGAGCCACCTGGAAGGCAGGAAGCCCATGGGAGAAATTAGCCCATGCACAGCAGGCTGCAGAGGGGGGCTGCTGGTCAACCTGTGATGGGCTCTGACAAGGGCCAACTGTGCCCACCTGCTTCTCCCACCTCTCCCACACCAGAAAGTGCAGGCAGCTGGTGTGTACTCTCAGGCAAAACCAAACATGTCCCTGACAGCTAGCTCTTCTTTAATGAAATTAAACAGTTTGCAATGGAGAATCAACCTGGTGCCTCAGAGCAAAGTCCTCATTCTAATAATAAGTGGCTTTTCCTAAGAATGAGTCTTAGCCCCCCTTTCCCACCATATGCCCAGAGCACCCAGTCACAGTTCTTACTGGGGAGAAGTCACCCAGCTACACAGATCTTTCTTCTTTCTTTCTCCTCCTCCTTCTTCCTCTTCTTCAGCTCCTTCTTTTGTGAGGAGGGCATTGGTCAGGATTGAGCTCAGGGGTTCACACAAGCTAGGGAAGTGCTTTACCACTGAGCCATATTCTCAACCTTCACCCCACTTTTACATATTTTATTCTTCAGAAAGGCTCTTGATAAATTGCTCAGGCTGGCCTCACACTTGAAATCTTCTTGTCTCAAGACTCCTGCATAGCTGGGATTACAAGGTTACATAGTGGCTAGACCGACTTTCTTAGATGTGACCTGACAACCAAAGATCACCAAGTATTAGTAAAACCAACAAATGAAAAAGAAACACCAAGATACACGGACATGAAAACCAAACTCTAGTGGAAACAAAAGATAATCAGGGAATACAAAAATTGATTCAAGAAGAATTAAGGAAGACTTTATAAAACTAGAACAGATTGATCGGAAAAAAATCACAGAACAGGAGGAAGTAATTAGACGCTGAAGATGAGAGGTTTGTTTTTTTTTGGGGGGGGGCGGGTTTAAGGATGCAGTTCAGGCTGGTCTTGAACTCACTTGGTAGCCCAGGCTGGCCTTGAACTCACAACCATCCTCTTGCCTCAGCTCCCTGCCCTCCCCATGCTGGGATTACAGGCATGAGCCACCACACCCAGCTCTGAAGATGAGAGTTGAAATACAATGTTCAAAAGGTAGTAAGATAAAAGAGAAGAAATCTCCCAGGATACAGAGTAAAAGGAGAGAAAGTGTGACAGAACAAGAAAAACACAGAAGGAAAGATGCCAAAGTCCAGTGTCAAGTGAAAAGAGCATATATGGAGAAAGGGCAGGGTAGAGAGGGTGAGATGGACGAACCGCAGCCATCTTCCCATCTCTGTATCCCCCACTCTCAGGGAACTCTACTGAGGCCTGCTTTGCTGCCATCATGGGAAAGCAGTTCTAGATTTATCACCTCGAGACAGGGGCATGGTATTTGCAGGAAGGGGTTGATGAAAGAAGGTGGGGAAATGACATATATGTGCCACTTTTTCTTTTCTTTTTTAATGAGAAAGTCTCACTACATTGCCTTTGCTAGTTTTGAACCCCTAGACTCTAGGGCTCCTGCTACCTCAACTTCTGAGTGCTGGCACTAGGTACATACCACTATCCAAAACTTGTGTCACTTTCTTAATGTGGCCTAATAGCATGAAAGAAGCCAGGGCCAGGTGTGGGCACTTGCATTCTAGGGATAACTCAAATGAGTCACCGAGGGAAATGCTACAGGGCTAGGTGAGCTGGGGCTCTTCAGCTCTTCACTGATGACAGCCTCCAGGCTGACATCATCTACCCGGGTGCTCCATGGCTCAACCCAACCCCTGGGAACCCAACCCCTGGGATTCAGAAATTTCTCCATCTGATTTACAGGAACATTAGGACTTTTTCCAATGCTGTGGGATACACAGCGTAGCAGGCATCTCTGAGTTTAAGTGCATAGCTAGCAAGTATTCTGCCTTTTCTAGGAATGTCCCTAAGAACCTGTAAGTGGACTCTCAGCAGCCATGTCTGTGCTATGGGACTCATCTTCACCAAACTGGCCATGACTAACTGACCCAATGGTGGGTTTCTAACAACCTGAAACAACTCGATTCTCCATCATCACAATTTGAAAATTGGTCTGATAAGACAAAGACTCTAGAGATAGACAAAGATTCTCAGCCTTCCATTTGGAGAGTGACCATGGACTTCTATAAATCAAAATGAACAGGGTGGAGGAGAAAAGTACAAAACAAAGAGCTCACAAGTGTTTGTCAAGAACCAAAACAGAGTAGGGCAGAGGTAGATTGGATGAAAGCATTTACCCATCAAATGAAGGAGAATCCATGATAGCATTAGGCAAATCATCAAGAGCCGACGCTGTTCAACCTTTTGGCTTACCTGGTGGCATTAAGCGGAGAGGCTGTAAAATGAGGCAGCCACCATGTTCACAGTTTAGTGTATTGTCAAAAAGTAAAATGTCTCATATGATCCAGTGCTTCACCTCCTAAGTAAATACCCAAAAGAATGAAGTGGGGGGATTCCAATAAACACTTGTATGCCTTCATTCATAGCCCAAACAACTGAAATATTTCATAGATGAATAAATAACCAAAATATATACATACAATGGAATACTGGGCATGAAACTGATACCTTGAAAACATTATGCTAAATCAAATAAGCCATATAATACATGATTCCACTTATACGTAGTACTAGAATAGGCAAATTCATAAAGACATAGAGGTTACCAGGGACTAGAAAAGAAAGGCATAGGGTGTTACTATTTAATAGATGTAGACTTTCAATATGTTCTGGAAATAGTGGTAATTTTTAAACAACATTATGAATATATGTAACATCACTGAATTATACACTTAAAAATGACTAAAATGGTAACTGTTCTGTGGGTTTTACCACAATTTTAAAAAGCGCAACTCTGCCTTAACGCACATTCTAACGTTCTTGGGCCATGTGTAACACCATGGTCTTAGTCATTTTCCTGTCACTGAGACACAATTCCTGATACTTGCAACTTAAAAGAGAAGTTTATTTTGCCACACAATTTCAGAGGTCTCAGTCCATGCATGGTCATCTGGCTCCCAAGGGGGAAACAACCTGGTAGAAGAAAGCTGCTCCCACTATGACAGCCAGGGAGCAGAGAGAAATAAGGGTGAGGAGAGACACACCCTTCCAGATCAAGCACCCAGTGACTTGCCTCTTCCAACCAGGCCCTGCATCCTAGTAGCACGTTTAGCAATGGATTCATCAGAGGATTAATCCATAATCCAATGACCTTCCAAAAGCCCCATTTCTGAACACAAGACTTTTTGGGGGTATTTTCAATCTAAATCATAAAAACCACAAAGGTGTTTGACAAGTACATCTGAGAAGCACCTCAGCCCAGTGTGATGCTGTAGTGGCACAATAAATAATAAAAGACTTGAAGCAGATTTCTTTCTGGTAAAATCAGAAGTCATTTTTTTTTAAAAATAAAAAAACAAAAATATCAATCTCTTTGATAAGTATGTTAATAGATTCTAAGTGAGAAATAACATGGAAACCAAGGTGATGGAAAATATGTACACAAAGACACTGAAGTGTTTTCAATTGACATTATGCTAACAGTATGGGATGATATACATATATACACACTGAATAATGGTGGCAAGGCATTTCTACTTGTAGCTGAGAGTAAGGGCTAGCTTTACTCTCTTGTCTGAAACAATTAACTATGGACAAGATACATGAAAGATCAGTTCTCAAAACACTGAACATCAGGCAATAAAGGACAGTGATGCAGGAGTGACAGAGAATGAAAGAGATGAACCCTCTGATTGCTCCAGTTTTTGAGAAGCTAAACAAAAAGCAGAGTATGTTAAGTGGAAACATAAAACCAATTTTTTTTTTTTTTTTTTTTTTTTTGTCTTTTTGAGACAGGGTCTCACTGTGCAGTTCAGCGTGGCCTTGAGGTCACTTTGTAGACCAGGCTGGTCTTGAATTCACAACAATCCTCCTGCCTCAATCTCCCCAGAGCTGGGATTACAGGCATGTGCCATCACGCCTGGTTCAAAGAAAAAATTTTAATCCCAAAGAGAAATTCTTGAGATGAAAATTCCAACCCTGAGATGAAAAATATACTGGTAGGATTATAGGTAGATTAAATGTTGCAAGAAAACATTAGTGAACATAAAGACACAGGCAACAGACACTACTCAAGACAATACAATTTAAAAAATAACTGTAGTCACAGTTAAAGGGCAGGCTGAGCAGCAGGATCACTGAAGCCCAGGAGTTTGAGACCAGACTGGGCAATATAGCAAACTGTTTCAGAAACAAACAAAAATCCCAAAACAAATCACCCCAAAGTTTCCTTTTTTTTTTTTTTCTCCTCTTTTGTAGCACTCAGGATTGAACCCAGAGCCTCATACATGCTAGTCAGGGACTCTACCACATCCCTAGTCCCTTTTTAAAATTTTGAAATAGGTCTCACTGATTTGCCCAGGTTGGCCTCAGATCTGCAATCCTCTTGCCTCAGATTCTAGATAGCCTAGCAGAGTACGTAGCACTTAGCAGGTACTCAATACACATTTCATGAATTAAAGAATGACTTCATCAAAGCCTTCTGGGGGAGGTACTGGAGATTGAACACAGGGCCTTTCACACTGAACTACATACATCCCCAGGCCTTTTGTATTATTTTGTATTTCAAGACAGGGTCTTGCTAAATCACTAAATTGCCTGGTTGGCCTCAGACATGCAATCCTCCTGCCTCAGCAGGAGGCAGAGTACTGGGATTACAGGCCATCAGGGTCAGCTCATTCTAACCTTCTGAAACAAATTCCTATTTCAAAGATGTTCTATGTCAGGCATGGTGGCACACACCTGTAATCCCAGCACTCGGGAGGCTGAGGCAGGCAGATCACTGCAAGTTCAAGACCAACCTGGGCTACAAAGTGAGCTCAAGACCAACCTGAACTGCATAGCGAGAGACTTTGTCTCAAAAAGACTAAAAAAAAAAATCAAAGACCTTCTCAAATTATCAAAATTATTCATTTCCCCAATTTTTCATTTTGTTCCCAGAATAATGTAATATTGTCATACAAAGTAATGCTCATTAGCACCAATTCTTCTTGCCTAACAGTAAAGTAACCTTACCATTTCTTAAGGAATGATCTATCAGAAAACAATCTCTATGCCACACTGACTTCTGGTACAGCCTTGGCAGCCTACTACCCAATCTGGTGTCCAGTGTTCTCAATTCACCAGCTGAGGAGCATTTTCATCAACACAGTGGTCCACTGAATAACCCATCAACCAACACTTCATACACATTAGGTACTTAATCTATGATGAATTTACAGATGAGGGAATTAGGAAGGTGAAGTGACACACTAGCAAGTAGCAGAGGCCAGAATACAAGTCCAAGTCTATCAGACTCCAAAATTCTTAATACCACACCAAGGTAAAATTTAAAATAAAATTTTAGCTAACAATCAAATAGCATACAATCTCCCAGAAGGAATATGAACTTTCAGTCATGTTTTCCATTTGGAAAGATAAATTCTTACGATGAGCCAGGCATGGTGATCCATGCCTATAATCCTAGCACTCTTGAGGCAGGAGGATCCCAAGCTCAAGCCCAGCCTGGAGAACTTAGCAATTTAGTGAAACCATGTCTCAAAATAAAAAAAAAAACAAGTTAGGGATGCAGCTCCATACCAAGGTCCTGGATTCAATTCCTGGAACTAGAGAAAAAAAATATGTATACATGATGGCTCAGTCACTAGCTCTGCTGTTGCCTTAAGTAAGAATCAACAAATCTTGCCTTGACCAAGGCCAGGGTATTTTCTCTTCAAGCTAGAGCTGCTTAAAATCTGAAATCTTGGGTAGAGGGAAATTATTTTATAGAAATAATGTGACATATGACTGTATAATAATAAAGATATGTGACTGCATCAAGAGTCTTTACATTCTAAGGGGATTGGCTCAAAGAAAACAGATCACAGTTCACTGACTTTAAAATGACTTCTCCCTCATATTTCATCACTGAAAGTTACACGCACCACGCAGTCTATATCTAACCACCACTCTCAAAGACAAGCAACAGCTGTGGTTCGGTTATCACTGTCTGCATGTAAGTGAGCCTGGTCTTAACTTCATATTGTAGTTGCTTCCATGTCTAAGTATGAAATAAAAATTCTAAAAGAGAACTGGCTTATTAGTGTTACATAAAACAAGAGTGTGTCTTACAGTTACTGGTGTCTCCAATTTAATGAAGTTCAAAGTTTTGTTCAGATGGATGTTGGTCTTTTGGCTACGAATAGGTTGTTGGCACCTTCATCCCTTTAACTCTCCAAATATGGTGGAATAACAGCAATCTTCTATACTTCAACATACACGCTGTATTACAGCCAAGGTTTGCAAAGGAATAGTTTTAATACAGGACACATAATTTATAGGATTATTTTATAACACTCACCCAAAAAAGTCAAATGCACAGGAGATCTATCCATGCACTAAAGACCCAAAGAATCCAGGTGAGGGCCTGGATCCCATAGCAATATCCTCCATGAGTCCAGGTCGAGGTTTAGAGCACATAGCGACGTCCTCTATGAGTGTAGCTGGAGACCTAGAATCCACAATGTCTCATGCAAGTCCATATCAAGGATCTGCACTGGGAATGCCCATGGGCCAGTGGTGGAAGCCAGTGGTCCGCACTAGCAGGGTGAAGGATCTCTGCCAGCAGGCTGAGGGATCTGCACTGGAGTTAGGAAATGACACTCAAGGTAAGGACTGGAGCTCCCCTGAAGACCACAGCCATCCTCAGTGACAGGGAGGACCCAAGCTCCTCCAATGATGTGAACAGCCAAGTTCACATCAAGAAAACCAGCATTAAAGGTTTCTCCAGAATCAACAGCACACCACCTTCCCCTCCAGTTCTCCTTTTATGCTGCTGGCAACAATCCTCAGGTGGGCCTTCCACACCCAGCACCATGCTGACTCAGTTCAGCTGGGTGTTACAAGTTGACCATTCATTAATCTACCACATACTGGTGGCCAGAGAATTAGGCCTCCTTAGGAAGAAAGAGATGATGGGACAGACAGCTTCAAAAAACTGTACAGCTGAGTCAGGAACAACTTGAGGGTTTATGTCCCTAATAGGAGAAAATTTAAAGAACACTTAATAGTGTGGATTAAATGATGAGTGCAGTCAGTTGACAGAAATAATGTGTGTCACACTTGTATGTGCATTATGAATAGAGAAGATTAGTGAGTGAAGACATTCAAGCAATAGCCTTATGATCCTGCTGAGGATCTGATAGATTTTTCTCATAGGAATTCCAGCCTGTGACAATCATCACGTTGTTGTCGTAAAAAGATGAGTAGGGAGAACAAGAGTTAATTCTCAGCCACCTTGGACATTCCTATGGTTTTGCTCCCCTGGCTTGAAATCTGTGGTCAAGAACTGAGTGCCTGATTTTGGCAGATTCCACCACTTGGAACATTACTGGGCGATTAAAGAACCCTGCAACGTATGGTGTACTTTATCACAGTGATCCAATTATAACCCAAGCTTACCTTGAGCTCAAAAATAAGGGTAGGGATGAGGAGTTTCATACACTAAATAGAACCTCTTGAATTTGTACTTAAAAACTAAGTCAAAGCCAGGCATGATGGTACATGTATCTATAGTCCTAGCATTCTAAGATGCTGAGGGAGGAGGATCACAAGTTTTGGTCTGGCCCGGGCAATTTATCTACTTTGTGAGACCTTGTCTCAAAATAAAAAGATATGGGGAATACCAGTGTTGCGCAATAAAGGAAGGAGGGAAAGTAGGGAGCAGGGGAAGAGAGGGAAGGAGGAAGGGTGGACAATACCAGCATAATAAAAGCAGACTGGTAAAACGATAAATTCCATGATTTAATTCTAGTTTGAAAAAAAAAGACAGCTATTTTTGGCCTTTAATTTTTAATGTAATACAGATGCAACTCTTTGACCACCTACTAAGCACTATGTTATACACTTTGCTTCCTCCAAAACAGAAAATTATATCCTATGCACAGCAGCTGTACCCAGTGCCTACAATTTCTAGGCTGCCTTCCATGCCAGCCAGCCCTAAGAACTTTAGGCTAAACTAGCCAGGCCCAACAATCATGTAAGCCACTTCCCCACAGTAAATCTCTTAACATGTATCTACTACTACTTCTTTTTCTCTGGTTGAACTCTGACTGATACAGATTTTACTATCAGAAGTGTTTCTACAGGAACAGAATCTTGTTTTTTTTTTTTTTTTTTTTTTTT
>NW_004955448.1:314443-357270 GCF_000276665.1 Chinchilla lanigera
TTTTTGGTTTTTCTCCGGTACCGGGAACCAAACTCACGGCCTTGCACTTGCCAGGCAGGTGCTTTTGCCGCTGAGCTAAGTCCCCAGCCCCTGTTCTTTAATCTTAATAAAGGCATTGGTAACTCTATTTCCAGTAGTAGAGAGGGCACTGGTAATCTATGACATGTTTTGGTAAGAAATACATAAAATATCGCCTTTGGATATCGTGGGGAACCACTCAGACTACTTCAAAGCTCAGGGGCATCTAAAGACAACTGAGGATGTGACCCTGACTGTCTAGCACAGGTGCGCAGTGGGATAGTTATGTAACCATGACTTAGCACAAGTAAACACGCATGTGCTGGTTATGGCACTATATAAGAATGTAAATATGAGATAACAACCTGTAGAAGAATTATACAATAAAGACACAGGCAGCTCTTGAGCTCTTTGTTCTGCTCTGCTCTATGCTGGCTGCTGCTGTTGCTGATGTCTTGTAAACATGCGTTCCTTTGCACTGATTTAAAAGCTGTATCTGCCCCAAGAGGAACCCTCAGATCTTGAAGCACAGGGGCTCATCAAGCAAGTGGATGAATTATAATGCAAACTGAATTCCCTACCTCACAAGGTATCTTCTCTTCTTCTGTTATCTTGTGGGAGCACTGATTGAGAAGGCACTGAATCCTGAAAATTACAATGGGAACATGAAGCTAGGAACATTTAACTCCTAAATATTTCCAATTATTCTTTGCCAGTAAAGCCGCTCTTTTGTTCTTGCCTGAGGTTAGCACTGCTTTCTGCTTCTCCTCAGGACATACTCCTTGTCTGCCCTGCCATAAAGAGCCCCTGGGTTTGGTTCCTACCATCAAGGAAAAAAAAAAGACATGTTCATGTTCCCACCACTCCTCTTTCCCTCTAGATCTATAACTAGACTTAAGCCCTGAAGACTCCCAAGAATATTACAAAGTGTGACCCACAGCAAAAAGTATGCAACACATCAAAAGAACTCCATGATTTTCCCAGCTACTACAGATGTAAAATACTGGGAATTTGGGAAAAGACCCTAAGGGTATGAGATCATGGTGGAAGGGATGTAAAGTTGGATCAGGCTAAATGTATTGATCAGGTCCATTTCAAAGATTCTGGATTTAATGTTTTAACTCAAGAACCCTAACAGTTTGGATGTACGGTCAGCCAAACCATGGCCCCAAAGGAAGCCTAAACTAATTGAAATGCCAGAACTGCCCTGCTGTACTTACTATTGAGGAATGTACCCAGAGGCCAAGGGATATTATTTTCTACTCTCTCTTATCCATTTATCATCTCTAATATACAATGTATTGATGATGGTTGGCTTTATATCACAGTACAATATTTTTGTATTTTATTTTTTTTGAGACAGGGTCTCACTATGCAGTTCAGGCTGGCTTTGAGCTCACTTTGTAGCCCAGGCTGATGAGTACAGTAAAACCTTGGGTTAACCTGTAACTAGTATGTAACCCCAAACATCACATGATCACAACTGAGCCAATGGTCCCCACCCCCTATCTATCTTGTTGCAGGATTACAGGTGATCATCTCCGATGCTCAGATGCTTGGTCTCCGGCCATACTGTTTGACAGAAATCAATGATTTTTCAGAACACTGACAGGTGCTCACAACTGGCACTAGTGTATTTCAAAGCACCTATGGACAATCCCTTACTTTTCTATACAAGAGTAAGCTGAGGAATACTTTGTTTCATTCTAAGTCAGGCTGCCTGCAGATAAAGAACTTTTCCTCTGCTGTAGTATTTTGACTTACATTAAATACAGTGTATGACAAGAGTCTAGTAATACTGTACTGTAGTCAATATCTATTTGTCCATATACAATGACTGGCTGCCATGCAGAAAAAGGTTGAAAAGGTGCTAAGAAGATGATTACAGTGGAAGAAAGAACTCATTAAGAAGTATAAATGATATATGCAAGTGGCTGAAATAGCAAGATTTTATGTCTATGCTGACCATTTACACAATGGTAAGAAGAAGAAATAAGGAAGCTAGATGCAGAAGAAAGTTGTGAGAATATCAAAGCAGCAGTCATGTGCTCTGGAAGATGTAGCACAGTTGCTTCTAGTTTAGATGAGAAGCAACTAGCAGGTGATACTGAGAACTTAACCTGTGAGAAGCCAAAGGCCTTGAATATCGACCTTGTAAGTAAACAGCCAGGCACATCAATGGAACAGGAAGAAGGCTTTAAGGCAAGCTGGGAGGGGCTGGGGTTTTAGCTCAGCGGCAAAAGCGCCTGCCTGGCAAGCGCAAGGTCGTGAGTTCGGTTCCCGGTACCGGAGAAAAACCAAAAAAAGAAAAAAGGCAAGCTGGGGATGGTTTGATAACTTTAAGAGAAGTGGCATCAGGGATTGGGGATTTAGCTCAGTGGCACAGCACTTGTCCAGCAAGTGCGAGGTCATGAGTTCAATTCCCGGTACTGGAAAAAAACAAACAAAAACCAAAACAACAACAAAAAAAAGAGAAGTGGCATCCATAGTGTTGGGAGGCATAGGGAGGCTGAGAGTTCAGACACTGAGGATGAGACATTTAATATTGAGTTTCAGAAGTTCATGGTTTCCAAGGATTACCTGCTGGAGTAAGTTTTTAACAGTGATACGACCTGGCTTTTTTGGAAAAAGATGCCAAGGAGGACCTACATTAGAGTGTGTAGTACCCAGTTACAAGCCCATGAAAGACCATCTCACCCTCTTGTTTTGTGCTAATGCAAGCAGGGATTCCAAAATCAAGCCCCTGCTTGTATAGCATTCCAAGAACCCACAAACCTTCAAGAAATGCAAGGTGCAAAACAGGTACTTAAACATTAGTGGAGGTCCAACTGGAAGTCTTGGGTCACTCTTACCTTGTTTGCTGAGTAAATCAATGAGCTCCTTGGTCCTGCAGTGAAGAAATACCCTTAGAAAAGCATCTGCCACTCAGAGTTTGTTTATGGTTATGGATAATGTTCCTTCTCATCCTCCAGGCTTTGAGGACTCACTGGAGGAAACTGAGTTCATTGAAGTCCAAGAGAACCTTCAATTCTCCTTGAAGAAAACTGTGGCCTGATTGGGTACTTGGACATGACTTAGAAGGGTTTGCTCATGAGCAGGAGCTGCTGGTTGTCAATGATACCATGTCCTTGGGGAAGACCATGAGACTGAAGGATGATATTCAAGAACTGGTAGAAGAACACAGAGCAGATATTGATGAACTGATGGATCTGCATCTGGAGCCACAGCAAGAGGTGATGGAGATCTCATCTGCAGATGAGAAAAAGGTGGAGGAATCCCTCACTTCACATGTGGTTATGGAAATGTCTAAAATGTGGGAAACAGTGCAACATTTCATAAAAAAAGCAACACTTGAATGAGCCTGTAGCAATACAAGCAGTAAATCTTTTTAACAACAGTGCAATGTCACACTTCTGGGAGATCCTCAAAAGGAGGGAGAAAAGTCTCACTGGATAAATTCCTTGTTAAGACTGCATAAGAAAAAGAGTCCACTGAGCCAAGAACAGTGATTCTGCTGAAAGTCATCCCACACAACAACCCTCCTCTCTTGTCTCCCTCACACCAGCCACAAAGGCTTTCAACACTAAGTACAGGTTCATTTATTTTTCTTATTATTTATATTTTGTATTTTATTTGAATATTTGGGTTGTGGAATAAATCATCTGTGCTGCCATTCTTTCTTACGGGGAAATTCACTTTTATATACAAGTGTTTTGGATTACAAGCATGTTTCCAGAATGAATTATGCTTGCAAACAAAGGTTTTAAAGTATTTAAGTTACAGGATCAAAAGAGAAACATGATCATCCAGAGCTTTGTATCCTCTTCTGGAAGAAGTTAGAATATTATTAATTATGTAACTATTATGGTTTGTGTCTGGGTGTCCCCCCAAAGGAACATGCACTCATGGGGTAGGCTTTCAGAGTTTATGATTGATCCATGATCCAATGCTGGGATTATGGGTGTGAGTGCTACATCCGCCCTGGGGTGGATAGTTTACATATGTAAGGGAGAGAAAGAGGCTGTTTGTCACCACTCCTCCCTTTTGCTCTTGCTGCTTTTGCTGTTTTCCACCCACCATGAACTGTTGCCCTCTGTCATGTGCCACTCTGCCTTGGAGCCAGCTGTTTGGACTGAAACTTCCACAAACTGTAAGCTAAATAAACCCTTCCTTCCTTAATGTTGGGCCTCAGGTATTTTCTCTGCAGGCAGTTGTATCAAGGTAGGTGGAAGGATGGCTTTGTTATTGCATTCATTTGGAAATTAAGTATGGCTTGAGGAGACGCATATGGATGGCAAGTAGACAAGGGGTGACCTATAACGCATGTGTTGACATGACTAAGCTACTATCTACAGTTACTTAAACACTAATCTAGGTGTTGTAGTGAAGGAATTTCGTAGATTATTAAAAGTCCATAATGAGACTTCTGCTTTAAGCTCTGACACATAAAAGAGCTAAGAATTTAGTACTCCTCTACTTACAAGAACTGCACAAACCAAAAAACCAAGCCTCTCCTAGATTTGTCAGGGAACTAAGGTTATCAGGCAAATTGTTATCCTGAAACTTGGAGATGTTTGCATAGAGAATTACAGTCAAGATCTGCTTACCTGGAGCAGAAACTTCCTCAGTCATAAACAGGAACACTTAGTAATTCGGATGAAAGCTGGATGCTGGGTGAGGACTAATGTAGAGTGAGACACTTTTAGAAGCCAAGCTTTTTGGGGGAGCGAGGCACACTTTTACTGCAGTCCAAGAATACTACCAGGTTCTTAAGGTTCAGAACCAAGGTGAGGACCCCTCGTATCTCTCGCAGGAAGAAGAGAGAAAAAACCCACCATTTTGAAATATCCAGATATGCTCTAGAACAAAGACCTAGTGCACAAAAGAAAAGCCTTTCTTTACCAGACCTTTATCCATCTAGAGAGCAGGGCATTTACCAGCCTCTTCCTTCCATAGCCTTCCTGTCTTAGGCAAGAGGTGGGGGGAAATAGTAAATATTTGGAAAGGTAATGCCACACAGCCCCACTGCTCAAAGTCAGACTTGGCCAAGGGTGGCGGCATACACCCATAATCCCAGGACTCAGGAGGCTGAGGCAAGAGTATCACAAGTTCCAGGCCAGCCTGGGTACACAGTGTCTTTCTTTCTTTTCACTGACACACAATACCTGACATTCACAAATTAGAGGTTTATTTTGCTCCTGGTTTGTAGAGATTTCAGCCCGTAGTCTGCTAGCTCCAAGTCAGGGCCACAAGGCAGAAGGGAACAGCAGAAGAGAAACAGCTTAAGTATGGCAGCAGGAAGCAGAGGGAGATAGATCCATGTAGGCCATGACCCCCAGTGACCCTTTTCCCACCAGTTTCACCTCTCACTATCACAGTTAGCCATAAACACAAATCATCCCATAAGACTGAGATTGAATTTTAAGATTACAGAAAGCCTCCTTTCCACTATACCTTACCATCACATCAACCAAGCGCCAGTGAGGTAACTATAGATTACAGGTGTGAGAACTCAAAGCATGAGTTCTTAGGAAAATCCAATAGTGGAAAACAAGAACAATGGAAGAACTTTAAGCCTGTAACATCTACAACTACAGCAAATATTAAATACAGCCTAACTTCTAGTTGGACTAATAAATTTTTTTTGAAACTTCATACTATAGTCTTTGACCTCAATTCCTATTCCCCAGCTTTCACTAATTTAACTAAAAAAAAAAAAAAAACAGCATGTTCTAAGGCAAGAAGAGACAGCAGTCTGGCCAGGCATGTCCCAGCACTTGGGAGGCTCTGGCAGGAGAAGTGCTGAGTTTGAGGCCAGACTGGGTATATACAGTAAATTTAATTTCAATCAGCATACACCCCTATACGCATCACAGAAACTTGAAAGGAGCCAGGGAAGAAAAACACCTTGCCTATGGAGGAACAGGAAGAATTACGGCACATGTCAGAAAACACGTAAGCCAAGCGGACAGGAGAGTAAAATATTTAAAATGTTGAAATTAAAAGCAACAATAGCCAGGCATGGTGGTACACACTTGTAATCCCAGCACTCAGAAGGCTGAGGCAGGAGGATTGCACCAAGTTTGAGGCCAACCTGGGCTACAGAGTGAGTTCAAGATCAGCCTGGAGTACACAGCAAGACTGTCTCAAAGAAAAAAAAGTACATAAATAAAATAAAAACAACTAGAATTCCATATCTAGCCAGGTCTAGTAGCACACCCCTATAATCCCAGCACTCTGGAGGCTGAGGCAGGAGGACTGCCTGGAGTTCAAGGCAAGTCTGAACTATAAAGTGAGTTCAACGCCAGCTTGAACTACACAATAACCCTATCTCAAAATTTTTAAAAATTCCTTATCTAGTAAAGATATCCTTCAAAAATGAAGGGGAAATAACTTGTTCTTCACACCAAACTGAAGGAATTCACTGCCAGTAAATATGGCTAGTAATTAATGTTAAAAGTTCCTAAGGCTCAGGTGTGGCTATGCACACTTGTAATCCCAGGATTCAGGAGGCTGAAGCAAGAGGACTGCCCAAAGTTGGAGGCCAGTCTGGGCTACATATTCAGTTCAAGGCCAGGCTTATCTACATAGCAAGACTCCGTCTCAAAAAATAAAAGTTCCTAAGGAATATGATACAGGTCAGAAACTTGGATAAAGACAGGAAGAATTTTAGAAGAAAGAAACCAGAGTAAAACATTTTACTTTTCTTCTTTATTTGTTGTGTTTTTGAGACAGAGTCTCACTATGCAGTTCAGGCTGCCCTTGAGTTCACAGTGCAGCCCAGGCTGGCCTCAAACTCACAAAGATCCTCCTGCTCCAGCTTCCCAAGTGCTGGGATTACAGGCACGTACCACCATGCCCAGCCCTTACTTTTCTTAATTGATCTAAAATATATATAGGTATGTAATAACAGTAATAATATACTGGGTGATTACAACATATAGACAAGTGAAATAAAAATGACAGCAATGTTCTAAGAGAGAAGAAGGAAAAACTGGGAGTGCTGTTATAAGGTACCTGAACTATACTTGAAATGACATAGTACTATTTTTAAACGTACTTAGATTACTTGTAAAATTATATTGCAAACTCTAGGGTGACCATTAAAAAATTATTTTTTGAGACAGGATCTCTCTATATTGTACAGGCTGCCTCAGATTCGTGGGCTCCAGCAATCCTGCCTCAGCCACTGAGTAGCTGAAAAAACAGGCATGCCTGACCACTAAATTTATTTTTAAATGATGTGTCACTGATATACTTAGAGAGGAAAGAAAATTCTACCGAACATTCAAAGAATTAAAAACCATCCTTCCCAAACTCTTCCAAAAAATATAATAGGAGCAAAGATATCTTAACTCATTCTATAAGACCAACATTATACTGGTAGACATTACTGTATAAGAAAATAACACCAGGAACACGCCAGAACAAGACTGACTTTACTTCCTCCACTGGACAAAATTAAGAAAACATGTACACATAAATCAGTCCCTCTTGAGAAGGCAGAAATTGGCAGTCTCCTAATGAGACATTCTGAAATATGTAGAAAAGCAAACATTTTTTCACAACTCCCAACCCAGTCAGAGGGTCTTTCAGGAGGAATCCCAAAACTCCTCTATTCTCTGAGTGAAGAATTTGGACCACAAATATAGTACCCCAAATTCTACAGTTCTCACCTGACAGCTTGTCTCTTAATTCACCACAATCTAAGAGTAGAAGACACAGCATGGCCAGGCGTGTGGGAGCACATGCACCTTTGGTGGGTGAACTGACTGGAACCCACGAGACCCAGGACAGCCAGTCCCAGGGGCATGATCAGCAAGACCAGCAACATGTAAGTGTCCGAAGCAGCAGCAAGGAGCCAGCAGTTGGGCTCTGGAAAACTCACCAACAGAAAACCAGTCCCAGGCCCTACATCCAGAGGCCAAGATCAGCTCCATACCCAGCACAATTCCCATGACAAACTTGGCTGGAGTACACAGCACATTTCTGGAATCTGACATGAACACTATCACAGAACTGTAAACACCAGAGTATTTTACTACTTTTATTCTCTTGTCTGATTGGCTATCCCTTTAGTATCTGGTTGGAAGTTGTCTTGTATCTTGTGGTTATTTTTGTTTTTGGATTTTTTTCCCTCTCCTCTTTCTCAGGTCTGTTTTTCTTTATTCTTTTCCTCCTTTCTCTTCTCCTTTCTTCTTTCTTTCCCACTGTCTAGGTTTCTTAACTATCTTTTTCATTTTCTTCTACTGATCGTCTTTCTTTACTCAACTACTTATTGAATTTAAACTTTCAAGTGAGTAAACATTGTCTCTTTCCTTTCTGATCAGTCCTTCCCATTGTTTCATTCTTTCCCTCCTGTGTCCTCCTTTTTCTCAATATGTAGGTGATCACACTTTGACTTCTAGCCTTGACTCTACTTTATTTGACCTCATTCATCATTTATCCTGTCACCTATCCATCTTAACTCACCCCTGCCCCTCACAAAAGGTTAAATCACTGCATACAAGTACATGGTATAAGTTTGATTTTGTCATATAACCCTTAGAGTCTGCTCCTGTGGGTGGAGGTAGTAGGTTAATGGTTACCACAGTTTGTCAGTAGTTAAGCTGTACTTGAAACTATTGTTATTACTAACTGTACTACTTTGGCCAGGATGTCATACACGTTACAATCAGTTCCTCTCCCCAGTATGATAATGCTGTGATTGCATGGGGTCATAATCACCACCACAACCCAGCACCAAAGGATTGGGTGCTGAGCTAAATAGTAACTGTGCATCCTTTACAAACCAGGAAGGTAGGTTCTTGGGATATCTATAAAGAACCAGCTACATCAAGAGGACATCCCTGAAGAACAGACACCTCCTAGGGAAGCCTCAATACTAGTGACAAAGCTATCATAAGAAATTGGCAAGCATAAACACAGAAAACAGAATAAAATAAAAAATAAAAATAGGAAATGATAAGACATAGAAGCAAAATGCAACCCCAGACTCTTAGCCCACCTAGGACAAACCCAGAACACAATGAGATAGACTAAATTGGACATCAAACACTGGAACTTTCTGAACTGATAACAACAGAAGTGAAAAAAACAAGCGGAAAAGGCTGTAGAAAAAATAATTTCTCAAGTACAAGAGAAATGATGTTTAAAATCAAAGATATTAGAGAAGACATAAATAAAATAGATGAGCTTAGAAAAATGATAACAAGAAATGCCCAATATAGGAAAGAAATGTAATCCGTTAAACAGATCCAAATAGAAACCCAAGAAATTAAAACCTCCACTGAAAGTATATACAACAGACTGAATGAAAGAGAGCATATAATTTCAGATTTCGAAGACAGAACTGCAGCAAAAGATCATGAAAATATTTCTTAAAATTAGCAAGACACCATGAAAAATCAATTCAATAGGTATAAAATGAAGGAAAGAAAAAAAATAAGACTGATAGGGATCAATGAGAAAGAGGCAGCAAAATGCCATTAAAAAATCTCTTTACAGAAATAATAGCAGAAAACTACCTAAGCATGGATAAAGAATTTGACATACAAATAAATGAAGCACATAAAAATCTAAACAGGTATGACCAAAATAAAACCAGACCAAGACATAATCAAGATCCCAGAAATTCAGCACAAGAACAGACTACTAAAAGCTGTTAGAGAAAAGAAACATCACCTATAAAAGAAAGCACATCAGAGTCATGGCAGACTTCTTAACAGAAACTCTCAAGTCAAGAAGAGCTTAGAGTGAAGTATTTCAATTCCTGAAAGAAAACGATTTCCAACCCAGATAAAAAACTATCTCTCAAAATTAATGGAGAAATAAGATACTTCCATGACAAAGTACAACTGAAGAAATTCATGACCACCAAACCAACCCTAGAGTGAAAGATATTCTAGGTAGAGATAAAAATGATAATTCCAAGAACATTAGAAAGAATGACTACTAGGAAGGGAAAGTAATTAAACAGAGGAGTGCAGGGATATAACTCAGCAGCACAGGTCCTGCCTGACAAGCATGAGATCATGAGTTCCATTCCCAGTACCAAAAAAAAAAAAAAAACCACAGAGGGTGAAAACAGGGAATCAAAAGCAAGAAAATAACAGGCTGAAGATAAGCCAATACATATCAGTTACAGCCATCAATGTAAATGGCCTCAATTAACCAATCAAAAGAAACAGATGGGTAGAATAGATCAAGAAACAAGATATAATATGCTGTATACATGAAACACATTGAACTCAAAAGAAACTCACAGACTCAAACTCAAAGAATAGAAAACAATACTCCATGCAACAGGAACCCAGAAAAAAGCAGGGGTAGATATACTCTCTGCAGACAAGGTCAACTTCAAACCAAGAATGATCAAATGAGATAAAGAAGGTCACTACATACTTGTTATGGGGAAACTTCAAGAGGAAGAGATAACAATCATAAATATATACGCATCAAATACAGGAGCACACAACTATATAAGACAAATATTACTATACATGGAAAATTAAATGAGCAATAACACAATTGTAATAGGGGACCTTAATACCTCTTTACCACAAAGAGAGATCAACTAGACAAAAACACAGCAAAGAAATAGCAGAACTGAATTACACCTGTGAACAACTAGACTTAGGAGACATTTACAGTGCTCCAATCAACATCAGAATACACTCTTCTCAGCTGCACACAGGATGCTCTCTAAAATAGACCATACACTAGCACACAGAACATGCTTAAGTAAATGTAAAGGAACTGAAATTATCACGTGCAATGAAATGGGAAATCAGTAACAAAAGAAATTGCAAAAGCTCCATAAACACATGGAAATTAAATAACACATTCTTAAACAACCAATGGGTCACAGATGAAATTAAAGAAGAAATTAATCAGTATCTACAACTAAATGAGAAAGCAGACATACCAGAACTTACAGGATGGAATAAAAGCAGCCATAAAAGGAAAATATATAGCGGTGAAGTCTCACATCAGGAAAACAAAATGAGCACAAATAAAAACCTAATGTTGCACCTCAAGCTTCTAGAAAAAGAAGAGCAAGACAAACCCAAAGTCAATACAAGGGAGGAAATTATAAAGATCAGAGCAGAAATTAAGGCCATGGAAACTAAAAAACAATACAAAGAATTATGAATCAAAGAGTTGGTGATTTGAAAGAATAACTAAAATGGACAAATCCTTAGCGGACCTTATCCAAAAAGGAAAGACTCAAATTCCTGCACTGAGGAAGGAAAAGTGTGAAATCCTATAGATCCTGTGGAAATTCAGATCATTAATACCTACTGTGTTCATAGGAAGAAAATACAGAAGAAATGGACAGATTCCTAGATACATATGAATCAACAAAGTTGAATCAACATGATACAAAAATTCTGAATAACCTAGTATCATTTAATGAGACTTAGACTATGTAATTAAAAACTTACTAACAAAGAAAAGCCCAGGTCCTGATGGATTCACAAGAAATTTAGAGAAGATTTAATGCCAACACTCCTCAAACTCTTTCATGAAATTGATAGGGATGCAATACTCCCTAACTCATTCCTGGAGGCAAGCATTACTCTGATTCGAAAAGCAGAGAAAGACCCAAACAAAAAGGAGAACTACAGGTCAATCTCCCTAATGAACACAGATGCAAAATACTCAATAAGACACTAGCAAGCAGAATACAGCAGATCATCTAGAAGATTACACACCATGACCAAGTGGGATTTATCCCAAGAATGCAGAGATGGTTAAACATACACAAATCAATAAATGCAATCTACCATATCAACAGAGCCAAAGACAAAAATGACATGATCATCTCAATAGATGCAGAAAAAACTTTTAATAAGCTCCAACACTTATTCATGATAAAAACCCTACAGAAAATCAGAATAGATGGACTTTACCTCAACCTGGTAAAAGCCATCTATGACAAACCAATAGCCAACATCATACTAAATGAACAAAAACTGAAAGCTTTCACTCTAAAGTCAAAAACTCAGAGGTATGATAGACATTGTGAAATGATAGGAAAACGCTTAAGAGTAAAGGGCAACTGGGATGTGGGAAATGAGAAGGAAAAGAAGGAAAAATTTTGTATGTATGTATATACAGGATAGGTCACATAGTTGATCTACTGTCTTCTGTTTCTTTGCTGAAACTGTTAATGAGTCCTTGATTGATCAATACTGCATATCCGTATCTGTTTTCATGAGAAACCACTTTGAAGATATCCATATGTAATACAACAAGCATTGTTAATTTCCTACCACTTTGTTTGTACCTCTGTATTGTCTGTATTGTTCTGCTATTTTGTAAAACGGTTGTCTGTCTGTTAATGTTTTCCTTTTATTTTTAAAATTAAAAAATAAATAAATAAAATAAAATAAAATCAAGAACAAGGCAAGGATGTCCACTATCACCACTCGTATTCAATATAGTTCTGGAAACATTACTCAGAGCAATTAGACAAGAGAGAAAGAAATAAAAGGAGTAAGGATAGGAAAGAAAGAAGTTAAATTATCATTATTCACAGATGATGTAATACTCTACATAGAAGACCTCAAAAACTCCACCAGAAGATCTCTAGATTCATTTTTTTTTTTCTTTTTTTTTTTGTGGTACCAGAAATCCAACTCATGACCTTATACTTGCAAGGCAGGCGCTGTGCCACTGAGCTATATCCCCAGCCTAAGACTTCTAGATTTAATAACCAAATTCAGTAGCATATCTGGATACAAAGTCAACACTCAAAAAGCAATAGCATTCCTATACACAAACAACAAACTCACTGAAATTAGGGAAGCCATGCCCTTCACAATAGCATCCAAACAAATGAAATAATTAGGAATCAATATAATGAAGTAAAAAAATCTATACATTGAAAATTATAGTAGTCTGAAAAAGGAGACTGAAGATGTTATCAGAAAATGGAAAGCTACCCCTTGCTCATGGATAGGAAGTACCAACATAGTGAAAATGGCCCTATTCTCAAAACTGTTATACAGATTTAATGCAATCCCAATCAAAATACCATTAGCATACCTCCCAGAACTAGAGTAAGCATTCCTAAAATTCATTTGGAACCAGAAGAGACCTAGAAAAGCAAAGGCAATCCTGGGCAATAAAGGCAAGACAAGAGGCACCACAATTCCTGACTTGAAATTATACTACAAAACTACTGTAATAAAATTAGCATGGTAGTTGCAAAAAAACAGACCTGAGGATCAGTGGAACATATGAGAAGGTGCACGCATAAAGAGAAACACACTCAGACACCTCATCATTGACAAAGGGGCCAATCACATTCATTGGAAAAAAGCCTCTTAAATAAATAGTGCTGGAAAAACTGGCTCTCTACATGTCAATGACTTTAGACTAGACCATGCACTAACGTCAAAATGGATCAAACATCTAAATATTAAAAAAGAAACACTAAATCTACTGGAAGAGAAAATAGGTAGAAATCTTGAAGACACAGGTGTAGGCAGAGACTTCATGAACAAAAACCAAACTGCACGGGAAATATATCAAAGAATTAACAACTGGGAGCTGATCTTATTAAAAAGCTTTTGTACAACAAAAGAAACCACCTCAGAGTAAAAAGAAAACCCAGAGTTGGAAAAAATTTTAGCCAACAGTCCCTCAAACAAAGGACTCACTTCTAGAACATATAAAGAATTGAAAAAAATTAGACCTCCCCAATTCAAAGACCCAGTCCAAAAAATGGGCACCTGAAATGAATACCCACTTCTCAGATAAAAGAAATACAGTAGCAAATAAATATTTGAAAAATTGTTCAACATCATTGGTCATTCAAGAGATGCAAATTAAAACAACACTGAGATTCCACCTTGCCCGAGAAAGAATGGCTGCCATCAAGAAATCAAACAATAACAAATGCTGGGGGGGCAGTAGGGAAAAAGGAATCCTTCTCCACTGTTACTGAGAGTGTAGACTGGTGCAACCACTGTTGAAATCTCTGTGGAGATTCCCCATAAAACTAGGATTGGAAGTCTCATTTGACCCAGCTATTCCCCTTCTGGGCAGGTTCCCAGAAGAATTAAAAAACATCATACCATAGCAATATATGTGCACCCATGTTTATAGCAGCACAATTCGCAATAGCTAAATCTTGGAAACAACCTCAATAATGCCCATCAACTGAGGAATGGATAAAAAAGATGTGGTATTTGTATGCAATGGAATACTACTCAGCCATAATGCAAAACAAACTCAAGACTTTTATAGGTAAATGACGCAACTTGAGACCATACTCTTAAGTGAAATTAATCAGTCTTACATGTGTAAACTTCATATTATCTCCCTAGTGTAAGAAGGTGAAAGAATAAATAAGATCCAAATGTACAACAGATATTTGGAAATGGGAAGAAACCGTTCAAAAGGAAAGAGAAACTGGGATAGGGGAAAAGAGAAAAGAGGGAAAAAAGTAAATATAATATTTTATATATATATTTATATATATAATAGTTAAGATAGCTATACTACTAATTTGTATTAGTTCACTGTAAATAAAGGTTTGTGCTTGTATCGTTTGGTCAATTTTTCATGCCTATATTTTGTAATCTGAACAACCACTTTGAAGGTAACAGTAAGCAATGTACTAACCATTGTTTCTCTCCTACTACCTTGTTTTGAAATTTTATATCATAGTTTTTAGTGTTTTTTCTCTCTTAAAAAAATTAGAAAAAGAAAAAAGAATAGAAGGCACTTGATGCAAGTTTCCCTGCTGGGCAGAGAACAAAGAGATGCAAGCTGGAGTCTATGTGTGCCATGTCAGTGAGAGAAGGGGCTAAGGGCCTAACTCCCAGCTTCTCCCTGGAAGCCATTTATCGGCACACTCTCCTGGATAATGGTTGGACAGCCTCATATCCCTAACAAATGCTAACAATTTTAAAAGAACTGAAATCAAATGAAATATGTTATCTAAATGTAATGAAAAACAAAAATAAACATTAACAGAAAGACAACTACAATAACCTCTGAATAATTAGGAATTTATAAATTTCACATTCTATCAGGGAAAATTAGAAAATATCCACAATTAAAAAAGGAAACCATACCACAGCAAAATTTAGGAGCTAAAAGAAATATATGTGTTTAAGTAAATTTATAGCATTAAATGTTTGTTAGAAAAGCATGAAATCAACAAGCCAAGCTTCTATCTTAAGAAACTATAAAAAGAGAAGAAAACCCAAGACAAGTAGAAAGAAGCAAATAGTAGATTAGAAATTAATAAAACTTAAAACAGAAAAACCCATAATATCAATAAATGTATAAGCTAGTTCTCTGAAAACAGCTATACAACTAATAAACCTCTAGACTGACAGAAGACACAAATTACCAATATCAGAACAAAGGAGGGAATACCACTGATGCCAATGACACAAGATGAAGTAATACAAACAATTCTACACAAATAAATTGAACAATTCGGACAAAATTTCTTAATCACAAAACTTGCCCAAATAGATCACTGAGCTTACTCAATAACAATAAAGTTGCATTCATAGTAAAACTCTTTCTCAAGCAGAAATTGCTTCGGGCCAGGGATAAGCTCAGCGGCATAAGCTCCTGCCTGGCAAGGGCAAGGTCCTAAGTTCAATTCCTGGTACCAGAAATTGCTATGCCCTTGATGGTTTCAATGACAAATTTTACCAAATACTTAAATTCTACACATTCTCTTCCAGAAAAAAGGAACAAGAAATACTTTCCAACTCACCTAATTCTGAATCCAAAAATACATACATCTATAACCTAATAACCTTCATGAAAAAAAAAATTCTCAATATTAAAAATTTGAATCTATTAATTTACAAAAATCCTAACGGAACCCAACCAAGTGAGATTTACCCTGCAAATGTAAGGCAGACTTCAATAATCAAAAGTCAGTGTGAACCACCATCTCAACATCCTAAAAGGTGGGAAAGATCATTATCAGTCATACAGAGAAAGCGCCTCACAAAATTCAACACCTGTTCATGATAAACACTTACAATCCTGTTTCGGTGCTACACACCAGGAATTACCACCAGCATTCTAGGAGGCTGGGGCAGGAGGATCATGAGTTTGAGCCTAGCTTGTATAATTTAATGGCTTAGCAAGACTGCATCTCAAAAAATAAAATAAAAGGTATTGGGGATTTAGTTCAGTGCAATGACCCTGGGCTTCAATTACCAGCAACTACAAAAAACAAACTCAGGACAGGCAAAATAGAAGGAAATTCCTTCAGTCTCATAAAGGGTTTTTTTTTTTCAAAAGGAAAAAACTAGTTATATCATACTTAAGGGTGTAAGACAATGTTTCCCCTCTACAACTGGAAACTGGAAGCAAGACAAGGATCTCCTTGCTCACCAATCCTTCTCAACACTGTTAACAGAAATTCTAGCCAGTGTGTTAAGGCAAGAAACAGAAAAGGCACAGACTGTAAACTGACACACATCAAAATACAAAAACCAGCAAACTAAAACAGATCTCTCAATTAGAGGATAAAATACTTAAGATTCCTTAACAAAAGGTAAATTTCTGACTACGATAAAAAGAATTATTTCACTTGGGTCTAGATCTTCTGTTACATATTTAATTATGGAAAGTTCACTTGATATATACCCATTATTGCAGTTATAGTCTCTGACAATGAATACTAATATTTAGATTATAATAATTGGGTTAAAACAGCACAAGAATTAGGGAAAAAGCAAGTTAAATATATAAACACATACAGTACCTCCAAATGTAAAAATAAAGCTTGTGATAATAGAATATTTTTAAGTGCACAGAGATTTGTTTACAAAAATACAAAGTTTAAAGGCTAAAAAGATGGAAAATACTAGAAAAATCTGTGGCTACCAAGAAAATAAGGCATCAAACCAAAACAGAGTTCACATGGAAATAAAATTAATTTAGGAATGAATTTCAAAGAATGATGCAAAACAGTATTTTAGGGAAAAATACATTACATTTGCCGGTATGGGGAAGAAAGTTTTTATGTCATTTGACAGTAAGACATGAAACCAAAAGCAACAAAAGAACTAAAATTAACCAAAATTTAAAAGCAATCAACAGAGTGAAAAGGCAACCCACAGAATGAGAGAAAATATTTGCAAGCCATATACTTGAAATGGAGTTAATATCTACAGCAAAAGAACTACAACTCAACAAACAAAAAACCCCGAAATGCCTTAAAAATGAGTAAAATGCCGGGGATACACAGCTAAGTGGTACAGCACATTCTTTTTTTTTTGTTTGTTTGGTTTTTTTTGGTCTTTTTGAGACAGGGTCTCGCTACGCAGTTCAGGCCGGCCTTGAGCTCCACTTTGTAGCCCAGGCTGGTGTGACGATTCTCCTGCCTCATACTCCCGAGTGCTGGGATTACAGGCGTGTGCCACCACACCCGGCTGTACAGCACGTTCTTAACATGCATAAGGCCATGGGTTCAACCTCCAGCATCAGGGGGAATGAAATGACATTGTGACTTCTTACATCTAGAGTATATTTGGAAAGAATTATGTGATTAACATTTTTATATTAAATATATTGCTTAACACTCCAATTTTTTTTTTTTTTTTTTGTCGTCTTTTTGAGACAGGGCCTCACTATGCAGTTCAGGCTGGCCTTGAACTCACAATGATCCTCCTGCCTCAGCCTCCCTCCCAAGTGCTAGGATTACCGGTATGTGCCACCACGCCTGGCAACACCTCCAAATTTAAAAGATAAATAAAAACAAAGGTTGAAAGGCAAACAAAGTACTCTGTGAATTCATTTTTACCATCAGAAAAAGAATCAAGGGCAATTACTACTTTAGGAAATTAAACACTCAATTTGACTTCCTAGGAAAATACCACTTACACAATTATTTTTTTGGATGTAAAATGGTGCTTTCTGAAATTTAAGGAAATGTGCTTGTACTCAGACTACATTTTTAAGTCATTTGTAATTTTTTGGGGGGGGTTCTGGTGCTGGGCATCTGAACCCCTGGGCTCATGTATGTTAGGCAAGTACTCTTACTGGGGGCTGGGGGCTACAGGAGAGAGGGGAGAAGGGGAAGTAAAACGGACCAAGATACAATATGTACAAGAACCAATTCCCCACAATGAAGGTATTTATTACGTACTGCAAACATACACTAATAAAAAAGGGAAGAGAAAAAGCACTTTTCCACTGAGTCACATTCCCAGCTCTGTGAGTATAAATTTTTTCTCATGAGATTACAAATCTCAAGCTGTTTGATCATTTCCACTGATGCTACATTAGAAATAGTTTGCAGTGTTTCTTTTGCTTTTAGATAATTTACATTTAAATATCACCTGACTTCCTTGCCCATAAAAGTATTTTAAAAGTTCATGTATGAAACTAATAAACAACAAAACCAAATTTTAAGATTAAACTGCTAAAATGTTCCCCCTAATATTTTGTAATAGCATGGAGTTAGTGGGAGGGGAAAAGTTTCAAATTTAAAGTTTGTCTAGTTTAGCCTATGCTCCAAATTCTCTCAAAGTACTTTTATGTCATGTTGCTCATATTTAAAAATAAATATGCTGGGGGCTGGGAAAATAGCTCGGTGGCATAGCGCCTGCCCAGTAAGTGCAAGGTCCTGAGTTCAATTCTTGGTACCAAAAGAAAAAAAACTAAAAAAAAAATGAGTTCAATTCTTGGTACCAAAACAAAACAAAAAAACCACCATGCTGGGCGTGGCGGCGCACACCTGTAATCCCAGCACTCAAGCAGGAGGATCCCTGAGTTTGAGGCTAGCCTGAACTATATGAACTATATAGCAAGACCCCGTCTTTAAAAAAAAAAGTGTACCTTCAACAGACCTAATCTAATCATAGAACAGTTTCAGGACATTTTGTATAATCATACAATTTACAAAGACTAGAGCAGAACAAATTTTGGATCAAGTATTTGAAGAACTGCAATTGTACTCTTAAGACATCCATTGACCAAGACAGTATTATTTTCTGGGACCCTTACAATATGTCTAGACAAATTTTTTAGCTTTGTAATAAGAAAGCTTTTAATTGTATCTACCAGACAAGACATGTTTTAAAGAAACTGGTTAAATGAGACATGCCATACACCTGGAAAACCTAATCTGCACCTCAGCCAAACAATTTCAGATTATGAGCATTTGAAGTAAAATACTTTTCTAAGTGGCAAGCTCGTCAGTATCTCCTTCAGTGTGTTTAATGTGTATTTTAACATCCAGTACTATCCTCTAAGGGTCCTCAGCTTTAAATGCACTGACTATGATAGCAGTAAATTCTCTCAAGAGATGTGTATTCCACAAGGTATTCTTCCTTTTTCTGAGGACATATACAGTATGTTCCAAAGGGTTCTTAGATATTACTTTTAAGCTTTCTTGCTCAACATCAAAAGTTTTCCTATAGTATATTTCAAAAATAAAATCACATTACAATCATGGGAAAACTTTATTACTAGGAGCTTGAAATAAATACAAGTGCTTGCAGGTAAACACAAAGATTAAGAGAAAAGGACTCCTTAGGAAAATTCTACATTCTATGTAGAGTACCTTTTAAACTCCCTCTGCCAATTTAAAGAAAGGATGGGGAAAAAAGTAGACCTGTTTTCTTTTGGAAGGTGATAGGAGATACTAGATAAAAAGACCAAGTAGACAATGCTACTGTTGAAATTGAAAGGCAATTATGGTTGACAATAATTAATCAACAGTATACTTCAAAATGGCTAACAGATTTTTAACTGTTTACAACACAAAGAAATAATAAATGTTTGAGGTGATGGATATGCTAATAACCCTATGTTCCATGATGTACAATTATTATTTGTCAATTAAAAATAAATATATGTTTGTTTTTTTTTAAAGGGAGATTCTCTTAACTATAGGGGTAAAGCCTAACTGCTGACTCCTAGTAAGATTTTGGGACATCAAATTAGAAGTGAAGGAAATGAAAAGAGGAATTTCTGCCAACTCTGAACATGGAAAAATGGGATGCCATAATACAAAACCACTTACTACACATCAACCACAAATGGTTATGATTTGGCATTAGAACAACTGAGAACTGGAGCTGGGGACTTAGCTCAGTGGCAAAAGCGCCTGCCTGCCAAACTCAAGGTCATGAGTTCGATTCCTGGTACCAGAAGAAAAAACAAAAACTGAGAACTGAAATATATTTAGGAACTTCATTAGAACAAAATGCTTATGCCACAATATTTAATCTATTTAGTTTTAATATTAAGATTTATTTTTTTTCTTTCAGTGAGGTTAAGTAACAATTTAAATAATTATCAGGATGTATAAATGTACATCCACTCAGATGAAACATTACTGCTTATGTAAGTGGCTATCTAAGAAATATTTTGCATGTAATAAATATATTCTAAGTTTAGGTTAACAGGCACCATTCTGAGAAAAGTTTTTTGTAAGCAATAAATAAATTACATTCAATAAAACAAGGTGTCTACATCTGAAGTACAATACATCCTTAAATGTTTTCTTCATATAGCACCCAAACTTCCAAACTGTTTAGAAAGTATATCTAAAAATATAACTCATACCTGTCATAAAAATTGCCTAGGGAAAAAAAAAATCAATTGAGGACAAATTTACAGCTTATATTCTTAATTCCCCATTCAATAAAATACCAGTTGCCAATTTATTAAAGGTAAATGAACTGTATATATGCAACCTGCTAGTACTGAAAATCTGCTGTATACGTATATATTTAAACATCACTCTTTCTGATAGTATTTAAAATACTGCATCTCTGGTGCCAAACATGAAAACTATCGAGCATTTCATTTCCTTTGTTTTCATACTTGCACACCTACTCTGACCCTTTTTATCTTTAACAGCCAGCCATCCAACATTTTGGTTTGGTTTTGCAAATACCCCTACTTATATCCCAACACAAAACACTGACAATATTCCTTGGTAAACAAGAAAATCCCAGAACAGTCCGAGCATACGGCTTTGCTCCAAAAGTGTGGCACAGGCTAAATGATAAATAAAAAAAAAATCAATGCCCCTTATTGATGCAGTCAGAATGCTCCTGAGAGTCCATCACTTTGAGAATTTGCTGATGTAATCCTGAAGGAAGTTTCAACAGATTCTTCAGACAAGGATCAGAGAATAAGTCTTTGATTGATAATTTTTCTATTTATTTCTGCCAAGGCGACTGAAAACACGAAAGCCTTTTCATCAGAGAGGTTAGCATAGATGTCAATTTCCTTTTCCTGTTTCTCTGTTAAAAGAAAAAGGAAAAGCTTAATATGAAGGCAGTAGATGCAATCATTTTTAAAATGTTTTAATGCTCTGAAGTATTTTTTCAAATGACAGTAAGTATTATGCATATTATGACACATAATGTTATACTATAAAGTGAAATTTTTAAAAAAGTACAGAGGTACTGAAATAAAGATGAGATAGTGACTATATAGCTTTATAAATACATAGTCTAATAGCTACACATTTCTCAAGAATATCATGTATTTCTTTGTCCTCACTAGTATGAAATACCTCAACCAAAATTAAATTTCTCATCTTAGAAGATGGTCCCTTTTGAACATCAATGGTTACTTAATAAACATACTAACATCTTTTCTTTAGCCCTGCTGCAGGAAGTAAGAATAACCACATTTATTTCTATTTTTCCCCTCACAATTACAAATGGAATCCAAGTTCCTAGAAGAATTGAAAAAGAAAAAGCCCCTATTAAATCACGAATCATCTGAAATTACAATTAACATCTTTATGTATATTTCTCCAAATTATTGTTTTCAGACTGTACTGTGATTCTAATTTTATTTGGGTTTTTTTTGTTTTGTTTTGTTTTGACATTTTAATCCAGGTTAAACACACATGTAATTTAGTCAAATCATTTTTCACAAAACTTTGTAAAAAACAGAAGTCCATGCTCCCATGTACATTTCTTACTTTCTAGATTGTTTTTTTCAGTTTCTCCTTTTGTTTTTATAGAACCCTGACACTAACATTTTTTAAGATTTTGTACCTAAGAGGCTTTAAGCATTACATATTCACTGTCTACTGCAGTAATTTAGGATTTAATTGTTTTGCATCTCTTTTTTTTTTTTTTTTTTTTTTTTTTGAGACAGGGTGTCACTCTGCAGTTCAGGCTGGCCCTGAACTCTATGTAGCCCAAGCTGGTCTTGCACTCACAGCGATCCTCTTGCCTCAGCTTCCCAAGTGTTGGGATTACAGGTGTGCGCCACCACGCCTGGCTCTACTTTTGTTTTTCTTTTGTTTTGTTTTTTGAGACAAGGTGTCCATATGTACTGCTGGATGAGCTTTCTTCTGTAGTCCAGGCTGGCCTTGGTCTCCCCATGATGCTTCTGACTCAGGCAATCCCCCTGCCTCAGCCTCTCTAGTGCTGGGATTACAGGTATGTGCCACCACAGCCAGTTTGTTTTGCATCTCTTGCCCCACCATAAAAATTCTGCTTATCCTGTCAGCTTTTCATTTTCGCTAAATCACAATTTCAGTAACATCAATTTTCAACTGAATGTTGAACTTCAGTTCAATTTTCAAAATCACCATGATTATGAGAGTCATTTTTCCTGCATGTTGTTTTCCCAGAAGGGATTCTCACTTTTTATTTGCTTAGTTTGCATTTCAAATTCAACTCCAACTCTTTCCTAGTTGTAGAAATTGGTCAGGATGTTAAAACAGATGAGGTATTTTATCAGCTTTATCTTTTTGAAGAAATCATTCCAAGTCTTCCAGCCTGCTCCAATCTGAAATCATTGCTCTCTAGGCCTACTGCACAATTCATCTTCTTCAACATCACACTGGAACTTCTTATCTCCCTCCTCCTGTTAGGTCCTTTCTATGCTGGATTCCAGTACCTTCCTTGACTTCCTTCATCTTGGTGGTATGTAATTTGCAGTAGCTTCTTGAGAAAAGGAGAATGAGTAGCAAAATTTTTGAAACACTGATTATCAGAAAGTATATTCAGTTTATCTTGAGCAAAAACTTGTAGGGTTCCCCTCAGAATTGGTAAGGCAAAAACTGTCTTTTGGCTGGCCCTACTGTTGAAAAAACCCAAAACCTTCTTATAGATATTTAAAAAACTACTGCTAACTTTATATTCAGTGACATACACAGATCCTCTAAATAGATAACTAAATGAGTCTGACAAATGCATATACCCATGTAACTCAAAACACAATTAACACAGAAAATTTCCTTCACTCCAGAAAATCCTTCATGCTCTTTTCTAGTCAACCCTGACTTCCACCAGTACCACTGTACTGACTTCTATTACCATACATTCACTGTCTTTTTTTAAATATTTGAATAAATAGGATCATGTATTCTTTTGTGCCTACCTTTGTTGGCTCAGTGTGTTTATCAGTCAATATTAATTCATATAGTCTGCTGATTGCTAGGCACTATTCCATTGTATTAATTCTAATACCATTTTGATTCATCTTTTTCCCCCCCGAAAACCTACAAAATTTTCTCTTTAACCAAAGATATGGAATGATATGCTTTGACATCACTTCCATTTTTTCTTTTTTTTTTTGTTTTTTTTTTCCGGTACCGGGGATCAAACTCACAACCTTGCGCTTGCCGGTGAGGCGCTGTGCCGCTGAGCTAAATCCCCAGCCCTATCACTTCCATTTTAACTATCCACTGGATCAAGAGTTTCATGGTCCTTTTAATATAGAAACTCAATGTCCTTCAGGCTTAGGAAATTCTGTTGAAATATTTCACTGAAAACTGCCTTCTACACCATCCTCTATGCTCTTGTTCTGAAACTTCAGTTATTTATAGATGTTACACTTCAGGCTGGTCCTCTAAATTTCATATCTTTTCCTTTCCTTTTTTTCTTTTCATCTCTTTTCCTACTGTTATAGTTTCTGGAATTGTTCTATTGGTTTTGGTTTCCTTTTCTTCTGTTAATCACATGTTTGAATTTTTTAAAATATATTTTAAAGCTCCTATTTTGAGATTCATTTTCCAGGTACCTTCCTGACCTGCACAACTGCCTTTCAAATCCCATCTTTCTTTATCATACATTCTTTTGCTAAGGAGAGTAATGATAGTTTTTTTTTCTTCTCCCTGCAAAAACTTTTCTCCAAATTACTTTTTCTCTCCTTGGGATTTAGGTTCAGTCTTTCACAATAAATTTTTTCTTCTGCATATCTAGGTAATTCCTGATAATACGTTCACATGTAGAAGTGTGAGCAAAAAAGTTGATTATAAGCATGTGCACCTGAAGAGAGATAACTATAGTTATCAGATCACAAAATTCTAACTAGGCTATTTCTTTGTGAAATTGCTTACAACAGTACGTATTTTTATTTTAGGCCTTTTCTCTTAGGCTCTTCAGATTCCCTATAGAAATTACTTTTAATCTCTTTTACCTGCAAGATATAGTAAACCTAATCAGAGAACTTATATTTTCTAGGGCTTAGTGTTATATCCTTGCTCTCAATAATGCCTGGTGTTCCCTAGGTTACAGACTGCTTCATCTTACCTTTTTCAAAAGATAAACTGAGGACATAGGGGACTTTATTTTTCTTTTTTCCTATTCTTTTCAAACAGAAAACCATACTGATGTTTTTAAAAAATTTTGTTTCTTAGACACATTATCAGGTTTTCCCTAGTTCATATTACAAAACAGTTAAAGCTTGCTCCAAAATTTAAATGTTTTAAGAGCAGAGAATAAAAACAGAACTAAATTAGATACTTAGCCTTAGGAAGTATTACCAAAGAATTCTAAAATATACAGATATTTCAAAGCTCGTAGCTCCTATCCATGTTCTATTTAGAGAACAATAGTCTGCATCAGGATTGGCAAACAGCAATCTGGGTGCCAAATTTCACTGCCTGTTTTTAAAATAATGTTTTACTGGAACACAACTATGCTCACTCATTTACATATAGTTTATGGTTGCTTTACAGCTACAATGACAGAGCTGAGCAGCTGTGACAAGGACTGTATGGTCCACAAGCCTAAAGTATTTACTGTATTATTCTTTGTGGGAAAAGTTTGCTGACTCCCCTGTCTACATTAAAATATTCCATTTTATGCTACAAAATAGCGCTGAGCTAGTTTGTGCAATTTGTATCCAAAAAATTTAAAAGCATATCTTATTCTAGAAATAGCTTTCTTAAAAACTTTCTACAGTAAACTGAAAATGCCTGAAAAACATCTGCAGCCAAATAAATCCTTTTTTCAATTTAATCATGAAATAAAAATTCAAGCCTATATGTATAAAGTCCTAGCACAGTTGGACAGACTTTGATAAACCAACTAAAACAACTGTCATCATCTCCTCTGACCAGCAGAAGCATTCCTTCTGTTCTTTCAGTTAGATTCCTTTTACTTCAACCGAAAAGAATATTCTGGTTTTTGGATCAACCAGTATTTCTCTTTTCTTTCTTCTCTGTTGACTTCTTTACCCAGTGTCCCTTCTAAAATAGTCCCTGATAGACTTTCTGATGATCTCATTATTAAAGAAACACATTCAACTAATCAAATAACTCAAATTCTCTGACACAAGCGAAAAAAATAGTAAGAAGTATTCAAAAATTAAAGAGTATCTAAGTACAGCCTTCACAGGATACAGTCAATTATATCAACATCATAATGATATAAACTTTATTTCTTTAGTCACACATTAAGGTAACTGTAACTATGATACAAACCCATGACACCTGTGAAGTTATTTTCCCTAATGGACAATATAGTTAGTTACACCTGGCCGCCATCAATAGCAGGTCTTTATTCAAATAAAAACATGCAAAGCAAATGGTAAATAGTAGAAAATTCTGTGTCTCAACAGAAACTTACATTTACACAGAAAACAACTGAGTTCCTAAGACTAAATATCTGAAGAAAAGCAAAGCAAAATACAAATGATGTTAAAGATCATAAATCTCTTTCACTGAAGATCAAATAATTTTATTTTGTTTTGTTTTTTGTCTTTTTGAGACAGGGTCTCGCTATGCAGTGTAGGCTGGCCTTGAGGTTACTTTGTAGCCCAGGCTGACCTCGAACTCACAACAATCCTTCTGCCTCAGCCTCCCGAGTGCTGCGATTACAGGTGTGCACCACCACACCCAGCTTTTCTTTGGTACTAGGAATTGAACTCAGGACACTGAGCTTGCCAGGCAGGCGCTTGTGCCACTGAGCTACATCCCCAGCCCAAGATGAAATAATTTTGACAGCAGTTTTTAGAGAATTATAAAGAACAATTATTCCTTTTTTCATTAATTACTGTCTTGAAAATACTCCCTCCCCTTACACAGGATCTTACTATATTGCCCAAGCTGTTCTCAAATCTCCAGGTTCAAGTGATCTCCCTGTTAGCATCCCAAGTAGGTGGGACTATCAGCACACACCACTGTACCAAGCTGAAAGTGTCATTTTAAGAAGGATATTCATAGGCATAGAGAGGTACATTATGCTATCCTGTTATTCTTTGTTGAAATTTTTTGTGATAAAACTTTTTAAAAGATATATATACATATGAGATAAAGATATCTTTAGAAAAAGAAAAGCTGAAGTTTTAACAGCTAAAAACCAGTCATTGGTAGACACATTACTTGTCAAAGAACAAAGGAGAATGCCTATAGGAAGAAACAGAAATTCACTCTGATCAGGAAGAATTTACCTAACTATGCAAAAGCTGCCTCAATGTAGGAACACACAAATCCTCCCAATATGCAATTTAAAAACTCATATCAAGAAAATTTAAATAGTAAATGTTTTAAATTCATAGTATAACAGTTTTAAATTAAGTCTTAATTTGGTCTTGTCTATTAAAAAAAAACTACAGTAAGTTTATTAGGCTTCTCAAAGATGTCCAATATGAATTATTACCTCTGAACTCTACTACCATCAGTTTATAGCAAACTAGATTTTACTTATTTGAAGTCTTTAGGGTTCCACTAAGAATTTCTGTATTTTTTAAAATTAAGCATCTACCACAGAGGGAATGCTTTCAAACTAAAAGATGACTTATTATTTAACTACAGGAGCTCAAGGCCTCCACTTTCTTCACTACTATCTGAGATCTCTGATCAATTTAATACTTGAGAAAAAGCTGCTTAGATTTATTCATACCTCTTTCTTCCTCATGTTTTTTGGCAGATGCACTTTTAGGTCTTCCTCTTCCTCGTCTGATATGATCTGAATGGCTGTTACTTCGAGACCTCTTTCTGTTTTCTAAATCTTTATTTACTGTAGAATTTATCTTCTCTCTCCTAACTCTCTCTGTTCGCCTCCTCTTGGCCTCATGCTTGTTTTCTGTATGGGTGAATAAAAGCGATATATTTTAGGGCTTAGCAAGAACTGTGTGCCCAAATTTTCATTGTCTTCCTTCTGTTTTCTAAAGAGCACTAGGATAAACTTCCTGGCATATTTTATAGAACTGCAGCATATATGCCTCCCTCAGCCACACAGAAAAAAAGAAATAACAGAATTCAGATTCACAAAATCTATGAGTTACGAGGAATGTTAGAAGGCAAAACCAGTTTTTTCATTTGACTACTTTAATTTCAGCCCTTACAAATTCAATCAATTCCACAGCAATCTTTCTGCATTTTTTTGCTCCTGTTTCCAGCTAAAAATGGTGAAATCAGGAAAGGGGAAAAAAATTGCAATCCTTTTTGTACTCTGATTACAGACTGAAATATGTCAAATATGCAGAAGCAAAACTGACCTTAGACATTATACATTAACATTCTAATAAAAATTAGAGAGCATCCACAGAAAATATTTTTGAAACACTAAAAAAGGAAATAGCATTCACTGATGAAGTACCTACTAAGAGAATATTGTTCCATAAATGGAACAGTAATAGAGGAAATTTACGGAAGGGTCATTTAATTAATTAAAAAAGTTATCCATCCACTCCAAACAAAAATGCTAAATATGACAAAAACATAAAAAGTAAGCCCAGAATGGTGACATACACCTGTAATCCAAGTTACTCAGGAAGCTGAGGCAAAAGGATCATAAATCCAAAGACAGACTGGGTAACTTAGCAAGACTCTGTCTCAAAATAAAATTTGAAAAAGGGGACAGAGGGAAGTAGGCATGTAGCTGTGTGCTACAGCACATGCTTAATAAGCATGAGACCTTGGCCTCAATTTCCTGTACCACACACACACAAAAAAAAACAAAACAAAAACTTGTTTTATTATATATCAGAATCAAAACGAGAAAAAGAATTCCCTAAATGCCTAAAGTCATAGCGTAAAGGGGTAAAACAAATCGGAAAATTCGTATCTCCAGAACTAAAGAAAATAATAAAGTTAAAAAGTACAGTAAACTACTATAAAAACAGAAAAAAGAAGAAGGTAAAACAGTAACAATTATCTCTAAATACCATACATATCCTTGGACAATTAGTTCTAAACCTGAGATTCAACATATACTGGACGACACAAGAACATTATTAGAAAGTTATCAAAGACAACTAGGGTCTGTTAAAACACTGAGGGTCTAACTTTGAAAGGTATCCACTGACCATGATAGCATTAGGGACAGCTAAGATAGGAGGAAATATAGTAGGCAGTCAGACAGGGCTGGGCCCTCTATGGAGTAAGTGCAAACGATGAGAATGCATCAGGACTGTAGCTGGAGGTGCACCTGAAGATTAAAAGTTATAATGGCTAGTTATACATACTTCCCTAAGGGATGAATGAAGATTTGGGATTATTGGTATCACCCTTTTGAGATTTCCCAATATCTCATTGGGGTGGGCCATCCTCTCCCATCTACTAAGACTATTAAAACTAAAGACAAGACTAAGACTACAGATTATTGACCCAGGTTAATGATGTCACCCGTGTACCCTTGTGACCATTGGATCAATAGTGCCCAAGCAAATATATTGGCAGTCTTATTGATCAGAACTTTGACCCATGTTGTACCTGCCTCATCATTTTGCTATAGATTTTGCTGTCTCTTGGGAGCTATCCTACTCCGCATTCCTTTTCTCCCTAATATAATAAATAAATTTTCCTACTTTTGGGTTGTTCCTTAGAATTCATTTTTCAACTTCAGGAGAGTCTTTTTTTGTGTGTGGTACCAGGAATTGAACTCATGACCTTACATTTGTAAGGCAGGCGCTGTGCCACTGAGATATATCTCTCATTCTTCAACTTCAAGGGACACAAATCAGTACTTGACATCTAGCATTTCCCCTATATCAATAGGACAATCTGAACATCAATTACAAAAAAATTAACTGTAACAGACTGAAACATATTAATGAAGTATTTATCCTACTTTTTCTTTCCTTTCTTTTTGAGACAGAGTCTCACAGCATATTTTAGGCTGACCTTGAATTCACTGCATAGGCCAGACTGGCCTTAAACATGTGACGACCCTCCTGTTTCAGTGTTCAAATGCTGAGATTACAGGTATGCACCACCATGCCTGGCACTTATCCTGCTTTTTCCATTCAAACTGTATCACTTATTTGTAAACCAAACAGCAGATGAAGGGAAGCTTTCTAGTTTACAATTATTAAAGGTAATAAATAAAAAAGATTGATAGAATCAAAGAATTATTTCTCAACCCGTCACACTAAAAGATCTAAGCACTACACATTAACTGCTAACATCACTAAAAGAGAAATAAGCAGAATTTAGGAGTCTACTGACAGAAGTACGTAATTGCTACCTATTAAGTAGTCATGTTATAAAAAATCCAGCAACTATTTTATCAATGCTTAGATCCATGCTTTCCTAACAGATAAGTGGTGTGGGTGTATGATGATGATGATGATCATGACTTTGACGTTGGTCATGTGAGCTAAAGTTCCTGTGACTGTGAAAGGAAACAAGAATCAACTGATATGGACACAGGGAATGCAAACACTCGTAATTCAGATGACAAAGAAAACACCAATGTGAGTTCATATTTGACTAGCTGAAATGTTGCAAAATGGCCACAAAACCAAAAGGAATGATCCAAAAATATACTGAAGATCTTGGCAGGCATGAAATTTAACGGACAGAATGCCAGCACTACCATTCATTGGAAACTTTAACAGATGAAATGCTACAAGATGCTGTTAAACGCATAAGGTTGAAATCCAAGTAAAATGTTCTATATGCACCATTACCCATATTGAAAACTGTGTTTATTATGACACCTCACTAGCTGAACTGAAAGCATTCATAGGTCTGCTATATTTAGCTCAGATTTTTTATGGTAATCATAGAAATGTAAAGACTTATGGGCCAAAATATGGCATAACAATTTATGCCCTTGTAGATGCAAAGACTTATCCTGTTTTCAGTTTAGACATTTATCCTGGAACTCTGGTCCTTATTTATATAGTAATAAACCAAATGATGTGAATAAACTTTCTGCTCCTATCTCTCAACCCATTCAGAATGTGACACTTGACAATTGGTATTAATAGTTTCCAATAGATATTACTTTGCTAAAAGCACAAGTTGACCAGTGCAAGAACTGTACCCAGGAACAAAGCAGAAATTCCAAACGAAATCCCGCAATTTCAAAACAGAGAATTGTATAGTACAATTTTTAGACTTCAGAAAGATATAACACCGGCTTCCTATATGGTAAAGAAAAAAACAAATTGGTACTGCTGATGTTGACATTTCACCATGATGGAAATATTGATAATGAAATCTTGACAAAATGGAAACTTTCAACAACAAAACCAAAGGTAGAGCAGATGTTGCTGATGAGTTATACAGCAACTGTGATGTCACTTGAAACACAAATCACTGCCCAATAGTTGTGTTTTACTCAATCCTAAACATATGTGGCATAAATAGTTTGACAGTTTCAAAAGAAAATGAGTGCAAAATATCATAGAGAAATTTTCTTAAGAGGACTAGGAATGGAACTCATAAGACATCATTTACAGCAAAGGAAAACCAAGACGTCTCTGTCCAGGGAACGATGCAAAGAAATTGTGGAGCACGTAAGTGAGCTGGCAGGTAAACAGGCAGGCACAGTATCACAAAGACCCACTACAAAAACAGGAAAACAAAAAAGAAGTCAAGCATGCCCTATGAGAAAGGACAGGGAAACAAAACATATGTGCTATCAGTGTAAGTGATACTTGCGTATGGAATGTGCAACTGTCATGAGTGAAGACTGCCTTGGATGACAGTTGAAGCAATGCTCATTTCTGTGGTAGACGCTGTTTGTGTTTACATTGTACTTCACATAACTTTTTATTTTTGATGTTATCTTTTAGGTTCTGTGAGCAAGTTAACAGCTGATGTGAAAATGCTGACGTCTATTCTAAGCACTCATTACATATCTGGCATTTTATTTTATTGATACCTTATTTCCCTACTAAGTGTATGTTGTACAAGATAGCAGGAAACTCCTAACAAAAGAGAGGTAACAAGACTGCCACAAAGGAAAGGAAAGCTAAGCACAAATGCTGTCATTGTAAGGGAGACATGTGCAAGGAGCATGTAGCTGTCATGTGTGAAGTCTGCCTTGGGTGTGATAATGGAAGCAAAGATTATTTTTGTGGTAGAAGTCTACTGGTATTTTCACTGTAGTTAATATAGGAATTTATTTCTGATGTTATAGTTTAGGTTTTGTAAGCAAGTACACAGCTGATGTGAAAATTTTGATGTCTATTCTAAATGAGTACATATTAAGAATTTAATACTTTACTTTCTTGATATTTTATGTTCCTCTAATCTACACATACAGTAAGAACCTCCTGACAAAACAGCAAGAGCACTGAGACATTAAGTATGTCCTACAAAAAGGCCAGGAAAGCAAAACACATGTGCTGTCAGTGTAAGCGACACATGTGTATGGAATGTACTCTATTTTCATATGTGTAGCCTAGTTGAGGTGTGATAACTGAACTAAAGATTTTTTTTTTATGAAGTACTACTGGTATTTTTATTGTAGTTGATATAAGAATTTATGTGTGTTGTTCTTTTTTAGACTTTGTACACCAAAAACGAGCCAATGTTCAAAATTTTGAGGCTGGGCATGGTAGCACATGCCTGTAATCCCAGCAGTTAGGATGCTGAGGCTGGAGGATTGCTGTGAGTTTGAGGCCAGCCTGGGCTACAGAGTGGGTTCAAGGCCAGCCTGAACTACATATGAAACCCTGTCTCAAAAAGACAAAAAAAAAAAAGAAAAAGTTTAATGCTTTTATATAAACATGCAATAAATATTAAAAACTCAATACTTTATTTTTGTTATTCTTTCCTGTTAAGTACTCATTGTTTACTATAATAAAACTCATAAAATCAATAATTCATCAATAGAAATATTCCAAAGAATAAATGTGGGTCTGAACAGACCCATGTTTTTGTGCCTTTATGCCAGTCTTACGCTGTGGGGGCTACACACTGCTGTTATGATGGCTCAAAGTTCAGCTGCTCTTATCTCTTCCCTAACCTGCTTATGACTTCACATGAATTTCTCACACGTATCTCTGATGCACTAAAACGAAAGTCTTGATTTCCTCCCTCAAGTATGTTTTTCCTCCAACCTTGATATTAGTAAACAGTACCAACGAGTTACATGAGCAAAACAATCTGTCATTTGTGATACATCTTGCTTCTTGTATTATCAGGTAGGTACTCCCTTGCAAAATACATCCACAATCTCTTCATTTCTCTCCCCCTGGAGCAATGCAGACAACATCCTTGTGAAACCACTGTCTCTACACAGCAGCCATATTATCTTTAAAAAAAAGCAAATTTCATAGATCCTTCTCATGAAAGTCATTTTATTAGCTTTGGTAACAAAAAGTCTTTTGTTCACTTTACCTTACATTTAGAACAAAGTAAAATTTCTTACTGAAGACCCAATTCTCCTAGTATTTGACATTTGCCCCTCTCTCCAATCTTATGTCACAATACTTTGTTCCTTACACTCCCAACACACCTCTCCTAAAACAAGCTCCTCCCTCTGTACCCAGTCTGTATTTGCTAACCCATCTATCAAGAGCTCTCTTCCCAAAACTCTGCATGAAACAGGCTTTTTTCACTTCAGAAATCAACTCATAGGCCACTCCATCTGGATCTGCACAGCCCAACTTACTTCCTATAATCTATTCCTATTTATATCTGTTATTTATTTACTTATATGCTTACTGTGTCTCCCCCATCAATACAAGCTTTACAAAAGTTGTGACTCCTTTACTTATCTTCTTCTCAGAATCTATACAGTAACTACTGCTGAATAAACACAGACTGAGTACATTCATTTTCTTACCACCTTTTTCAAAATACCCATGAGATGAGAGTCAACATGGGAAAAGGAAAAAAGGAAAACCCAGAGTTGAAAATAAGGAAAAACTGCTATACACGAGCCAAAATTAGAGAATTTCAGCAAAACAGAAAGACAAGCATTCTGATTAAGAAACCGGAATAGAAGAAACTATCACCCAAAATAGTAATAAACGATGATTCTTATAGAAGAGAGCTGTTCTTCTCAAAAGACTCCCAAAGGTACTGCTAGAACAGGACAAAAAGTAAAGAGGAGCAAGCCACCGGGAAGCTATAGTACCACTGCAGAATAGCTGGACTTTTATGGAGGAAGTAACAGAGGAAGTAAAGCTCAAGAAACAGAGGATTTCAAACCTCCTTATGAGAAGAAAAAATCAATTCCTTGTTGGAAAGAAGTACCATAAGAGATTCTGTATTTTAGCCCAGAACAAAAATCTTCCTTATTTTTGGCAATAATAATATTAATCAGTGTCCTGCCCCTGCTTCCCAGAGTGCCAGGATTACAGGCATGCACCACTTTGCCTGCCTAACACTGCTCTGTTAACACTCCTCTCTCTTCCCCTCACTAAAATTAATTTTTGTTTGTTTGTTTGTTTTGTTTTGTTTTGTTTCTGGTACCAGGAATCAAACTCACAACTTTACGCTTGCCAGGCAGGCGCTGTGCCACTGAGCTAAATCCCCAGCCCAAAATTAATTTTAAACTTTTAAGAATTCCTTACAGTTTCTACAATACTGTTTATACATATATTCTGCTAGACTAAGTTGTATATAGTTTATTCTTCTACTTCCCTATTCGTATATATATATATATATATATATATATAATGAAGTATAAAAAACGATTAGTATATTTCAAAAACAGAAGTTTTGAACACTAGACAAATCTATTTAACCTAACCATGTCCTTCAGGTCATAAAATGTGTTTAATGGGAAGTTTCAGCCCACTGAATTTTTAAAAAATCTTTGATAAGCTTGATTTTATTTTTATATGAAAAATTACAATTTCAGCTTTAGTAATTGTTCTTTTACTTTGGGAGGCTGACACAGAAAGATCCCAAGTTCAAGTCCACACTGGACAACTTAGCAAGATGGTCTCAAAAATTTTAAAAATGATTGGGAATGTACCTCAGTACAAATGAGTTCAATCCCCACTGCTGCAACAAACCAAACCAAACCTGTTTTAAATGTTTAATTATTGCTGGTTATGGTGGTGCACATCTATAACCCCAGCCCTTGGGAGGCTGAGGCAGGAGGATCACCACGAGTTCAAGGCCAGCCTGAGCTACACAGCTAGATCCTATCTAAAATAAATAAATGACAACTAGTTTAGTGATCACTTTTGCTACTACAATGTATTGCCTTCAAAATCCTAGTAAATACCTCTTTGCATATCTAGATAATTAGGCTAAGTCAAATATCTATTCATAAACAATTCTAGCTGGGTGTGGTGGCACACACATCTGTAATCCCAGCACTCGGAGGCTGAGGTAGGAGGATCGCTGGAGTTCCAGCTTGGGCTACAAAGTGAGTATAAGGCCAGCTTCAACTGTATAAAAGGAAAACTGTCTTAAAAGGAAACAAAAAAAAATCTAGATTCTAGGTTGGTCGCATTTAAAACTTTTAACAACTACTTTAAGGTTGCTCTCCAAAAAGGTTTTGTCAAGTTATTTCACCAACAGTAACAGTGACCATTTTGCCATGTTCACAAAAAGCACTTAAAATTCTTTAAATTTTTGTCAGACTGAGGACAAAATTTCCTCTGTAAATTCTCTACCTTTCTTTACAATTGAGCACTTAATGAACTAGTGATTCTAAAATTATATTGTCATTCAGCATCCCTTCACTATAAATACTCAACTGAGTACAGAAGAAACATACCTCAATACATACATATACGTCTACGTAACAAATCCACAGTCAACATCATACTGAATGAGAAAAAAATGAAGTGTTTCCTCTAAAATCTGCAACAAGACAGGGATATTCAAACACTTATTCAACAGAGTACTGGAAGTCAGCAATAGCAATTAGACGAGAAGAAAACAAAACTGGAAAGGAGGAAGTCAAATTATCTATAAACAAAATATATTGTACTTTATATACAAAAAATAACAGGAAATATATAGAAAAACCTATATAGACACCATCAAAAACTGTTAGAACTGATAAACAAATTCAGTAAAGCTACCAGACATAAAATCAACATACAAAAAAATAACATTTTTATATACCAGCAATAACTAAATTGCTAAAAAAGAAATCAAGAAAGCAATCCTATTCGTAATAGCTTAAAAAAAGAGCAAGGGCTGGGGATATAGTTCAGTGGCACAGCACCTGCCTGGCATGCACAAGGTCCTGAGTTTAATTCCCAGTAACAAAAAAAAAAAGGAGCAAGAGCTCAACAGTGAAAAGTATAAAACACTAATCAAAGAAACTAAAGAGAACATACAAAAAATGAGAACACATCCCCTGTTTATGGATTGTTAAAATATCCATACCACCCAAAGTGATATACAGTCAAGGCAATCCTCATCAAAATATCAAATATTCTTCTTCTAAATATAGAAAAAAAATCATAAATTCACTTGGAACAAAATTCCCTAAATAGTCAAAGCAATCCTAAATAAAAGTGACAAAACTAAGAGACAATACCTGACTTCAAAACATACTACACAAAGCTATAGATAAACTAACACAGAGACCAAGGAGACACAATACAGAACCCAGAAATTAATCAACATACATACAGCCAGCTGATTTTCATCAAAAGTGATATGAACATATATGGCAGATAAGTAAATATTGCTGAGAAAACTGGATGTGATTATACCAAATTAAGGTGCTCTGCAAAGAAAACAGTGTGAAAAGACAACCTGAAAAAGTTAATAAAATATTTATGAGCTATTATCCAACATACTGATATCTGAAATATGTAACAAACTAAATAACCTAATAGCATGAAAACAATCTGATTTTCAAAATGGGCCAAAGATCTGAGCAGACATTTCATAAAAGATGACATACAAAATGGCCAGTTAAGTATTAAAAATGTTTAATACCACCAATCATCAGGAAAATGCAAATCAAAATTACAAAGACATCATCTTACCCTAGTTAGAATGGCTAGTATTAAAAAGACCACCAAAAAAAAAAAAAACAACAAAACACAGCAGAAAGAAAATGCTAGTGAGTATGTAGAGAGAGGGAATTCTTACATACAACTGGTAGGATCGTAAAGTTAGTACAGCTACTATGGCAAACAGTATGGAAGGTCCTCAAAGCAAAACAAAACAAAAACAGTACTACCACATATACTCCAACGGGGCTGGGGATTTAGCTCAGTGGTGCAGCGCCTGCCTGGCAAGCGCGAGGTCATGAGTTCGATTCCCAGTACCAGAAACCCCCCCCCCCAAAAAAAAAGAACACATATGCTCCATCAACCCCACAAATGACTATATACCCTTAGGAAATGAAATCAATATACCAAAGAAATACCTGCACTCCCATGTTTATTGAAGCATTATTCACAACAGTGAATACCTACATATTTAAATCAATTTGAGGATGGATAAATGTGTAAGTTAAATGAGGTATATATAAAGGGTGGAATATAATTTAGCTATAAAAGAGCAAACCCTGTCACTTGTAGCAACATGGAAATGGAGGACATCATGTTAAATGAAGTAAGCCAAGCACATAAAGATATATCACATATTCTCACTCATATGTGAAAGCTAGAAAGTTAGTAAGAGAGTAAAGTAGTAGCCAATAGAGACTAGAAAGTGTAGGAGGGAAGAGGGATTAGATAAAATACATTCAGATAGAAGGAATTAATTCTAGTGTTCTACAGCACAGCAACATAACTACAGCTCACGTACAACAATTTATGATTATTTAAAAATAACATGTTTGAAGGTTGCCAACATATGGAAGTGATACACATCTGAGGAGATGGAATTGATAATTGTCCTGATTTGGTCATTATACACTATACACATGTATTAAATTAGCATGTTGATTAAATTTAAAAAAATACTACTTTTCAAATTTCCCAAAATTAGTCATCCAAAAATTATCCAAAATAATCTTATTTTTTAAAAACATAATTCTAAATTAAATCCAGGGACAGTATCTCCTTGCATTTTACTAACAAAATCCATTTTACTCTGATTCACAAGCCCTACATAATCTGGCCTCTGTCTGTCCCTCTGAACTCATTTCCCACTTTCTGCCGTTACTGTCTACAATGCAACCACACTGGTCTTTTCATTCCTAAAATATCAAAATTTTTGGCCTTAGAACTTTTGTATCTGCTATTTCCATCTGCCGAGAATATTCTTCTCCTTGAATTTTACCAGTACTATTGAGAGTCAGCTTAATGCCACCTTTGAGACTACCATTCAAAAGTAGCCAGCCAATCGCCCCTAGAAAGGTGCCCCCTTTTAATTTCCTACAAAGCAAACATTACAAGGCCATATTTTCTGCTTATTTGTTCATTGCCTATCTCCACAAGAATGTAAACTCCATGATAGCAGTCAATCCACCTTCACACTGCTTTATGCCCAAGACACAGCATATCTACGTACTCAAAATCAATCCCTAAAGCCATTATATAAAGTTCTGATATTATCAAAGAATAGGGAACAAAATGCTATCTTTTAATATACCTACTAAATAAACCCAATTTATCTACATTAATAGAAAAGCAACAAATTCAAAATTATTTTTATTCTCAGAGAATTATGCAAAAAACCATATTCACACCAAAACTAAATTATATTTTCGTCACTAGTTAAAAAATTAAAAAAATTTTAATATTATTGTAAATTTAACCAGTATTGAATGAAAAAAAAGAACAACTATCCGTCAACAAGTGAATGAATAAACAAATTGTGGTATATTCACACAAAGAATACTACTAAGCAATAAAAAAGAAATGAACTCAATATACAACATAGCTAAGTCTTAAATAATTATGCTTACAGAAGCCAGCCCCCCTCATGAAAGTACTGTACATACTATATGATTGCATTTATATGAACAGTGATAAGAAAGAGTAATGGTTACTTGGGGTGGAGCTACTAGGAGGTAGGGATTACAAAGGCAAACTAGGAAACTTTTCAGAATGATAAACATTCACAACATCAAGTACAGTGATAGTTTGGTCTACACATATGTCAAAACTCATCAAACTGTTTATTTTAGTTCAATTTAGGGGATGAGACTGTAGTTCAATGGTAGAGTGCTTGCCTAGCATTTATGAGGCCCTGGGTTTTATATCCCACATGCAAAAAAAGTACATAAATAAATATCTGTCCATTTTACTCAATGTCAATTATTACTTTAAACTTTATAAAGGGCTAATTAATAATTGTCACTGAGTAAATCAGACATGTTTAATTTTCTTTTGGGTGCTGGGGATTGAACCAAGAGCCTTGTACAACTGAAGTTAGCACTCTACCACACAGCTGTATCCACAGCTGCTTCTATTCTAAGACAAGGTCTCACTATACTTCCTAGGCTGGCCTCAAATTTGATATCCTCCTGCCTCAGTACCCTGAGTTGCTAAGATTACAAGCATGTGCCACCAGGCCTGGCTTAACTAAGATATTTCTTTTTTTAATTTCAATAAAATTTACAATAGATAAAAATAAAATTTTAAATGTTACAAACTTTGTAAGAATTATAAACTGATTCCTGCTGGCTATGTTGTCTTTTTGTATTTTTAGTAGCACTGATACAACCCAGGGCCTCAAGTACACTAGGCCTGTGCTCTAGCACTCACTGAGCTACATCCCCAGCTCTCCAATAGGTAAGATTTTAATTTTTAACTTCAACAACAAAAAGTATAAATAATAAATTCATAAAATTAAATCTCGACATCAAAAAAACTAAAAACTATTAAATTTTCACAATTACCTGTAGAAGATGGTGATTTCTCTGAGTGTTTTGCATTTAAAAGTTTTCTGCTAATAAATATGTAACCACAGGGACATGATTTACATGCAACGGGAACCTGTCGGGGAAAAGAAAAAAGAAAAAATGTATTACTCTTTTTTCTATTGCTAAATTTTTCAGTATTTAGACTCCTCAAATGAATTCTAAATTACTTGAAGTAGGAATCACTGACTTATTTAAACCCAACATCCTTACTACAAATTATATAAGATGGGTATCATGTCACACAGACTTGGATCTTCTTAGTGAGTACAGTACTATGAATACTGTACTATACCATACTACAGCAGTAGTATAAGACGTAAATGCATGATAAATGTACAGATTTAAGTGACCAACAGAAAACCTTAAAAGGGTCAGTGCCAAAGGGATATATGTAAGAAAAAAGGTAGCACTTCTGTGGTAATCCCAACACTCACGAGGCTGAAGCAGAAGGCTGAAGCAGTATTACCACAAATTCAAGGCCAGCCTGAGCTACATAGCAAAACCCTGGTTCAAAAAACAAAAGTAGTATTTCCTAAAATGTTAGTTTGAGATACAGAGTAAACTAGATAGGGGGAGTTAATCATAAGATTATCAGGGTCCAACTGTAAAAGTGAAACAGTGAGAATGGAAATAGAGGAAAGATCTATTTGTCACATGTTTCAAAGACAGGAAAAACAAGATTCAGGCCAAAACTAACTAGAGGTGATAAAACGAGATGAACCAAAAACAACTTAGGGTTCCAACATGAGACAGGAAGACGCCAATTAGCCCTGAAAAAAGAATAGTTTTCAACAACCAATTTGAGGGTCACAAGTGTACTATAAACAAAAAAGGAGCGTAGGAGCTGTGATCGAAGAACTTAGTTATAGTCTCAATTCCCAGAAAAGACCTTGGACAAAAGATTTAAGTCGCAGGCTTCTGCTTCCAAACCTGCATATTTTTAAGGACACATGTTATTAAAAATCACTGAGAATTTTAGATTCGTCCCCACAGTTGTCTTACTGATTATTAATGATCCTTGAAATCAAGGCATTTCACCAAAAATCAGATTAAGCTTTTAAAAAATCTCAGAACACTGTAATTTCTGTAAGATAAATTTCATTTGCCAGTTGTTCTACTTAAGTTATAATTATAACGCTTGTCATCCATGCATGAATAGAATGCTTCAATTCTAGAATATACTCCATCTAATTAAGCTAAAATGAAATTTGGCAGAAGAGATCTTTTTCTTCATGTAAAAATACCAAATAAAGGATCTCCAATTTACACTTAAAGGTATTAACGAGTACTATATAAAGGTACATCTAACAGCTTGATTTATTAGAAATGCAATGAGACCTCTTCGAACCATGGTGTAAGTTCTCCATAATTTGTTTATTTTAGAGCACTTTAAAAATTTACCTATGATTTTTTTGGTTTTGGATTTATTTTAAAGAGAATAAAAATTTAAAAATTAAAAACAATACACAATTTCAAAACAAGATGATAGGAAATCAGCAATGGTTGTTAAATTGCATATTGTTATCTTCAAAGTAGTTGTTCAGATTACCAGATATAAGCATGAAATATTGGTTAAAAATTATTTTTAAAAATTAAGCATGAACTATTCCTTTCAATAAACCAACAGAAATTAGTACAATTATCTTAGCTATTGTGTGTGTGTATATATGTGTGTATGTATATATATATATATATATATATATATATATACACACACACACGCTTTTTCCCTTTCCTTTCTTTTCTCCTTTCCCTCATCCCAGTTGTTCCTTCCCTTTAGTTTCTTTCCCTTTCACAATGATTACATTCACTGTGGGGACCTGGTACATAACACACACACCTCAAGGGTTTTTTTTTTTGAGACACGATCTCCATTATCTAGTTCAGACTAGCCTATTAGCATAGGATGGCCTCAAATTTGGGGCAATCCTCTGTCCTCAGCCACCCTAGTGCTGAGATTATAGGTATGTGCCACCACACCCAGCTAACCTATGACTTTCATCAATTACTTTCACGGAAAGACAAATCTCTTAGTAACCAAAAGCCTTCATTTCTCATCGTATATACTGAAAAAAGGACACAACAAACTAACTGCATTGTGACTGGCTGAATTGCATCCCACAAAAAAAATTCATCTGCTGAACCTATAAATCCTACCCCTTTGGGATAGTTATTTGGAGATGAGTGACTTTTTAAACAGATTATTAGGTTTACATGAGGTCATATGGTGGGACCCTCTGAATAGGACTAGTAATCTTGTAAGAGACAAGAGATAGCTTGCCCTGTTTTTGCCACATGAAGAAACTCAGAAAACAGCCATCTGCAAGCCAGGCAATCTCTCACCATGATCTTGGAGTTCCAGTCTTCAAAACTGTAAGAAAATAAATGTCTACTGCTTCGGCCACCCAGGCTATACTATTTTGTTATGGCAGCCTGAGCAAACCAAGACACAGCTGACTTTACACAAAAGAACGTATGTGTACATGTGTTTGCATTGCAAAATTAACGTGATCTTTCCAAATAAATACTGTCATGTTCTGTTACTGTTTTAGCGGTTCTCACAAGTTTATGCTGCTTCTTTAAACAGGATATTAAAAACAGATTTTTCATGAAAGACCCCTTTATGCCAAGTAAAATAAGGACAGGATTTGTAATTACTTGTACCCAACAGAAACTCAAATGCATACCCTGTAAACCTTATATTTTTGAACTATTAATTGGAATAAGTGGAAATGATCTAAACAAAAATAATACGCCAACAGTCACATAAAAAAAGTCGAACTTTGTGAAAATTTAACAAATTTAGTTTAATGCTAAGAATGAAAGTAACTCTTCGGAAAAGATGACTAAACTGTTTTTATAACACATACTGGTAGAGTTCAATAAACCATCTTGCACAACCATTCTCTGTCAGCATTCTTACCACTCCTTGTAAGTAACACTGAAACATGTACCATGTTTTGCTACAAGATTTGATCAACCTCAAGAATGCTTCTTGAAAAATGCATTAAACCGAGCACATTGTTTTAAAAAGTGTCTCCAGCCATTTCAAACTATTCTTGATCAAGGAAAAAGAAAGGGGGACAGCGAAGGTAGTCATTTTGAAAACTCCACTCTGTGGGAAAGGAAAAAACACACCCAGATCTGGATGAAAAGAAAGCCTTAGGAAAGGTTTTAACTGAGGTAATTCCAACTAATCGTTGGAATGTAAGGCAGACAGAAACGTCTATTCTAGTAGAGAATGGAGCATGCTTTAAAAGTAGGAAACATGGGATTTTGTTTTTTTTAAGGACAGGTATAATAGGAATCATTTCAGATTCACAAAACCACGTATATGTACGTCTTAAAGACGCGGACACAGCCACGCCAAACGTATCACGGAAAACGCCCTGGCGAGCGGGGCGAGGAGCCCACAGGGCTTCAACGCGGACGTTGCTCGATCGAGTTCCATTAAAAACAATGCAAAGAAAGCACGCGCGTCACACGACACCGAGAAGATCATAAGCACGTTTACGGGAGAAAGGAGACCCGCACTCGCCACACTGCACACCGCGACGCGGCCTTCCCCGGCCGGCGGCCAGCCCGCACCTCCCGCGGGACAAAGCGCCGGCCGGCCGG
>NW_004955448.1:357630-428355 GCF_000276665.1 Chinchilla lanigera
GCGTGCCGGGGGCGGGGCGGCGAGGGACAGTCCTCAAACCGCGGCTGGGAGCGCGCCCGCGCCTCACGTGAGGAGCGGGCCTTCAGCGGCCTGGCAACGGCCTTGTCCCCTGCCCCCGGCCGGAGGCGGCGGGCAGCGCTGTCTGGGCGGGACCCGGGCGTGACGGACGTGGATCCCGACCAACGAATATGCAGGTGGGGCGGGCCGTGGCCCAGGCACGCCTTCTTCCGTAACGTAGGGGCGGAGAAACGGGAGGCTGGAAAGGCAGGGCGGCCCAGGTGTTCGCGCAGGTCCTGACCTTTAATACACTTTGGCAAAAGTTAGCGAGGAGTTACAGTGCGCATTTAATGAGTCTGCGATTTGCTAATCCCTGGACTTGGCGTGGCAGACTATAAAATATTTTGAAGGCCAGTTCAGCCTGACACATGAATACTGAGGTTCTTGCCTCAAAGAACAGGCAGGTTAGTGGTGTAGACAGCCTAACACTGGCACAGAGTGAGGCTCTGTGGTTACCGGGAAAAGCAAATAGGTTGACTCATCAACCTAGAATTTAACCTACCAATCTCACCTTGAGGAATTTGAATGAATATTCTCCACCTGGACCCTCAAACGCTGCCCTTTGTCGTATTGCTCACCAGAACAGTGTGTCCAGAACAGCCTATGTGTCCAACCAGTTGCTTGAGCAATCCAATGAGTGAGATCCACATTGAGTCATCTCCAAAAGCGTCAACTGAAAAGCAAAACATGTTTAAAAGGCTACTGTCTATAGACAAAAAACACCACAAAAACATTTACAAGTGCAGATGCACTTGTAAAGAAAATGGAGGGCAGAGGAAGGAGACAGATTTCCCACTCAAATAGGACAATCTGAGCAAAGGCAACAGCGGCAGCTCCACGTGGTGGGTACACCAAGCTCAGGGCGGAGCTGAGGCTGAGGGACAGAGGCAGATCCACTTCTGAAAGCCTTCGGTGCCCTGGAAGAGAATCTGGGCTTCACCCTGAGGATGAAGGGGCAATAAGGGTTTTTAATTGGCAGTGTGACAAGTTTGGGCTTGAAGCTGAGAATGATTGGTCCAGCAACTGACTCAGGTCTCAGGCCTAAGGCAGTGGGGAGAGAAGGACCCGGATTAAAACAGTAAGGTCATACTACTAGTAAAACTGGAGGGGGCCATTTTGCTTGGGGAAGGAGAGTTTTTTACAGGGCTGTTTCCTGGCTAATTTCTATTGCAAAGGACTGGGTGAAGAGGTAGAGGAGGAACACCTGGTAGGGCAAGAGTCAGGAAGGTGACCTGAGGTAAAGGAATTAGAGAAGACTTCCTTGAGGAAATTGGTCTAGTGGATAGTTAAGGAGATAAGGGGGAGTAGCAAGTATTCAGAGAACAGAAAGGACATGAAAGAAGACTCTGGTTCCATCGCCAACTGAGAGAGGAGGGGGAATCCCACACACTGAAGGCAGGTGCTGGAAGACTCCACTTTTCCCCGACTTTTGATGCTGTTCGTACCTGTGCCCGAGATCTTTCATGTGTACTACTAAAGTGGCTGTAGGTGTCCTGGGCTCACACTATGTAATTAGGGTAGGCATGCGCTTTAATAATAGGAGTTAAGTACTTGATAAAATGGCAATTCAATACCACTTTTTAATCTCTTGCAATTAAGGCTGAAGGGAGACTGGGAGAAATAAGATGTAACTGCCCTCATCTCCACTCCTTTCATATTTTGACATTCAAAACGAATTTTCTACCAAGCAGCCTTTTAAAAGCTTTTCTTTCTTCTGGGAAAAAAGGAGTAAGAACATTGTGATACTTTGCAAGTCTAGATATGTATAAAATTTTCCCTTTTTCTTAGCCAATATAACTCCTGAATTAAAGAGTTATGAATTTAAAGCTATTGCAGGCACAGCTGCATGCATGTATACACAATAACCACAGGGCCTGTTCTGTACCTACAGTTTGCATGCCTTGTGGGAGATGGCAGGGAGATCCCTGGAACAGCACAGCGTGCTAATGTGCTCCTTTCCTGTCTCAGTGTGTTTCACTGCTCTTATTTGGTCCAGCCCAACCCCTCCATTGGGTTGGACCACCATCCTGCTTGAAAATATAACCAGAGGCCTAAGGAGAAGAGATAGATAGTCATAGAACAGCTACTATTTACTCTTGAGAGACTAATCATATAACATCGTGTTCTTTTACACTGGCCAACCTCTTGTGCTCTGTGACCACTGAGCCTCACCCTTGTTTCATCTGAGCTAAATCAGAAGCTTTACTCTCTTAGGAGCAAGGCAGAGTCCACCAAAAAATTTTATTTGGCCAAAATATGTAGTTAGCATTAACTGCTGTCCAAATGATAAATATCCCCAAAAGATAAATTTCTCCCAATATTAAATGACATATACAATGTTCATAAAATTCAGCTTTGTTAAAATTTATTCAAATCACGCAATTATTGCCTCTCAACCAGAAAATGTTTTGTTTCTTAAGAGTTCCAAATGATGAAAAAAGGTAGTAGTATGTTGAGAAAAATTCCAGTAAAATGAATGGGACAAAATTTCATAGCCCTGTGATTTTTGCTATGGTTGTTTATGATGCCTGTGGTTGGATGCTGTCACAGAAAAGATTCATATCTGCTAACCGGTGCAGACTACTCAACTTTTATGCATTTCAACTTCTTGACAATATGATGCTAATTAGTTTTACCTAGGTTAAAAGATGCACTAACGCAATAGTCTTGCAGTTACTGGCATCTTTTTTGACTGCACTTGTTTTAACAAACATTTGGCAATTTCACAAACACCAAGCCAGTGATCAGATCACTTCCAATTGCCATATACAGTATCCTTTAAAGCTGGTGGTCCTCTCCAAAGTATCTCTGCTTTTTCAAATTTTACCTGTCTCATGCTGTAGTGATCCATCAACAGGTGCCTAGTCACTGGTCCAGTTTTTACCTTTCCAAATGCAGCCAGGTACTGAGAAATTGTTGTAGCAAAACTTCTATATCTGCACCAAGGCCTAGACTTGCTGTTTTGAGGTTAGCTTCTGCCATGGCTCTCAGCTTATCTTCTCTTGAAACAGAGGTGAGTCTCCCTCAAGGCTCTTTTTTAGGCTCATATTCTCAGGATGAAATTTTTCAAACCACCAAGGAATAGTCCTCTGAGTCACAGAGCCTTTTCCTAAGGCAGAGTTGATATCCTACTTGCCTTAGCTGCACTATGTCCGAGTTTAAATTAAATTCATATAAAAGTGATTCACATATCTTTCAGTTCACTTTTGTTGAGAAAGTAAACATTAAAAGCAAACATCAAAGACAAATGAAGACTTTAACACCATTATGAATACAAAATGGTGCAAGCAAAAATAGGCCTGATACCAGGCACAGTGAAGTTTCAACTGGGCAAATAGAAATTTCAGTGGCGGAAACATATTTTTATCACTAGATTCAGCTGATATCAGTTTATATCAGGTGGATGTTACCTTTAAGCTTTTTGATTTTCCAATGGGAATATAATTTCCACTAATTTTATAATCATCTACCAAAAAGGGGAGCTTTCAAAATAAAATATGAGTTGTGCTTTTAATCCAAGAACTCAGTGGCTACGAACACTTTTTTTCAATGCTAACAGATTAAGACACCGATCAATGCAAAGATGGGAAAAAAATTCTCCCATAGTGGGCTGATACTTATTTATGCTTCTTTGACAGAGCACTTTTAGATTTTTCCCTTGCCCTTCTCATATGATCTGAATGACTGCTACATTTCATAATCTTTTTGTTTTACGAATCTTTACTTACTCAGAGTTTATCTTCTTTCACCTCTTTGACTTCTTCAGGTTTCATTCTTAATTTTTTTATGGATTAATAAAAACAATATATTTTAGGTGTATGAAAGAATTATTTGCCCAAGTTCACATTTTCCCCAGCAGTCATATATTCTAAATGGTACTAAAGTCTCCTGTCTAGTATATTTCTTAAAACCACAAACATAATAAACGTGTTCCCCAAGCCCAGCAGAATTCAAATCTAGTCAGTGGTTGTCAGTGTTTGAGGTGGGATACATCTTGGGGTAGGAGGGAAGTTTTATTTTTCAGCAACTTTGATTCCAGTTCTTTATTAGTACATATTTTGCCACAGTAATTTTTTTGCATCTAAGATGATAAAGTAGAAAGAAGGAAAGGGTCTCTGTTCCTTTTTTGTCCTCACTTAAATTCCAAATTAAACTTTCCAATAAATTAATAATCTTTGAAACTTTCCAGTAAATTGATAATCTTCTGTTACCAAAGCAAGGGGGAAAATATGACCTCAACCATAATATACTGTTACCAGAGACAAAAAAAAAAGATATTGTAACTATAAAATAATTAGGGAAGTGAGTATTATTGTGGTCTTTGATATTGTTCATAAATGGAACAGAAATGGGAGAACAAGATTTCTCATTGATACAGTGGATTTAATACAAGAAGCAACCTACCCCACTCCCAACAAGCATATTTGTTATAGTACAGCCAAAAAACAAAACTTGTTTTGATTCAGAAGTTAACCCAAAGAGACAGAAAATTTCCCAAATGCAAAAGGGAGGAGGGGGACCTCAGAGCCACCATAGTGAGGTGACACATGGATAGAATTCATTTACCAGAACTACATAAAAGAACTGGAACAGTCTGAAACAGTGACATATTTAAACAAATATGCTTAAAATGTTCCAAGAAAAACTTAGAAATAGATTTCATTAGGCAAAAAATTTTTACTTGTAAAAAAATAAAAATTTAAATGTCACATTGAATTTAGTTGTCATGTCTCCATAATGTCTCCAGTGTATACAGGTTGTTTTTTTTTTTTTAATTTTAAAGAGAAGAAGAAAAACAGATATAAAACAGTTTTAAAGCAGGCTAATAGGAGAGTAACAATAATTAATACATTGCATATTTTAATCTTCATAGTAGTTACTCCGAATACAAGATATAGGCAAGAAATACTGTCAAAAAATATTAGTACAAAATTTTCTCTTCAATGAACGAAGAGAAAGTAGCTGTATAAGTATTTTAACTATTTTGTGTATATATATACTTTTCCATTTTCTCTTCCTTCCTTACTCCTTTCCCCCATGAGTTTCTCTTTTCCTTTGAACAGTTTGTTCCCAATTCACAAAAGCTATTGTACATTTTGAATCCTACTTATACTTTCTGTTTACAAATATGAGTCTGATTTATTTCACTTATGAGTATGGTCTCAAGTTGTATCATTTACCTATAAAAGCCTCAAGTTTATTCTGCTGTATGGCTGATTAGTACTCCATTGTGTACAAATACCACATCTTTTTACCCATTCCTCGGTTGATGGGCATTTGGGTTGTTTCGAAGATTTAGCTATGACAAATTGTGCTGCTATAAACATGGGTGCACATAAATCGCTGTGGTAAGATGTTTTTAATTCTTCTGGGAACATGCCCAGTAGGAGAATAGCTGGATCAAATGGGGCCTCTAATCCTAGTTTTTTGAGGAATCTCCACACGGATTTCCACAGTGGTCTCACCAGTCCACACTCCCACTAACAGTGGAGGAGGGTTCCTTTTTCCCCACATCCCCACTAGCACTTGTTACTTTCTTTATTTTTGCTTTGTTTTTGTTTTTGTTTTTTTATTGTTTACTTTCTTGATGGCAGCCATTCTTTCAGGAGTGAGATGGAATCTCACTGTTATTTTAATTTGCAACTTTTGAATGACCAATGATGTCAAATTTTTTTCATGTATTTATTTGCTGTTTGTATTTCTTCATCTGAGACATGTGTATTCATTTCAGACACCCATTTTTGGATTGGGTCTTTGAATTTGGGGGGTCTGTTTTTTTCAATTCTTTATATGTTTTAGATATGTCTCTTGTCTGAGGGACAACTGACATAAATTTTTCCCACTCTGTGGGTTATCTTTTCATTCTGTTGATTTTTTTGTTATGCAAAAGCTTTTTAATGAGATGAGATCACAACTGTTGATTCTTTGAATTGGTTCCCATGAAGTTTGGTTTTTGTTCATAAAGTCTCTGCCTACACCTGTCTTCAAGATTTCTACCTACTTTCTCTTCCAGTAGATTCATTTCTGTTTTAATATTTAGATCTTTGATCTATTTTGACTTTAATTTATAGTGTATAGTGATAGGCATGGATCTATTATTAGTCTTCGACATGTGGAAAGCCAGTTTTTCCAGCACCATTTATTAAAAAGCCAACCTTTTCCAGTGAATGTATTTGGTTTCTTTGTGAAAGATAAGATAACTAAGTATGTTTGGAGTTGCATCTGGATCTTCTATTTTGTTCCATTGATCTTCAGACCTGCTTTATTGCCAATACCATGCTGATTTTATCTTGAGAGCATTGTAGTATAATTTCAAGTCAAGGATTGTGATGCCTCATGCTTTACCATTGTTGCCCAGGATTGCTTTTGCTACTCTAGGTTTAGAATTTTAGAAATGTTTTCTCTAGTTCTGTGAGATATTCTAATGATATTTTGATTGGGATTGCATTAAATCTGTATAATAGTTTTGGGAACAGGGCCATTTTCACTATGTTGGTTCTTCCTACCCATGAGCAGGTGATATCTTTTCATTTGCTGATATCTTCTTAGATTTCCTTTTTCAGAGTACTGTAATTTTCAATGTATAGATTTTTTTTACTTCCTTTGTTAGCTTGATTTCTAAGTATTTCATTTTTTTGGAGGGGATGCTATTGTGAAAGGTATGGTTTCACTAATTTCTCTTTTTGTTTGCTGCCTGTGTACAGGAATGCTATTGATTTCTCAGTGTTGACTTTGTATCCAGCTATGCTACTGAGTTTGGTTATTAAATCCATAAGTCTTTTGGTGGAGCTTTTGGGGTCTTCTTTGTAGAGTATCATGTCACCTGCAAATAATAATAATTTCACTTCTTCCTTTCCTATCCTTATTCCTTTTATTTCTTTCTCTTGTCTGCTCTGGCTAATGTTTCCAGAATTATATTGAATAGAAGTGGTGATAGTGGACATCCTTGTCTTGTTCCTGATTTTTAGACTGAAAGCTTTTAGTTTTTTTCCATTTAGTATGATATTGGCTGTTGGTTTGTCACAGATGGTATTTATCAAGTTGAGGTAAAGTCCATCTATTCTGATTTTCTGTAAGGTTTTTATCATGAATGGTTTTGGAGGTTTTCCAAAGCTTTTTCTCCACCTATTGAGATGATCATGTGATTTTTGTCTTTGGCTCTGTTGATAAGGTGTATTATATTTATTGGTTTGTGCATTTTGAACCATCCCTGCATCCCTGGGATGAATCCTACTTGGTCATGGTATATAATCTTCTTGATGATTTGCTGCATTCTGTTTGCTAGTATCTCATTGAGTATTTTTGCATCTATGTTCATTAGGGAGACTGACCTATAATTTTCTTTTTTGGCTGGGTTCTTCTTTGGTTTTAGAATCAGGTAATACTTGCTTCCAGGAATGATTTTGGAAGTATTGCTTCCCTTTCAATTTCCTTAAAGAGTTTCAGCATTAGTTTTTCTCTAAATTTCTTGTAGAACTCAACACTGAATCCATCAGGGCCTGGGCTTTGCTTTATTGGTAGGTTTTTAACTGCATTTTCAATTTATTGGCTGATATAGGGTTTTTTGGTCTTGTTTGAGACAGGGTTTTGTTACGCAGTTCAGGCTGGCCTTGAACTCACTTTGTAGCCCGGGATGGCCTCAAACTCACAGCGATCCTCCTGCCTCAGGCTCCCAAATGCTGGGACTACAGGCATGCACCACCTTTACAGTTTGCCTTCTGATGCTGGTGTTTTTGAAGAGTACTGATCAGTTATTTTGTCAAATATATATGATCTGGCTGGTGTTTTCTGACAAGTGGATAGAAGTTATGCAATTTTGGCAAGACTACATAGAAATGATATAAACTTTCAGTGAATCACATCATGGGGTTCATGTCAGTATGTCTTCTTATTATGATGCCAGGAACTCAGTTAATTTTCGTCAGGTTTTGTTGCTTTAAAAGTTACTATCTTTCCTTTTGTGATTAATGAAGATCTTGACAAGATTCTTGGAGACTATGCAAATTTTGTTTTTCCTCAACTTTGACACACTAATTTCAGCATCCATCAGTGTCTCCAAAGAAATCTCCCTCCCCCATCAGTGAGTCTTATCTACAGGCATTATTAATGCATTCAGTTAACACTGGTACTCTATTTACTGCATTTCTTGCACATTTACTAAATGGAATTCTACTATAAAGAAGAGATGTCCTTTCTCCTCTATTTATGTAAGTATGCACTCATGAATATTTACTTTAGTCCATGGATTAAAATCCAGTATCATTATTTGTTTTGTTCAAACTGTTAACTTTGGCCATTAGGAGATTCTCCAGGTGGGCTCCCATTTCTCTTTAAACAATACCCCACACACACGTACACTCTTGTTTTAAGCATTTCATTGTTTTCTGTCACATCAAAAATGTTCTCTAGTATCTTCCACGTCCCATTCCTAAAATAATTCTCCAAGGCTTCTGCCCCCTTTCATTGGAGAACTGAGTTTAGGAATAAAAGTCTAGATGCTCAGTTTCTTCATCATTCCTGAAAAATTACTGCTTCTACAACCTCTCAAGAGACAAAGCTACAAAATAATTGTATACAGATTAACCCACACATAACATGATTCCCTCAGATCCCAACCAACAGAGATTATTTAGCTTCCCCTTTCATTATTTGTGAAAAACCCAGTTCTTATTATCTAAAACATATTTGCCTATTTGTGCAATTTCAGTATACATATAAAGTAGTTTCAGAATTACTAATCCATACCTCTGTAAAAAATGTATTTACTGACTAGGTGTCAGTATTTATGTACCACTCTTTTTTTTTCTTTAAAACTGTGGTGTCCATCAACATGGTGTCTCCAAAGAAATCTCCCTCCCCCACCTCTGTCACCTCCAGTATCACGCCCTCGTGCCTGCTGCACATCTTCCATCCCTCCCTCCCTTCATCCTTTTCCAAGCAAACGCACACATGATCATCACTTGTCCTTCTGGTTTACCCTCCTTGTACTGATTTTTCAAAATTGCATGAATGCATGTGAATTCTTATAACTTGTAGGTATTGTTTTCTATCTTTCTTTCTGATGCAAAAGATGTATCTTTCTATAGATACTCTTAACATTTACTTTTTTCACTCAATAGTGTTTTTATGAAAAACTCCCTATCAGTTGACAGAAATCATCCTCACACTTTTTAGTCCATTGCATGGATAACCCATAGTAAATCAATCACTTCCTTATGTATAGGCATTCAGGTTGTTTCCATTGTTTTGTAATTAGACACAATCCTGTATATGAAAAGATTTGGGAAATGTAAATCAAAATCCAGTAAGAAAAGTTGGGCATGGTGGCACGTTTGTAATACCAGCTACTCCAGAGGCTGAGGCAGGAGGATTTCAAACTCAAGGCCTATTTGAGCAATATAGTAAGACCCTATCTCAGAAAAGCCAGGTATGGTGGCACATGCCAGTAACCCTAGCACTCTGAAAGGCTGAAGCAGGAGGAGTTCAACCTCAAGGCCAGTCTTGGCCATATAGTAAGACCTTGTCTCAAAAAAGCCAGGCATGATGATGCATACGAGGCATGATGACACATGACGATGTAATCCCAGCACTTTGGAAGGCTGAGGCAGAGGCTACTAAATTTGAGCCCAGCCTGGGCAACTTAGTGACTTATTGAGACCCCCCCAAATAAAAAATATAGCTCAGAAAAATAGACCTCAAAATAATAAATACAAGGGGCTAGAGATATAGCTCTGCACAAAAGCCCTGGGTTTAATCCCTGGTACAAAAAAAAAGTCAACAAGGTATCACTTTACAACACTATGACCATAATTTTAAAAATGGAAAATAACAAATATTAGCCAAAATATTGAAAAACTGGAATCCTCACACATTACTTCCAGGATGTAAAGTGGTACAGACACTGTGGAAAACAGTCTGATGGTCCCTCAAACAGCTGAATATAGAACTACTATATTACCCAGCAATGTCACTCCTGCCTCTATAGTCAAAATGGTTGAAAACAAGGACTTAAGCAGATACTTCAGTACTGATATTCATAGCAACAACATTAGTCACAATAGTCAAAAGGTGGAAACAAACCAAATGTACATTACTGGATGAACAGATAAAATATGGTATTCATACAATGGAATATTATTCAACCATTAAAGAAAGAAAGAAAGAAGAAAGAGGGAAGAAGGGAGGGAGGGAGGGAAGAAGAAAAGAAGGAAGGAAGGAAGGTAGGAAGGAAGGAAGGAAGGAAGGAAGGAAGGAAGGAAGGAAGGAAGGAAGGAAGGAAAGAAGGAAGGAAAGGCAAGGAAGGAAATTTGATCCTTAGAAGTCCATAGAGTCAACAAATCTAGAGAGGCAGGAGCCTTCTCTGAGAACAGGGTTTCCATCAGGGGTGCTGCAAAAGCTTTCAGTACAGATAGTGGTGATGGGTACCAAGCATTGAAAACATAATTAATGCCATAGAATTACACAGTTATAAATAATTAAAAGGAGAAATATTGTTTATATAACCACAAAAAGAAAAGGTCAAAAATGCATAACCTCTGTTCTCTTGTCAGAAAACACCAGCCAGATCACATATATTTCATAAAATAACTCGTCAGTACTCTTCTAAAGCACCATCAAAAAACAAACTATGGAGATGATGCATAACTTTCTGAAGAAATGCCAGACTTTCAAAATGCCTGCACCATTTTACATTCCCACTATGTATATAAGGATCCCAAATTCTTCTAACATCCTCACCAACACCTTGTATTTTATCTTTCTTTTTTAACTGCTATCCTGGTAGGGTAATATCTCCTTGTTTTGATTTATATTTCCTAATGACTAAGAATGCTGAACATCTCATGTGGATTTCTTTCCTTGTTTGCTTGTTTGAGATGGTGTTCTTGCTATGTTGCCTTGGCTGATCTTGAACTTAACAATCCTCCAGCCTCAGCCTACCAAATATCAGGGATCACAGGTATTCACCACTGAGTCCAGTTTATACATTTCAATACCTTCTTTGGACAAATGTCTATTCGAATCCTTTGCCCATGTTTCATTTGGGTTATTTATCTTTTTATTATTAAGAGTTGAGAGTTCTTTATAAATTCTACGTATGTCTCTTATCAGATATATAGTTTGCAAACATTTTTTCCATCCTGTGGGATATCTTTTCACTTTCAAAGATAGTATCATTTGCAGTATAACATATTCAATTTTGATGCAGTCCTACTTATCTTTGTTTCTTTTATGGCTTATGCGTTTGGTATTATATTTGAGAAACCACTATCTAACCCATGGTCACGAAGATTTAATGCTCGATTTTCTCTAGAAACACTGCTGTATTATCAGATCCTACTTTTAGGTCTGAGATCTGTTTTTGTGATCTATTTTTAGTACACTCTCCTGTGTTTTATTAGGTAGAAGCCCAATTCATTTTTGTCACATGTAGGTACCCAGCATGCCATCCACTGTAAATACTATTCCTGGCACCACTATTGAAGGTCAACTGACTGTCTTCCTAGCTATTTTTGCAAGACTGCTTTTCCACAGTCACTTTAGAATCACTTTTTCTAATTCCATCGAATAACTTGCTGACATTTTTATTAGGACTGTCCTGATTTCACATATTAACTTAACAGGAATGATACCTTTTAGGATATTGAATCAATTTGTTCAATAAAAAAGGATGTTTTTCCATTTGTTTAAGCTGCTTTAGTGTCTTTCAAGAATGCTTTCAGTTTTTCTGCTATAGGTTTTAAACATTTCTTAGTAAATTATTCCTGTGTATTTCAGCTTCTCTGTTGCTGTTATAAATAGGGTTCTCTGTAAAACGATGTTCTGTATTTATGGTTTCTATATATGAAAATTGATCTTCTGTGTTCAGTTTAACATGTTCCCACTAGCTCAAATCACTGCTAGTACATGCATGACTGTCCCCCTGAGCTGCTTGTACCACCCATAGGACTGGTGCATGCTTCCCAATGGATAGTCATGTGTGGACCAGTTCCAGCACTCTTCTGAGACACACAAATTACAGCCTGGCATGAATGTGGTAGATCTGACAGTTCAATGAGCTCTTTCTTCCAATCCTAGTCCTTTCCTCTCATCTGCTCCTCTGCCTTCCTCTCCTCCCCCTTCCCTTCCCCTCTTTTCCTTTCTCCTCCCAGCTCCTCTCTTTTCTTCTCCTTCTTTCCCTCCTTTCTCATGCTGGGGACTGAGCCCAGGGGCCTGATACACACTAAGCATACCCTCTACCACTGAGCTATACTCCTACTCCCCTAAGATCCTTGCCTGTTTGAGTTAGTTTTACTATCAATTGTCTGGGATCCAGGTACACCATTAACTTCATACACACATAGTTTTACTTCTTCATTATGCAAACCTAACACCTCTGATTGATTTATCTGACCTAAATCATTAGTTAATTTACCTCTAGCCAAATGCTGACATAGTAGTAGAGACAGCTGGGATGCTTGGCTTGTTTCTGATCTTAATGAAAACGCATGCCTTCAGTGTTTCCCTGCTCAAATAATGTATAGACTTTATCATGGTCCTCAGACATTCTCTGAGGAATCAACACCAGCCTTCCAGTCAAACCTATAGAACAGTGCCATTTTTAATAAGATGAGATCTGCCTTGTTGATTCTTTGTAACGTTTCCCATGAGATATATGTTTCCTATTCTTAGTCCTTTTCAGTTCAATACATAGTAAATCCTTAATAATGCTAACTAAACTATCAGTCTAAGAACTGATATAACATAGGCTAGACTAGAAGAAGGGAATTAGTTATGAAATTATTACATTAACCCCAGAAAGACAGTCTGTTGGCCTGTTCTGTAATGACAGCAGGGTAATATATTTAAAAATAGAAAGGAAGAGATGGGCTAAGAATTTGAGAGACCTTTCAAAAGAGGAGAAAGAACAAGAAAAACACAAATTGATTACTGATGGTAAATCAGAAATAAATAAAAATGATCTAACAGTTTCAGCATGAAAAAGGAGGCACAAGATCACTTATAATAGCTAGTGTGGAGGAAAGGAACAGCAAAACTACAAAATGTAGTTCTCCTTTTAGTCCTTTTCAGTTTGATACACAGTTATGAAATTATTCCACTAACCCCAGAAAGACAGTCTATTGCCTGTTCTGTAATGAAAGAGGTGAGCTCCAGTAAAAAGAAAAAGGAGGTGGGTCCTTCTCTTCTCCAGGAAGGACCTTGAAAAACCCCATAAACTCTGAAGACCTTTATTTCTTTTCTAGGTTCCTTGCTACCTGAAGAAGTCTATAGCTTTCACATATTTTTAGAAATGGAAAAATTTTTATATTAACTGCTTTGTACTGAACATACAATAATATACATATATACATGTATACGTGTATATATATGTATGTATGTGTATATTTATATATTTAAAATACTCAGTATAGCAGGCTGAGTGCCTGTAATCCCAGCACTAAGAAAGCCGAGGCACAAGAACCACTAGTTAGAGGTCACTCTAGGGTACATAGTGAGAGCTTTTCTCTCAAAAAAATCAATTAATTATGCAATTTGTTTAGTTTTGACATATATACATATATCTGTGAAACCAACACCACAATTAAGATAGTGAACATAACCATCATTCCCCAGAATTTCCTCCTACCCCTTGGTAATCCCCCTCTTGCCTGCCCTCCCTACTCCGCTTCCTCCATCCTCTGGCAAGTATTAACCAGCCTTTTGTTATAAATTAGTTTGAGTGTTTCTGGCAGAGAGAAAAGAAAAAGAAACATTTTGAAACAGGCTAGAGTATTCCATTCTTTAAGGTCTGTATTAGCTTGACATATAGTTCAATGGTACAGCATTTGCCTAACTTGCAAAAAGCCTGGGTTCAATGCCAAGCTTTGAAAAAAGAAAAAAAAAATCTGTACTTAGGAGAAACATTTAACTGGAGCTTAACATGCTGCTGGCATTTTATCATAGTCTAACTGATCTGATGGCAGGGAAATACCCAACAACAGCCCACTCAAGTTATCCTACCACAGTTGAGGGGAAGCAGAAACTGAATTACACCAATGAAGTCCACATTCTAGAAGCAAAAGCTCTCAGAAAGACTCAGACCTTATCATATAGTTCTACAGAACATCTCCCCTCTCCCACATCTTACCACCATATTTTTAAATGCCTATTTATAGCAATTTCATTTACTCAGTATTTCATAGGTGGCTATAAAAAAATTAGGGTATACTAAAAGGCAAAAATATACAGTTTGAAAAGACAGAACGAATCAAAACTAGACTGACACATAGCAATGATGTATCAAAGTAGGAATTAAAACAACTCTGATTAATATGCTAAGAGCTCTAACAGGTAAAGTACACTGCATGCAACAACTGGGCAATGTTAGCAGAGATGGAAATTCTATGAAGGAACCAAACAAATACTAGAAATCAAAAATACTGTAAAAAATGAAAAATGGCTTTGATGGGCTTACTAGTAAAGTGGACATGGCCCAAAAAGAATCTGTGAGCTTCAAGGCATTTCAAAAGAAATCTCCAAAACTGAGAACACAACAGAAAAAAGGTGGCAGGGGGTTAAAAAACAACTATAAAAGGAATACATATGTATAAGGGGAATGCCAGAAGGAGAAGTGAGAAGAAAAAAGATGAGGCAAGAAGATCACAAATTCAAGCCCAATTTGAACAATTTAGAGACTTAGCAAGACCCTGTCTCAAAATTTAAAAAAAATTAAAAATTAAAGGTCTAGGGGTGTAGCTTATTGTACAAGCCTTGGATTCAATCTCCATTATCAAAAAATAAATGAAAACACATAAGGCAGAAAAGTGTGACAGGTAAAAATAGGAAAAACAAGAGCAACAAACATAAATGGTAACGAATATACCAATAATCACTTTCAAAGTCAGTGGCCTCAATACACCAATTAAAAGAGGCTTCTAAGAGCACATCAAAAAACCTAACCCACTTATATATGTTGTCTACAAGAAAATCACTTAATATAAAGAATATAAATTTAAAATAAATGGATGAAGAGAGATATACCACGCTAACACCAAACAAAAGAAAGTAGGAATAGTTCTATTAATTTAAGACAGGGCAGATTTCAAAGCAAGCAAAGTTATCAAGAATAAAGACAGGCATTAAGTTATGATAAAAGAGTCTATCTCCAAAAAAGCGTAATAATTATTAACACATATGTACCTACAGCCAGCCTCTGTCTGTCCCTGGAGCTCGCCATCTATGCTGCACCATGGCATCCAGAGGATCATCCTTCAAGGCATGGGACCATGGGGCTTCTGCGTCTTGGGTAGCAAAGACTTTGAGCTGCCTCTCACCATTCCTCAGGTCACTCCTGGAAGCAAAGCTGCCACAGCTAATTTATGTATTAGAGATGCAGTCACAGCCATTGATGGGGAAAATACCAACAATATGATGCACTTGGAAACTCAGAACAAAATCAAGGGCTGTACAGACAACATGATTTTCACAGTAATCAGATCTGAACATAAAATTTGATCCCCTCTAGTGACTGCAGAAGTGAAACACATCCATACAAGATGAAATTAGCCTCTGAACCCCAGATGAGCCTACACATAGGAAGTGCCCATAACTGAAGGGCCATGCCCTCTACTGCCTCACCTGCCTCCAGCACTGCCCTCCCCCCAGGTCATCAAGAACCAGTACAGCAATCCAGCTGGCCTCTACCCTACTGAAAATATCTTTAACTTCAACAGTGCTATAGAGTCTTTGCAGCCAGTGGGGAAGAGGTGAATGGCAGAACCTTAGGTCATTCCCAGCATTCTGGGTTTTTGGGTTTTTTTTGTTTTTTTTTCCCCCGGTATCAGGGATCAAACTCACGACCTTGCGCTTGTGGGGTAGGTGCTGTGCCACTGAGCTAAATCCCCAGCCCCATCCCCAGCATTCTGGTAGCCTCCTCATTGACAAAAATCTGAAGTTTACAAGATGCTTTAGGAGAAACAGGAGTTAAATAAGCCCCCCCCCCAAAAAAAAAACAGTCCACATCATTCCTAGTTTTGCAGGAAATCCTAGAGTCAGAGGAAAAAGGATATCCCAACAAGCCCTCAGGATTCAGAAGTGTTAAAGCTCTAGTCACCAAAATGGCTGCATCTGTTGGAAATGCTCAGAACTTGCCCATGTGTGAGAAATGTGGCACTGGCATTGTTGGCGTGTTTGTGAAGCTGTGGGACTGTCACCACCACCCTGAGTGTTATGTGTGCACCAGTTGTGGTACCAGCCTGAAACAGAAGGGCCATTTCTTTGTAGGGGATCAGATTACTGTGAAGAGCATACCTGGGCACGGGTCGCACCATCCGAGGGCTACAATGTGGTCACCGTGTTCACCAAGTGATCCAGCAGCTCTGCACTAACTCTGCAGAACGGCTCTTCTCCAGCCATCCTCTACTGCACCGCTGCCTGAGTGGCAGGACCCTCTCCTCTCGGAGTGTTCTGTGCTTCCCTGCACATTAAATGGTGAGTCTCCTCGTAGGCTAATTGACTCACTGGCTATGTGATGCCTGCTTTTAGTTATTGGAAAATGGTTTTTTCTGTCCCATACCAGCAACATTGTGTCTTCTTCACCTGAGTTCTTCTCTGCTGCAAATGGACCTTAGTCATATTTGAACCAGCCCAAATTGAGTATGTCTGATACAGATTTTGTTTTATTCAATAAATTTATAAATAGTGAAGCAAAAAAAAAAAAAAAAAACAACAAAACAACAAAAAACCCAAACTATAGGTAATGTCGATTTGGTAGTAAAAAAAAAAAACAAACAAACTGCAGATTTTCCCAATAAGATCAGGAACAAGCAGAGATATACCCTCTTACCACTGCTTTGCATATTGTGTGAGGAGTCCTAACTCAGTAAGAAAAGAAAAACTACAATTTGAGAAGGGAAAGATAAAACCATCTTGTAGTGCATTACAGCAAAGTTAAAGGACACAAGATTAACACAAAAGTCAATCCCTTCCTTATATACCAGCAATGAAAAAGTTAAATTTGAAATTAAAGTGACAATACGAGTTACCTTAACAACTCCCCAAAATAAAACATTCAATTATAAGTACAACATAATAGGTACAAGATCTACATGAGGAAAACTATAAAACTCTAATGAAAGTAATCAAACAAGAACTACATAAATGAAGAGAGATTCCACGTAGATAGGGAGACTCAAAATTGTCAAAATGTCAGTTCTCCCCAACTTGATTCACAGATTCCATACAAATCTCATCAAAATCCAACCTAGTTATTCTGTAGATAGAGACAAACTGATTGTAAAGTTTATATGGGTAGGCAAAAGATAAGAATAAAAGGAAAACAATAAAAGTTGAATGTCTGACACTACACTTAGAATGAATAGATCGATGGATCCCAAATTTGGTTCTATATATTGACACACATGGCACCACCCTTGTACCAAGAGCACATGAAAAAGCTTTCACAATAAGCCTATCTGGGGAAGCATAAGGTAGGCTGTAAGCAGGTTCAAAAATGACTTGAAAGTCATTTGACAGAACAAAGCAAGGAGAGTGCCTCAGGTTCTATGTGGTTAGGGGGTGGGTCTGAAATTGTGTGGTTCCTAGTTACTTTCAGTGCTGAAAGAAAGCATCAGGATTGCATTGCCAACTTGATCAGATGAGGGGCAGAAGTGTTCAGGTCTCAAATCTGTCAGCAATCAAACATCAAAAACAGACAATGCTTGCAGATGTGACTCAGTAGTAGAGCACTTGCATAGCACATGTAGGGACCCTGGGTTTAATCTCCAGCACCACAAAAAGAAATAAAGAGTTAAGAAGTTTATCACAGTTCATCCCCTGATGTGCAGTGTAAGCAAGTTCATATGGTACTTTATGAGGTCTAGAGAGAGTAAGCCCAGTACCTGTTTCTAATAGTATCAGGGATTAAAAAAAAAATTCTCAGCAACTTCCAATACGAGAAAAAAAAAAAAAAAGTATTGGGGATAGAGTTGCCTTTAGCTAACCAAATAATTTTTCAGAAACTTTACCAGGACAGCAGGGTCTTGTACTATATATAAGGCAATGACCCATACCCTTTTGGTGAGATCCTTTGTAAGTATTTATATATCTTGAAGGAGTATGTCATTCAATCTCTTTGGGGCTGAAATGTAGCTCAGTGGTAGAGCACTTGCCTGGCACACCTGAGGGCCTGTCCTCAATCCCCAGCATCACAACGAAAAGGATATGAACCAATCTCTTTGGTAGATTACATCAATATGATGTCATACCTGTGCTTGTAGAGGAAGTTGGATAGTCTAAGATCTCGCCTATAATGACTGTGTGTGATGGCAGGGCTACTGAGTACCCCACGGGTAGCTAGGTAAAAGTGTATTATGTTCCCCTGAAGGTGATAGGTCCATCTGTGGCCAAGAGATCCTTGAAATATGCAGTGTCTAAAGCATGTTAGCAAGTCTATGTAGAATATTTATGGGTTGTTTATAGGAAGGAGTCAATTTCAGTACTATTAGTATGCAGGCTTTGACAAATGGGATTGACAGGATTAGTCATTCATTCTTTCCAAATTTTAAAAGTAATTAAAATGTGGCTATAAATGGAGAAACAGGATAAAATAGTCCCATCTCTAAATAGGGCCATGTTAACCACTTTAACAGGGAAAGTCTGCATGTGTGGTCCCATTTGGTCATGCCTATTTTAAGTGCCACATACTTAATTTTAATGTATTACACCATGGGATATTTAGGACAATAGACTCTATGGTTACAGTGAGACTCTACATTTACAGTGAGACTATCTGTTCTCTACTTTGTAATTTCTCTAAAAGTACAGAAATACCTTGTTTAAATTTACTCATATGCTTAGATATAAATATAATTTGAGCCCTATTATCAATTAAGGAAGGTCCTGAAGTTTTGCCAGTTGTTGCATTTCAGCAGATGTTAAAATTTAATTCAGAATTGATATTATGCCTTTTTATCTTTTTGTTGAGAAAATTTTAAATCAAATTTTGAATTTCTAATTGGGCCAAACACAGACTGTTTCAGTATTCTGTTTCCTTGGTCTCTCTGGATGCTTAAGTTCTTGTCCTCAATTTAGAGTCCTTTGTGTTTCTCCTGAGTTTCCTGAGCACATGCCATGGCCAGAAATCTCTTAAGGCCATAAACCAGGCAGTCACAGCACTCACTTGATTACCCAGTTCTCAGGGCCACTATCCTTTATGCTTGATGTCCAGTGTCCTGAAAATCATTGAAATATTTTGTCTGCTTTATGCTGATTTCAAGTAGGGTTGGAGGGGATATGATCTCTATGACTCTATTGGCTAAAAATGAAGTTTTTCACTGTTTTTTCTTTTGTTTTCCTTTCACTTTAGGTCCTGGGGATTGAACCTAGGCCCTTGCACAGGCTAACCAGGTACAACAGTCCACTGCTATATCCTCAGCCCCCCACAAACAGGATATAGATAATTATATACTACACTGATCTTACTCAGATATTTTATATTTTAACATTTAAATCCCACAAGAAAAACTGAAGAGATATTGCCCCCAAATAATGATGAGCCTTGAATCAAGAATTATTTACCAGAAGCTGGGTGTGGTGGTAATCCCAACATTTGGGAGGCTGAGGCAGGAGGATTATTGCAAGTTTGAGATCAGCCTGGGATACAAAGTGAGCTCAAGGACAGTCTGAACTGCATAGCGAGACCCTGTCTCAAAAAGATAAAAAAACAGAATTATTTACCAGAAATGAACTTTTTAAAAAAATACCATCAGCAAGAATAAGCATTGCAATTCATTTATTGAAAGGAACAGTTAATGCTTAATTTTTATTTATTTTTAAAATTTTTTGACCAATTTTGCATACTTACATCTGGCAATCTGAACAACTACTTTGAAGACAACAATATACAATATAACAACCACTGTTGTGGTTCATGTCATCTTGTGTTTTAAAGTTCTGTATCATTTCTAATGTTTTTTATTATTTTTTACTCTCTTTAAAATTAAAGGGCTCCACTCACTGCCACCATTACAGGAAGGAGTGTTGGACTTGGGAAGCCTCAGGGAGCTATCTGTGAGCCTGGGTTCTCTAACTCTGCACTTATGGCCATCCCAGGGAGGTTTCTAGGGCCAGGAAGCCTCAGTGAGCTGTCTGGGAGACCAGGACCCTGGTTCCACCCCTTGCTTCCATCATGGGAAGGTGCCTTGGACTTGGGAAGCCTCAGTGAGCTGTCTGAGAGCCAGGGACTTCTGGCTCTGCCCCCTGATGCCATTGTGAGAAGGTGCCTTGGACTCAGGGAGCTTTGATGAGCTGTCTGGGATCCAGGTCCTCTGGCTTGGCTCCCTGCTAGCATTGCAGGGAGGTTTCTTCCCAGGACCGAAAAGAAATAATAATTTAAGAATAACTTATTTCTAAAGCATAACTGGACCCCAGATATACCCAGGTCTGCGTTTTATTAAATATAACATGTGGCTCCTTCGAACCACCATGTCCATTTCTTTTAAAAAAGGTAACATATACTATACATAAGTAATCTTGTCATTTTCTTCATTTTATACTCTTTGTTCAAATCAAGTTTGCAGATATTAACTCTTTGCTTAAAATTAAGCTTATCAAGAATATCATGGACCTCATTCAAAACCACTAGACTTTTCTAGTTAAATCAGAAGTAATGAAAATCTGACATTCAATTAATAAGTTGGGGTCCACAAATTGCTGGCATCACAGTTTATGCCTGAGCTCTGCACATGCACTGAGCTGCCTGGGGACACAGGACCAGGCAGTCCGTGATCACGCCACCAGTGTAGCCTGTACCTGGGTCCGGCACACACCCTGAGCTGCCTCGGGACACTAGATCAGGCAGTCCCCAGTCGTTTGACATGGCAGTAAGTGGCTGAGTGCCAAGAGAGCCAGGTACACCCCACCAACTTCCTGGGGACAATAGAGCAGGTGGCCCATGATCTTGCCACCTGTGCAGTCTGCATCTGGGCCCTCCATGCACTCTGAGCTGCCTGGGGACATGGGGCCAGAAAGCCCATGAGCCACTGACACTGAGGTTCACATCTCAGCCCACCATGCACATGCCCTGAGCTGCCTGGGAACAGTGGCCCAGAAGGCCCATGAATCACTGACACCACAATTCATATCTGGGCCCACCCTGCACATGCCCTGAGCCACTTGGGGACACTGGATCAGGTGGTCAGCAATCCACTGCTACCTTGGTTCATGTCTGAGAACTGGGAGAACTAGGTACACTCCACCAACTGCCTGATGAACCCAGACTGAGCAGCCTATCTTTGGGGCCACTGAGGGGCAGCTCTCACCACTATGAAAACAAGGGACACTAGCAACCTTTGGTGAGCTGCCAGGGAAGAGAGAGACTGTCTCTGGCATCAAAAATGACAAGATGAAGGACCAAAATGCAATCTCACAACTCCACCCCACTCAGAACAAGTCCAGAAAACATGGACATAGGAGAACTTGGTAATCACACACCTGAAATAGCCGAAATGATTACAATGGAAGTAAAGAAACAGCTCCATCAGACCATAGGAGAAATCAGATCAGAAATAATCAATCCGGCAAAAAATGAAATGACAACAATAATGAAAGAATTGCTCAGCACATCTAAAGAAGACATATATAAAAAATAGATGAGCATAGGAAACTGAAGCAAACATTAAATGAACAATATAAGAAAGAACTAGAATGCATGCAACAGATTCAAAGAGATAGCCAGGAAATCAAAACTTCCATTGAAAGCTGGCAAAACTGCTTAAATGAAGCCAAAGATAGAATTTTAGATCTCTAAGACAGCATGGCAACTAATGATTGCAAAAGGAAAGATCTCCTAAAATTAACAAAGAACCAGGAAAAATCAATTCAACAGCTGCAAGACAAGGCAAAGAGAAATAACATAAGACTAATAGGTGTCAATGCAACAGCAAGTGGCTACACAAAGGGCATAAAAAGAATATTTGTAAATATTAGCAGAAAATTTCCCAAGCATGGAAAAAGAATCTGATGTACAGATAAATGAGGCAAATAGAACTACAACTAGTCACAACCAAAATAAAACTACACCCAGACATGTAATAGTCAAGATCCCAGATATCCAGCAAAAGAACAGAACATTAAAAGCCATTAGAGAAAAGAAACAGATCACTTATAAAGGAAAGCCCATCAGAATCACGACAGATTTCTCAACACAAACCATCCAGTCAAGAAGAGCTTGGAGTGAAGTATTCCAGGTCCTGAGACAAAAGAGCCTCCAACCCAGGTTTATGTATCCTGCAAAACTATCCTTCAAATTTAATGGAGAAATAAAATATTTTCACAACAAAGAAAAACTGAAGAACTTCATGAATGCCAAACCACCCCTACAAAGAGTACTAAAAGATATTCTAGACAGGAACCTCAGACAGCTTCAGGAACACCAGTGAGCTGGCACCATCCCTCCGCCATGAGTTTAGGAGCCAGGCAAAACCCCAGATAGCTATAGGGGCCTGGGATCCACTCCCCATCCCTCCCCTCCTCCCCCCCCCCATTGGACCTGAGCTGAACCTCAGACAGCTTTGGGAACTCTGGTGAGCTATTGCTGCCCCCTGTCTACCCGAGTTTAGGATCGAGGCAGAAACCTGGACAGCTTTAGGGGCCTGGGGTCCACACCCTGCCCCTTCCTGCCATCCCCCTTCTCCCATTGGAGCTGAGCTGAACCTTAGACAGCTTCAGGAACTCTGGTGAGCTGGCCCCACCTCTGCCCAACCAGCTTGGGAACCAAGGGGAGCCTCAGACAACCTTAAGGGCCTTGGGTGCCCCTCCCTGCCCCTACCCCACACCCTCAGGGGAGCTAAGGTGAAACTCAGACAGCTTCAGGGGCCTCAGTGAATGCTCACTTACACCCCCCCAACTGGTGTGGGCACCAGATAGGGTAGTGGCAGTGTATGGAGCTGTAGTAACAATGAGCCACCCACTACTACACCCCAGTGGAAACAGAGCTGAAACTCAGATAGCTTTGGGAACCCCTAAGTGGGAGCAAAGCTGAGCCCAAGACAGCTGTGGGAGCATTATGGATCACACCTGCCCACACATACACACCATCGAGGGAATCACACTGAGCACTGGGGACCTTTGGGTCCTTTCCCTGCTACTACAACATCATCCTGGGAATGAGGCTGAGCTCCAGGGAACCTCTGTATCTCTAAAAAAGACAAAATGAAAGAGCAAAATGCAATTGTAGACCTCTACCCCAACCACAACAAGTCCAGGAGATATAAACACAGAAGAGGTTGGAAGTCATACACCTGAAATTTCTAAAATGATAGCAGCTGAGGTAAAGACACAACTCCATCAGGCCATAGAAGATATCAGATCAGAAATAATCTCTGAGGTAAAAAAAAAAAATAACAACAATAATGAAAGAATTGCTTAGCACATCTAAAGAAGACATAGAAAAAAAATAGAGGAGCATAGTAAATTAATGAAACCTTGAATGAATAGTATAGGAAAGAACTGGAATGCATGAAACAGATTCAAACAGATATGCAGGAAATTAAAACTTCCATCAAAATCAGTCAAAACCGCTTGAATGAACCTGAAGATAGACTTTCATACCTTGAAGACAGCATTGCTGTGAATGACCGTGGAAGGAAGGATCTCTTAAAAATAACAAGAAACCAAGGGATAACAATTCAACAGCTGCAAGATGAAGCAAAGAAAAACAATGTAAGTTTAATAGGTATCAATGAAACAGCAGGCATCAGCACAAATGACATGAAAAGACTATTTGCAGAACTAATAGCAGAAAATTTCCCAAGCATGGAAAAAGAATTGGACATCCAGAGAATTGAGGCATATAGAACTCCAACTAGCCATAACCAAAATAAATCTACACCCAGACATATAGTGATCAATATCCCAGAAACTGAACAAAAGAACAGAATATTAAAAACTGTAGGGGAAATTAAAAAGATCACCTATAAAGGAAAGCCCATCAGAATCAAGACAGATTTCTCAACACAAACCATCAAGTCAAGAAGAGCTTGGAGTGAAATATTTCAGGTCCTGAAAGAAAACAACTTCCAGATTGATGTACCTTGCAAAACTATCCTTCATAATTAATGGAGAAATAAAATATTTCCACATTAAAGATCAGCTGAAGAACTTCATGAGCACCAAATCAACCCTACAAAGAATACTAGATATTCTAGAAAGAGATAAAAGAGACCGCAACTTTAAGAAAAACAACAGAAAAGAAATGCCAAGCAGAGCAAGCAATTAAATGGAGGTAAACAAGAGCAACCAACAGAGGGAAAACAACATGACAAAGATAAGCCAGTACGTATCAATTATAACCATCAATGTAAACGGACTCAATTCACCAACCAAAAGAAGTAGACTGGCAGATTGGATGAAGAAACAAAATCCAGCCATATGTTGTATACAAGAAACACATTTAATTCAAAAGGAAATTCATAAACTGAAAATCAAAGGATGGAAGACAATACTCCATGTGAGAGGTACCCAGAAAAAAGTGGGTATAGCTATTCTATTTTGCAGACAACAGGAACTTCAAGCCAAGAACAATTAAAAGAGATAAAGAATGCCACTACATACTTGTCAGGGGAAAACTTCAAGAGAAAGAGATAACAATCATAAACATCATGCACCAAGCACAGGACAACCCAACTATATAAGACAAATTTTAACAGACATGAAAAATAAAACAAGCAGCAACACAATCATGACAGGATACTTCAATACCCCATTGTCACAAAGGGATAGAACAACTAGACAAAAAATTAGCAAAGAAAATAACAGAACTAAACCAAACATGTGAACAATTGCCCTTAGTAGACCTGTACAGAGTGTTCCACACAACAGCATCAGAATACACATTCTTCTCAGCTGCATATGGGACATTCTCTAAAATAGACAATATGCTAGCACATAGAACATGCTTAAGGAAATGCAAAGGAGTTGAAATTATCTCATGCATACTATCAGACAATAGTGCATTGAAATTAGAAATTATAACAAAGGAAATCTCAAGAACTCCATAAACACATGGAAATTAAATAGCACCCTCCTGAACAATCAATGGTCATAGATGAAATCAAAGAAGAAATTAAACACTATGTACAATCAAATGAAAATGTAGATACAACTTACAGGAACCTGTGGGATGCAATGAAAGCAATCCTCAGAGAGAAATTTATAACAGTGAATTCCTACCTCAGGAAAACAGAATGAGCACAAATAAACAATCTTATGCTGCACCAAAAGGAGAACAAATCAAACCAAAAGCCCAGAGAAGGCAGGAAATTATAAAGCTCAGGGCAGAAATTTTAGTGCGATGGAGACTAAAAACATTATGCAAAAAAATTAATGAATCAGAGAGTTGGTTCTTTGAAAGAATAAATAAAATTGATAAACCCCTAGCCAACCTCATTTTAAAAAGGAAAGAAAAAGCTGAAATACAAGCAATAAGGAATGAAAGAGATGAAATCACTACAGATTCTGTAGAAATTCAAAAGATCACAAATACCTACTTTGAAAATTTTTACTCCCACAGGATGGAAAACATGGAGGAAATGGACAGATTTCTAGATACATATGAATTACAAAAGCTGAATTAAGAAGATATAAAAATCCTGAATAACTTGATATCTGCAAGCAAAATTGAAAATGTAACAAAAAGCTTAGCAATGAGGAAAAGCCCAGGTCCTGATGGATTCACAGCTGAGTTCTACAAGAACTCAGGGATTTATCACCAATACTTCTCAAACTCTTTAAGGAAATTGAAAAGGAAGGAATTCTCCCCAACTCATTCCTGGAGGCAAGTACTATCCTGATACCAAAATGAGAGAAAGACCCTACCAAAAAAGAGAACAAGAGGCCAAACTCCCTAATGAATATAGATGCAAAAATTCTCAATAAAATACTACCAAACAGAATGCAGCAAATCATCCAGAAGATTCTACACTACTACCAAGTGGAATTCATAGCAGGAATGCAGGGATGCTTCAATATATGCAAATCAAATAATGTAATATACCATATCAATAGAGCCAAAAACAAAAATCACATGATCATCTCAATTGATGCAGAAAAAGCTTTTGAAAAAAATCCAACATACATTCATGATAAAAATCTTACAGAAAATTGTAATAGATAAGACTTTACCTCAATCTGAAAAAGCCATCTATGAGAAACCAACAATTAACCTCATTCTAAATGGTCAAAAACTGAAAGCTTTCACTCTAAAATCAGGAACAAGACAAGGATGTCCACTGTCACCACTTCTATTCAATACAGTTCTGAAAGTATTACTCAGAGCAATTAGACAAGAGAGAGAAATAAGAGGAATAAGGATAGGAAAAAAAGAAGTGAAATTATCACTATTACAGATGATATGATACTCTACATATAAGACCTCAAAAACTCCACAAAAAGGCTTGTATATTTAATAACCAAATTCAGTGGCATAGCTGGGTACAAAACTAACAGTCAAAAATCAATAGTAGCATTCCCATACAAAAACAAGAAGCAGACTGAGAGAGAAATCACTAAGACCACACCTTTCATAATACCATTTAGAAAAATGAAATACTTAGGAATCAATCTAACAAAAGAAGTAAAAAAAATCTATACAGTGAAAACTATAGTACTCTGAAAAAAGAGATCAAAGAGGATTTCAGAAAATGGAAAGATATTTCTTGCTCTTGGATAGGAAAAACCAACTTTGTGAAAATGGTCATACTCCTGAAACTGTTGTATAGATTTAATGCAATCCCTATTAAAATTCCTTTAGTATACTTCACAGATCTAGAGAAAATATTCCTAAAATTCATCAGGAACCAGAAGAGGCCTAGAATAGCAAAAGCAATCCTGGCAAACAAAGGAAAGGCAGGAGGCATCACAATCACTGACTTGAAATTATACTACAAAGCTACTGTGATAAAATCAGCATGGTACTGGCAAAAAAACAGACCTGAAGATCAATAGAACAGATTAGAAGATGCAGACAAGCTATAAACATACTCAATCACCTTATTTTTGACAAAGGGGCCAAACAAGTTCACTGGAAGGAAGATAGCCTCTTTAACAAATGGAAGTATTACTCAGCAATTAGACAAGAGAGAGAAATAAGAGGAATAAGGAAATTCCAAATTTAACAAATGGTGCTGGAAAAACTGGCTTTCTGCCTGTCAAACACTAAAGCTAGACCCATGTCTATCACCATGCACTAAACTAAAATCAAAATGGATCAAAGATCTAAATATCAAAACAGAAACACTAAATCTACTGGAAGAGAAAGTAGGTAAAACACTCGAAGACAGGGGTAGGCAGAGAGTTCATGAACAAAAACTAAACTGCATGGGAAATACTTCAAAGAATCAACAACTGGTATCTCATCTTCTTAAAATGTTTCTGCATATCAAAAGAAATCACCCACAGAGTACAAGAAAACCCATGAATTGGGAAACAATTTCATCTAACTGCCCCTCAGACAAAGGACTCCTATCTAGAACATATAAGAATTTAAAAAAATCAAGCCCCCAAAATTCAAAGACCCAATCCAAAAATGGGCATTTGAGATGAGCACACACTTCTCACATGAAGAAATACTAAGGGCAATTAAATATATGAAAAATGTTCAACATCATTAGTCATTTGAGAAATGCAAATTAAAAAAACACTGAGATTTTGTCTCGTACCACAAAGAATGGCTATCATTAAGAATTCAAGCAATGACAAATGCTGGAAAGGCTGTGGGGAAAAAGGAACATTTTTCCACTGCTGGTGGAAGTATAGATTGGTGAAACCACTGTGGAAATCATTTTGGAGATTCCTCACAAAACTAGGATTGGAAGTCCCACTAAACCCAGCTATTCACCTTCTGGGTATTTTTCCAGAAGAATTAAAAATGTCTTACCACAGTTGCATATGTGCACCCATGTTTATAGCAGTGCAATTTGTCATAGCTAAATCTTGGAAACAACCCAAATGTCTATCAACTGAGGAATGGATAAAAAAGATGTGGTATTTTTATACAGTGGAGTATTACTTAGCTATTAAAAAAGATAAATGAGGTTTTTATAGGTAAATGGATGCAACTAGAGACCATACTCATAAGTGAAATAAATCAGACCCACATGTGTAAACATCACATTGTCTCCCTAGTGTAAGAAAATGAAAGAGTAAATAAAACCCAAAAAGTACAATAGATAGTAGGAAAGGGAAAGAAATTGCTCAAAGGAAGGAACAACAGGGATGAGGGAGAGAAGAAAAAGAAAGTACTAAGGCATTTTATATATATATATATATATATATATATATATATATGGTGGTGGTAAAACTATTGCTGATGTCTGATGGTTTATTAAGAGGAACAGTTAATCATTAAAAGGTGTTTTTTTATATTTTGACCAATTTTGCATGCTTATATCTGGTAATCTGAGCAACTTATGTGAAGACAACAATTTGCAGAATAACAACCATTAGTGAATTCCTACAATCCTGTCTAGTTAAACCATGTATTATCTTTAATGTTCTTTTAAATTATTATTTTCTTATTTCTTTTAATGATTTGATCAATCTTTTAATCTTACATCTGGTAATCGGAGCAACTTCGTTGAAGATAACATATGTAATATAACAACCACTGTTAATCCCTATCATTTGGTTTGAAACCCCATATCATTTTTAATGTCCTTGGTTTAATTTGTTTGTATGTTGCCATTTTTTTTTTTTAATTATACAAATAAGTGTTCCCAGCTGAAACTCACGGAGAGGGCCAGGTGTTTCCCATCTACTTCCTGGGGGCAGAGCGGAGACCCAGGACCTTGCCGCCATTACAGACTGAGTCTCTGCCCTCCGGGCACCTGCGGTACACAGGAGGTCCTCACTCAGAAGCCCCAGGGACTGCTCTAGCTGGGGGCGGGTGTGTGTGGCCCCTCCCTGCACGGGCCCAGAGCCGAGTGAGCAACTGATCTAAGAGCTCCTGGTCCCATGGTTCGAGTCAGTGCTTTACTTTCACCGCTATGGTTCCCAGCTGAAACTTGTGGAGAGAGCCAGGTATTTCTCATCTACTTCCTGAGGGCAGAGCAGACGACCCAGTACCCCACTGCAATTACAGACTGAGTCTCTGCCCTCTGTGCACCCACGGCAGACAGGAGGTCCACCCTCAGAAGCCCCAGTGACTGCTCTAGCTGGGTGTGGGCTCATGTGGCCCCACTTTTGCTCACCCTGCACCGAGTGAGCGAGTGCTCCAAGAGCTGCTGGTCCCGAAGTTCGAGTCCATGCTTTACTTCCACTGCCATGGTTCCCAGCTGAAACTCACGGAGAGAGCCAGGTATTTCCCATTTACCTCCTGGGAGCAGAGCCAGTGACCAAGGACCCACCGCAATTACAGTCTGAGTCTGCCCTCCGGGCACCCGTGGCAGACAGAAGGTCCTCACTCAGAAGCCCCAGGGACTTCTCTAGCTGGGGGGCGCATGTGGCCCCTCCCTGCACACATCCTGCACTGAGTGAGGGAGTGCTCCAAGAGCTGCTGGTCCCGCGGTTCAAGCGCTTGTTGTACTTGTGCCGGGACCCCCTAGGGGGTCGCAAGCATGGGCAGTCTGTGGTTGCTGCCCATCAGAACCACAACTGGTTCCTGTGTGTGTCCTGAGCTGACTGGAGACACACAATTAGGTGGTTCACAAACTGCAGTTTGTGTCTGGGTTTTGCCTGTACCCTGAACTGCCTGGGGACGAGATTGTCACACCAGTGCAACCCGAGTCTGGGCCGTGCACATGCCCTGAACTGCAAAGGGACGCTGGATCAGACAGTCTGCCATCAGCTGACACCAATGCCTGCGTTGGAGACCTGGGATAACTAGACACAAATCAACAACTGCCGAAAAACCTGAGACTAAGTAGTGCTTCTCAGGGGTCACTGAGGGGCAAACCTGACCAATGGGAAAACTAGGGACATGAATGGCCTTTGCTGTGCAGCCACTGAAGAGGGAAACTGAGCTTTCTGCATCCGATAGCAAACATGACAAAACAAAGGACTAAAACACAATCCCAGAACTCCACCCCACTCAGAACAAGTCCAGGAGACATCGACATAGGAGAACTTGGTAAACACAAGCCTGAAATAGCTGAAATGATTGCAATGGATGTAAAGAAACAATTCCATAAGGCCATAAAAGAGACGAGAGCAGAAAAAATCTCTCAGGCAAAAAATGAAATGACAATAATAATGAAAGAACTGCTCAAAACGTTTCCATTTACCTCCTGGGAGCAGAGCCAGTGATGAATGAAGAAGAAACATAAGAAAATAGAAGAACAAAGGCAATGGACGGAAGCATTAAATGAAAAATATAGAAAGGACTTAGAACGCATGAACCAGATTGAAAGAGACTTTCAGAAAAACAAAGCTTCCATTTCAAGAAAGCATGGACTCAAACTGTGGGACCAGCAGCTCTTGGAGTGCAGGGCACGCACAGGGAGGGCCCATGCAAATGGTGAGAACAGTCCCTGGGCCTTCTGAGTGAGGACTTCCTGTCTGCCATGCGTGCACGGAGGGCAGAGACTCAGACTGTAATGGTAGCGGGGTCCTGGGTTGCCTGCTCTGACCCCAGGAAGTAGATAGGAAATACCTGGCTCTCTCTATGACTTTCAGCTGGGAACCGTGGTGGCAGGAGCAGGTCGTAGCCCGCCTGGTTCTCCTTCTTAGTCAGTTCAGGACGTGTGCAGGAGCCAGACCCGGGCCACTCAAAGAGCAATCACAGACTGCCTGTGCCTGCGACCCTCCAGGGGGTCGGGCGCACGTAAAGCATGGACTTGAACTGCGGGACTAGCAGCTCTTGGAGCACTCACTCACTTGACGCAGGGCACGCACAGGGAGGGCCCACATGTGAGCCCCCTGTTGCTCTTTTTTTTGGTACTATTTTCTTTAAAATAAAAAAATTTTAAAAAGAAATATTCTAGACAGAGAAAAAATGACCACAATTTCATGAAGAATAGAAAGGAAGCAATTAAACAGAGTAAGCAATTAAACAGAGAAAAAAGTAGGAAACCAACAGCAAGTAAATAACATGACAAAAATAAGCCAACACATAGTTATTACCATTAATGTAAGTGGCCTGAATTCACCAATCAAGAGAAATAGACTGGCAGATGGAATGAAGAAACAAAATCTAACTATATGCTGTACACAGGAAATGCATCTTACTCAAAAGGAAATCCATACACTGAAAGTCAAAGGTTGGAAAACAATTCTCCATGCAACAGGAACCCAGAAAAAAAGCAGGAGTAGCTATTCTGTTTGCAGACAATGCAAACTTCAAACCAAGAACAATTAAAAGAGATAAAGAAGGTCACCACATACAATTTAGGGAAAACTGCAAGAGGAAGAGATAACAATCATAAACATTTATACGCCAGAAATGGGAGCACCAAACCATATAAGACAAATCTTAATAGACATGAAAAACCAAGTAACTAGTAACACTATTGTAATAGGGGCCACATACAACTTAGGGAAAACTGCAAGAGGAAGAGATAACAATCATAAACATTTATACACCAAAAATAGGAGCACCAAACCATATAAGACAAATCTTAACAGACATGAAAAACCAAATAACTAATAACACTATTGTAATAGGGGACCTCCACACCCCATTGACAGAAAGAGATAGGTCAACTAGACAAAAAATCACAAAGAAATAATAGATCTGAACCAAATCTGTGAACAAATGGACTTAGTAGACATTTACAGAATGTTCCATGCTACAACATCCAAATATACATTCTTTCTCAGCTGCACATGGAACATTCTCTAAAACAGACCACATTCTATCCCACAGAGCATGCTTCACTAAATGCAAAAGAACTGAAATTATCCCATGCATATTATCTGAGCATAGCACAATGAAATTGGAAATGAATGATAAAAGGAACCACAAGGACCTCCCTGAACACTTGGAAATTAAATAACAACCTCCTGAACAACCAATGGGTCACAGAAGAAATTAAAGAAGAAATTGAAAAATACCTACAAACAAACAAAAATATAAATACAACATACTGGAATCTGTGGGATGCAATGAAAGCAGTCCTCAGAGGGAAATTTATAGCAGTGAACTCACACATAAGGAAAACAGAAAGAGAACAAATAAATAGCCTACAGCCCACCTCTTTTAGAAAAAGAAGAAGTCAAGCCCAAATCCCAAATAAGGGAGGAAATTTTAAAGACTAGGGCAGAAATTAATGCAATTGAGACAAAGGAAACTCTCCAATAAAGAAATGAATCAAAGAGTTGGTTCTTTGAAAAAATAAATAAAATTGATAAACCCCTAGACAGCCTTATCAAAAAAAGAAAAGAAAAACTCAAATTCATGCAGTAAGGAATGAAAAGGATGAAATCACTACAGATCCTAAAGAAATTAAAAAGATCATCAGTACCAACTTTGAAAATCTTTACTCCCATAGGATAAAGAGCTCAGAAGAAATGGACAGATTCCTAGATATGTACGAATTACCAAAGTTGAACCAAGAAGATATAAAAATCCTGAACAACCCAATATCAATAAATGAGATTGAAAATGTGATTAAAAGCTTACCAACAAAGAGAAGGCCAGGCCCTGATGGATTCACAGTGGAATTCTACAAGAAATTAAAAAAAGATTTAATGCCAGTACTCCTCAACCTGTTTAATGAAATTGAAAAGGAAGTAATTCTCCCTAATTCATTTCTGGAGGCAAGTATCATACTGATACCAAAACCAGAGAAAGACCCAACCAACCTAGAAGGAGAACTACAGACCAACCTCCTTTATGGACATACCTGCAAAGATACTCAATAAAATACTAGCAAGTAAAATGCAGCAAATCATCAAGAAAATCATACATCATGACCAAGTAGGATTCATCCCAGGAATACAGGGGTGGTTCAAAATATGCAAATCAATAAATGTAATACAACATATCAATAAAGCCAAAGACAAAAACCACATGATCATCTCAATAGATACAGAAAAAGCTTATGACAAGGTCCAACACTCATTCACAATAAAAACCCTACAGAAAATTGGAATAGATGGTCTTTACCTCAATCTGATCAAAGCCATCTATGACAAATCAACAGCCAACATCATACTATATGGACAAAAACTGAAGGCTTTCACTTTCATTTCAAGAACAAGACAAGGATGTCCACTGTCACTACTCCTATTCAACATAGTTCTGGAAGCATTAGCCAGAGCAATTAGACAAGAGAGAGAAATAAAAGGAATAAGGATAGGAAAGGAAGAAGTGAAATTATAATTATTTGCAGATGACATGATACTCTACATGGAAGACTCTAAAAATTCCACCATAAGACTCTAGAATTAATAAACAAATTTAGTAGTGTAGCTGGATACAAAATCAACATTCAAAAATCAATAGCATTCCTATACACAAACAACAAACACACTGAGAGAGAAATTAAGGAAACCGTACCTTTTATCACACCATCCAAAAAACTGAAATATTTAGGAATCAATTTAACAAGGGAAGTAAAAGATCTATACAGTGAAAAATACAGTACTCTGAAAAAGGAGATCAATGATGATTTTAGTAAATGGAAAGGTATTCCTTGCTCATGGATTGGAAGACTCAACATTGTGAAAATGGCCATACTCCCAAAATTGTTCTACAGATTCAATGTAACCCCAATTAAAATACCATTAGTATACCTCACAGATCAGGAGAAAATATTCCTAAAATTCATCTGGAACCAGAAGAAACCCAGAATAGTGAAAGCAATCCTGGGCAACAAAGAAAAGCCAGGTGGCATCACAATCCCTGACCTGAAATTATATTACAAAGCTACTGTGATAAAATCAACATGGTACTGGCTAGAAAACAGACCTGAGGATCAATGGAAAAGACTGGAAGAAACAGCCACAACCACAAACACACTCAGCCACCTGATCTTTGAGGAAGGGGCCAAACAAGTTCACTGGAGGAACGATAGTCTCTTAAATAAATGGTGCTGGAAAAACTGGCTTGCCACATGCCAAAGATCAAAAATAGACCCAAGTCTATCACCATGCACCAAACTCAAGTCAAAATGGATTACAGATCTCAATATTAAAATAGAAACAGTAAATCTACTGGAAGAAATAGTAGGTAAAAATCTTGAAGACATAGGGCTAGGCAGAGAGTTCATGAACAAAAACCAAACTGCACAGGAAATACTTCAAAGAATCAACAACTGGGATCTCATCTTACTGAAAAGTTTTTGCACATTGAAAGAAATCACCAGCGGAGAAAAAAGAAAACCCACAAATTGGGAAAAAATTTTAGCTGACTGTCCTCCAAAGGTCCTCTTCTATCTAGAATATATAAAGAATTGAAAAACATCAGCCCCTCACAAATTCAAAGACCCAATCCAAAAATGGTCATCTGAGATGAATACACACTTCTCAGATAAAGAAATACAAATGACAAATAAATACATGAGAAAATGTTCAACATCATTAGTCATTTGAGAAATGCAAATTAAAACAACACTGAGATTCCATCTCACCCCAGTAAGAATGGTTATCATTAAGAAATCTACCAATAAAAAGTGCTGATGAGGCTGTGGAGAAAGAGGAATGCTTCTCCACTGCTGGTGGGAGTGTAGACTGGTGCAACCACTGTGGAAATTAGCTTGGAAACTCCTCAGTAAACTAAGAGTAGAGGTCCCATTCACCCCAGGCAGTTCCCTTCTGGGTATTTTCCCAAAAGAACTGAAAACATCACATCACAGTGATATATGTGCATCCATGTTTATAGCAGTGCAACTTATAATAGCTAAATCATGGAAGCAACACAAATGCCCATCAACTGAGGAATGGCTAAAAAAGTTGTGGTATTTTTATATAATAGAATATTACTCAGCTATAAAGAAAGATAAACTCAAGGCTTTTATAGGTAAATGGACACAACTGGAGACCATACTCATAAGTGAAAGAAATCAGTCCCGCATGGGTAAACACTGTATTGTCTCAGTAGGATAAGAACCTGGAAGACTGAATAAAAACTAGGAGGTATGATAGATATTGGAATTAAGGAAACTCCTCAAAAGTAAATAACAACTGGGATAAGGGAAAAGAGAAAAGAAAGGAGGGGGAAATTATGTATATATGTATACACAGGATAGCTGACATAGTTGTACTACTAACTTCTACTGCTTTTTTGAAAGTAACAGTTAATGTTTAATTGTTTGATCACTATATTTGTTTACCTGAGTAACCAAGTTGAACATATCAATATGTAATATAATACCCATTGTTAATTTCCTATCACCTTGTCTGAAATTCTGTATTGTTTGTATTGTTTTTGTGTTATTTTATAAATGTATGTTAATTTTATAAATTAATAAATGTAATTTTATAAATGTGTGTTTGTTAATGTATTTTTGTTCTTTTATCTTCAACATTAAAAAATGTTGATTTCTGTTACTTAATGAATGTGTTTAACATAAATATTCCATCTACTGAAGTAATTATCACATTGCAAAGCAAAACAAAAAGTAAAAACCAATCACTACTTCCACTAAATCCATTCATGAAATTTCCTGTAAAAACAATTGTAAAATGCAGTTGGATAAGGTGTATAACAGTAATGAAAGAGTTAATTGCAACATAATTTGTATTTTGTGTTGAACATAATTCTTAATGAATTGTTCTAATGCTGCATTTCCTAGATTTTAAGAAGAAAAAAATTGAAATATTATTTACTGGTAAAATTTATTATGGGACACTATATCAATCAATTTCTTAAATATAGATTATTTTTATATTTTCAAAGTAAAACTAAATAAACTATAAGAAAAAATATTTTCCTCAATTTGTTTCCTAGGTTAACAGTGGCTTTAAAATAAAAATTACAAATATTTCATTTCAATCTTTTATTACAAAGGAACAAAAAATCACTATCAGACATATAATTCATAAAAATGTTCTATGTTAAATTAAACATTCTCCAAATGAGATATCTGCTCTATAGTGAAAAAAACAGGAGAAAAACCTAAAGGAAAAGCTAAAATGTGTACACAAAAATTCCCAGGAAGGACAATATTGTATGATTCCACATCTATGGGCAAAGGCATAGAGACAGAGAGAATTTGCCAGCGGTTGGGGATAGAAAGCAAGGAGGAGTTACTGTTTAATATATACAATTTCTGCCTGGGATCTGAAAAAATTCTGGAAATAGTAGTGATGGCTGTACAACACTGCCAGTGTACTTACTGGCACTGAATTGTGTACTTAAAAATAATGAACATGGTGAATTTTATGTTATATATATCTTATCACAATTTTTTAAAATACTAGAAAACTAACAATCTTTAACACAAGACACTCAACCCAAAGACTTAAGCTCTGAGTGATATAACACTGGAAACTCCTTGCATTATAATTTCTATCTGGATGTCACCCAGGAACCTACAGCACTCTGGGCTGGCTCCAGGAAAGGACTGGATTGTGGTGGAGAGTCGCCCGCTGCTGGAGAGGGGCGTCTGCTCAGCAAGGCACTGCTGTGGGCGTGGTCTAGAGGGTGCAGCTCCCTTCCTGGCTCCTCCTGCCCCGCGCTTTGCTTCTGGGATGCGGAGCCCTTGAGCAGGTTCTCCTCTGCCATCCCCTAAATCTTGCCACCTGTCTTGGAGCCAGCAGAATACCACTGAAACCTCTATCCAGCGTGAGCCAAAATAACCTCTCCTCTTGAAAGTGGGTATTTTGTCTCAGTGACAAGAAGCCAAAAGCATTATACTATGGGTCAGGATCTCTCAACTTTGTTTTTTTGTTGTTTTTTGTTTCTTAGACAGTCTTCACTATATAGTTCAGGCTGGCCTTTACATTCTTGGTTTTTCTCCGGTACCAGGAACCGAACTCATGACCTTGCGCTTGCCAGGCAGGCGCTTTTGCCACTGAGCTAAATCCCCAGCCCCTGGCCTTTACATTCTTAAATTCTCAGCATTCCTCCTACACTGGCCTCCCGACTGCTGGGATTACAGTTATGTACCATCACACCTGGCATGTTTTGAGCTAATAATTCTTTGTTCTGATGAACTGTCTTGAGCATGGTAGGATGTTTACCAGCATTCCTGGCCTCTACTGAGTAAGCAGATGTCAGTAGACACCTCCACCCTATTGTGATAACCAAAAATATATTTAGACGTTGCCAAATATCCCTTGTAGAGCACAATGCCTCCTCCTTGCTCCTATCCCCTGTATCCCTGTATTTCCTTACCCACACACTTTAGGCCCACAAGTTTCTAAATTACAATTTATTTTTGTGTGTGTGTTTTGGGGGATGCTGTGGTATCAAACTAGAGTGCTCTGACAGTGAGCTATATCCCATACCTTTTTAGTTTTAATTTTGAGACAGGGTCAAAATTGCCCAGGCTGGCCTTGATTTTGTGATTCAAACTCCTTCTTCAAATTCCTTCCTATCCCCAACCACTAGCAACACTCACTTCCTGAGTATCTAGGATTATAAGCGTGTATCATTACACCCAGCTCTGAAATAAACTTTCAGTGTAGATCTACAAGAGAATATTTAAAGAAACTAAAAAATTTTAGTCCTGTCTCGTGTACTACATTCCTGTAACTTTTCTACATTAAAAGTTTAGGATAAATAAGAGTTTTTAATATGAATGATACACCTCAGGTATTTAAAGACACTAGTATTCTCACATGTTGCACAATCAAAATCTAGATGCAACTTTTTGGCTTATCACTTTTCTAGGGTTTTGTTTTGTTTTGCTCTTTTGGGAGATTTTTTGGCAAAGTTGGGGATTTGAACCCAGGGCTTCACTTATGCTAGACACCTCCAACCCTCTGTTTCATATCTTAGAAAATAGTTTCAGGGCTAGAGAAAATGGGAAATCCTTGAAGTCACAAGTAAAAAATTTCCTCACTAGGACAACAGCAAAAGAAATACAGTAACAGCAAGAATCAACAAATGAGACTGATTAAATTAAAAGGATTCTGCACAGCAAAGCAAACAATATAGTGAAGAGAGAGCCCACAAAATCGGAGAAAGAATATCTTTGCCAGCTACTCTTCTGACAGTGTAACTAGAATTATAAAAAAAACTTCACATCAAAAAAATAAAAGCAATCCAGTCCATGGCCAGCTGGCTCCACAGCTGAAGAGCACGTGGGAGGGCACAGCAGAGGAAAGCTGCTCAAGCCCTGGAGCCAGGAAGCAGAGTGGAGGAAGAGAAAGGAAGAGGCAGAGTAAGTGTACACCATTCGAGGCCAGGCCCCCAGGGACCCACTTTATCCAACTTGGCCCACCACCTACTCAGCACATTCAGCTGGAAATTCAGCCATAGATTTGCCCACTGATAAATTTAGTGTCCCAGGATTAAATCTCCTCCGGAAAGCCTGTCCTCTGAACTCATGAGACTTTCAGGATTTAGAATTTTTAGATCTAAACCGTACCAGTCACTTAGAAATAAAATTAACCAAGGAAATACAAGACGTATACACTGAATTGTACAAAACATTGTTGAAACCTTAGAGATCTAAATAAGACAACCCATGTTTATGAATTAAAATACCTGATATTATGATCCCAATAATCCAAAAAGCAATCTACAAATTCAATACAGTCCATATTAAAATCCTAATGTCCTTTCTTTGCAAAAAACAAAAGCCTGATCTTCCAATTCATACAGAATTGTGAAGGACCCTATAAAGCCAATACAATCTTAAGAAAGGACAAAGTTGTAAGATTCACTTCCTATCTTCAAAAGTTGCTACAAAGCTACAGTAATTAAAACACTGTGGTACTAGCCCAAGAAGAGACATAGAGATGGAATAGAATAGAATGAAATGGAATAGAAGAGTTGGAATGGAATAGACCTGACTGTCCAAAAATAAACCAATATATCTATGGTCAACAATGCCAAGATCATTCAGTGAGGAAAAATAATCTCTTCAACAAATGGCACTGACAACTGCATATCCACATACAAAAGAATAAAGTCAAACTCTTGATACTTATATATACTAAAATTGATTCAAAACTAATCAAAAGCCAAAATAAATACAACTAAACTATAAATATCTCAGATGAAAAAAAGGCTGTAAAACTTTATAACCTTGGGCCTGAAAATATATTTAGCTAAGACAACAAAACTGAAAGTATACTACATCAAAATTCACAACATCTGTGCATCAAATAATACTATCAAGGAAATTTAAAAACCCACAGAATGGGGTTATTGTGCAAATACACTGATACCTCAGTTCACAAACATTTTTGTTTACAAATAATTTGGTTCACCAACAGAAGCATTTGGCAGTTTTTTGTTTGTTTGTTCGTGAACTCTGCACTGGGAGACAAATATGATGGTAGCCATCTTTCCCACACAAACACAAACATGGCTATCTTTTCCAGAATTGTGGGATGAATTAAGTTCATGAACTGATGTACCACTATACTTATGTCAAAATCATACATTTGATGGGGTCTAATATCCACATAAAACTATTACAACTTAACAACAAAAGGAAAACCCAATTAAAAATGGGCAATGGACTTGAATAGACATTTCTCCAAGGAAGATACATAAACAGCCACAAGAACAGATAGTCAGCATATGGTCTGAAAGAAAAATGTCTCCCAAAAGATGTGTTCAATTTTAGAATATGATTGAATCATGATGGTGCTCATCATTAATGAATTCATTGGTGAACAGACTTCAGGTGAGGCCTCCTTGGAGGAAGAAAGTTATAGGTGTAATGTGGAAGGGTTGTCTTTTCCCTGAACGCCTACTCTCTCTGTCCTTCCTGGCTACCATGAAAGGAACACCTTTTTTCCACTATCCTGCTCTACCACAATGTTCCTTTTTTACCACAAGCCCCAAAGCAACAGAGCCAGGTGAACGTGGACTTTTGGTGAGTAAAAATAAACATATCCTGTTTTTTCTCAGAAACTCTGTCATAGTGATGGAAAGGTGACTAATACACATACTTTTTTACTAGGAAAGTAAAGTTAAAAATCACATCTCACTTCACACACACTAGGGTGCCTACAATGTTTTTAATAGGCTAGAATAGTTGGTAAGAACATGGAAAAATTAGAATACTCTTACACTGTTGGTGGGAATGTAAAATAGTACAATCTCTCCTTAAGTTAAAAATAGAATTCTCAGGGGATTTAACATAGCTGAATAGAGGAGGAGCCACATTGGAGTTACTCAGAGCAAATCATCAAAAAACACAGGTAATTGGAAGATAGAGAGGAGTATACATCCTGATGTCAAAATCAATCTGGAATGAGACTTGCAGCTCAAACAAAACATAGGTATAGGATTTTGTAAAACAGTGAAGTAGCCCACAGGGCTGCCTGTAGGAACTCTGGCCAGGCATGGAGCAGGAACCACCACTCTGGGAAGTTTGAAAACACTGATGAACTGCAATAGAGTGGCAAACTCAAGCCACACAGGATAAATTTGGGATATATTGCCCCTTGCCTCCTTGCCTTTCTCCAAACAGAGGAAATTTGTTGCAGCCTGGCAACAAATTTCACCAGTTCACATGGGGTTGAGTGACCAGAAAGCTGCTCCCTCCCTGATGGGCCACCAATTTTTTTCTGCCATGCACCATAGCAGCTAACTGGAACCTCTGACACAACAAGGTTAAGGCCACAGTGGCATTGGTAAAGATAGGGAGTGGACCAGCACAACCCCTCCTGCCTACTCCCAGCTGCAAGAGAAAGGGACCTGAAATTTAAGCAGCAGTAAGCCTCACAGGACAGAAAGTCAGCACTCCCCCTGCCCTGCTCCAAACAGTGTGAAAGAAGAGACAGCAGGGCAGTGAGTCATGAGACGTCATTGCCCCGCCCTGCTCCCAGTAGTGTGAGAGGAGAGAGACACGGGGGACTGGAACAGAGGAGGCTATCCGGAAGGCCAACGGTACATGCGGCTGGGAGCAGCCTTGGCTGTCTCTGTCTAAGGACATCACAGCAACTGGGAAAGCAACACAGAGACAAAAAGGGTAAGGAGAAGTGGGCAGGCTGCCAAGAGACATACAGAAAGTTGCTGGCCAAAGACTCTGGCTCCTACATCAAAAGGTCTACATCAAAAAGCTTCACACCCCCCAAAAAATAAAAAATAAAAAAAGCTTCACACCCACCACTAATTTTACAGCAGACTTGGCAGGGCTACCTAGCACAGATCTGGGCTCTAACCTGGACACTACCACAGAACTGAAGGCATCACAGAAAGATAGTTTTTTTGTTTGTTTTTTTTTTTATTGTCATTTGGCTTTTGTTTTCCTTTTTTGTTGTTGTTGCTTAGGTTTTTACTTTTATTGTTTGTTTTGTTTTGTTCATCTTTTTTTTGTCTTTCCTCAAATATCTTTCTTGTTTTTTTTATATTTTCATATGAGTGAACATTATCACTAATCTTTCTGTATTGCTTCAATATTCTTTTGTTCTCTCCTTCATTCTTCCTCTCCTGTCCTCTTCTCCATTTTCTCAAAGCTTGGGAGACCATTGTTCCTCCTTCAAGTGTGCTTCTACTATAATTCTCTGCAAATATCTATTTTTCCCCTATCCCTCTTAAATTTCCCCTCCACACACCCAGGGTAAAATCACTCTACTAAGAAGGAACTCAAAGCAGACAGGTTTCTGGTTTATGTTTGAATTTGATATATAACTATACATCTTGTTCTTGTGGTTAAAGGTAACAAATTAATAGTTAACACAGTTTGTTACTTTCTAGGCTGTGCTTGATGCTATTGTTATAACTAAATGTACTAATTTAGCCAAGTGTCACACCTGTTGTAATCAGTTGTTCTCCACTGTATGACAGCACTGTCATTGTCTGAGGTCATAATCATCACCATAGTTCAGTACCAAAGGACTGGGTATTGAGCCAAATAGATGGCAACTTCTCATCCCTAATAAATTGGGAAGGTAGGATCTTGGGACAGACACAAAGGCCAAGAATTAGCTATACCTAGAAGACATCTCTGAGAAATAGACATTCACTAGGAAGGCCTTGGTACTAGTGATAAAACTACCTACCATAAGCAACTTACAAGTATCAACACAGAAAAATTAAAAATTAAATAAATAGAAAATAAAAAGATGCAGAAGCAAAATGAAACCCCAGTTGCAGCCCATTCAGGACAAGACCAGGGGACAACTAGATAGAGAAAATCAGAAACCACCCACCTGAATTTTCTGAAAAGGTAGCACAGAAGAAAAAAGAAAAAAACAAAACAGATAAATGAGGCTATAGAGAAAATCAGGTCAGAAATAATATCTCAGGTTAAAAAAATAGAGATGATGATCAAAATAAAGGACTTGTTCAATGAATCTAGAGTAGACACAGATAAAAAATATAGAAGAGCTTAAGAAGATGAAAATCATGAATGCCCAACATAGGAAAGAAATGGAAACCATGAAACAGATTCAATCAGATATCCAGAAGATTTAACATTCCACTGAAAGCATATGCAGCAGAATGGATCAAGGTGAAGACAGAATATCAAATATAGAAGATAAGACTGCAGGTAGCAATCTCAAAAAGAAAGATTTCTTACAAATGGTGTTACAGCTGGGGATATAGCTCAGTGGCACAAGCGCCTGCCTGACAAGCGCAAGGTCCTGAGTTCGATTCCAGGTACCAAAAAAAAAAAAAAAATGGTGTTACGGTTTGTGTCTGGATATCCTCCCAAGGCCTCAGGTAGTCATGCAGAGGGCTTCTAGAGCTTATTGTTGATTAATGGTTCAATGTTAGGATTATGGGTGTGAGTGCTACACCTGTCCTGGGGCAGGTAGTTTGCACACAATGCAAGGGAGGGAAAGAGGCTTGCTTTCTGTGGTTACTCCTCCCTTCTGCTCTTGCTGCTTTTGCTGTTTTCCACTGCCATGAACTGTTGCTCTCTGCCATGTGCCACTCTGCCTTGGAGCCAGCTGAGTATGGACTGAAAACTCCATAAACTGTGAGCTAAATAAACCTTTCCTTCCTTGATTTTGGGTGTTGAGTATTTTGTCTCAGCAATGAGAGAAAAGTAACCTAGACAAATGGCAAGAGGCCATGAAAAACCAATCCAACACCTGCAAGATGATGCAGAGAGAACACATAAGATTGACCAGAGTCAGTGTCAAAGGAGGAGACAGCACAAACAACATAAAAAAACCTGTTCACAGAAGTAATGGAAGAAAACTTCCCAAGCATGGAAAAAGAATTTGACACACAGTTAGGTGAAGCATATATAACTCCAATTAGCCATAACAAAAAGAAATCTACACCAAGGCATATAATAATTAAGATTTCAGAAATTCTGCACAAGAACAGAATATTGAAAGCTGTTAGAGAAAAAAACAAATAACCTATAAAGGAAAATCCATTAGGATCACAGCAGACTTTTCAGCACAAACCTGTAAGTCAAGGAGAGCTTGGATTAAAGTGTTTCAAGCTGCAAAAGAAAACAGTCTCCCACTCACATTGATGTATCCTGCAAAACTATCTTTCAAAATCAATAGCAAAATAAGATACTTCCATGACAAAAACTGAAGAAATTCATGACCAACAAACCAGTTCTCCAAAATGTGCTAAAGGATATTTTAGAATGAGATCATGAAGACTACAAATCCAAGAAGACAAATAAAAGAATTCACCAGGCAAAGCAAGCAATTGAACAGAGGGGAGAGACAGGGAACCACGAACTGGAAAATAATATGACAAGGAAAGATATATATATAAATGACCATCAGTGTAAATGTTCTCAATTCCCCCAACAAAAAGAAAAAGATTGACAGAATGGATCAAGAAACAAGATCCAAAAATATGCTGTATACAAGAGATACATTTAATTCAAAAGATGTGAGAAGAAACCAGAAAAAAAGAGGCAGGGGAAGTTATTCTATTTGTAGACAAAGTGGATTTCAAGTCAAGACTGATCAAAACAGACAAGCAAAGTCACTACACACTTATTAAGGAAAAATTCAAAGAGGAAGAGATAACAATCATAAATATATGTGCACCCAATTACATAAAACAAATATTTATGAACATAAAAAGTCAAATAAGCACTAACATAGTTGTAATGGGGGAGTTCAATATCTCACTGTCACAAATAGAGATCAACTAGACCAAAAAAATCAAAAAAGAACTATCAGAACTGAGCCAAACCTGTGAACATATGGACTTAGTAGATGTCTACAGAGTGTTCTACCCCACAATATCAGAATACACATTCCTCTCAGTTGTGCATGGGTCATTCTCCAAAATAGGCCACATACTAGCCCAGAGAATATACTTAAGTAAATGCAAAGGAATTGAAAGTATCCCATGCATACTATCAGACTACAGTGCAGTGAAACTGGAAATTAATGGCAAAAGAAACCACAAAAATTCCATAAATACATGGAAATTAAATAACACCCTCCTGAACAACCAGAGGGCCAAAGGTGAAATTTAAAAAGTAATTAAACAAACAGTTTCTACAAATAAATGATAATGCCGATACCACATACCAGAACTTATGGGACACAATGAAAGCAGTCCTCTGAGGAAAAATTATAGCAGTGTGAACTCTCACAAAAAGAAAATGGAGCAAGTTCAAATAAACAACCTAATATTGAATGTCAAACTTTTAGAAAAAGAGGATGTCAAACCCAAAGCTCATAAGAGGGAGAAAATTATAAAAATTGCAACAGGAATTAGTGCAACTGAGACTAAGAAAACACTACAAAGAATCAATGAATCAGAGTTGGTTCTTTAAAAGACTAAATAAAATTGATAAACCATAAGCCAACCCTATCAAAAAAGGAAACAAAAGATTCAAATCCATGCAATCAGCAATAAAAAGGATGAAATCACAATGACTCCTGCAGAAATCCAAAAATCATCAAAACTTAGAGAACCTATTTTCTAAAAATATGGAAAACAGAGGAAATGGACAAATTCCTAGACACACATGAATTACCAAACTGAATCAAGAAGATATAAACATTGTAAATAATCCAATATCAGCTAATGAAATTGAGGATGTAATAAAAAAATACCAACAAAGAAAAGCCCAGGTTTGTTGGATTCACTGCTCAACTCTACAAGAAATTTAGAGAAGATTTATTGCCACGACTCCTCAAACTCTTTAATGAAACTGAAAGGGATGCAATACTCCCAGATTCATTCCTGGAAGCAAGCATTACCCTGATACCAAAACCAAAGAATGATCCAACCAAAAAGAAGTACAGATCTAACTCCTTAATGAACAAAGACACAAATATCCTCAATAAGATACTGGCAAACAGAATGCAGCAAACTATCAAGAAGATTATACACTATGACCAAGAAGAATTCATCCTGGGCTGCAGGGATGGTTCAACATATGCAAATCAATAAATGTAATACACCACATTAATAGAATCAAGGACAAAAACCACATGATCAGTTCAATAGATGAAGAAAAAGCATTTGACAAAGTCCAACAACCATTCGTGATAAAAACCATACAGAAAATAGGAATAGAAGGTCTTTATCCCAATCTGATAAAAGCCATCTATGACAAACCAACAGCCAACATCATACTAAATGGTCAAGGACTGAAAGCTGCCACTCTAAAATCAGTAACAATACAAGGATGTCCACTATCACCACTTCTATTCAATATAGTTCTGGAAACATTAGCTGGAGCAATTAGACAAGAGAAAGAAATAAAAGGAATAAAGATAAGAAAGGAAAAAATTAAATTATCATTATTTGTAGATGAGAAGATAGTTTACATAGAAGACCCCAAAAATTCTACCGAAAGACTTCTAGATTTAATAACCAGTAGTGTATCTGAATACAAAATCAACATTCAAAAATAAATAACATTCCTGAACATGAATAACAAACTCACTGAGAAGAAAAGTAGGAAAGCAACACTTTTCACGATACCATCAGAAAAAATGAAATGCATACCATTATTACATATAGACTAGTAAAAATGAAAATAGATGATTGCCTAAGGTTTACTGTCAGATACATTGAATAGGACATGTCTGCGATCAGAGACACTGCTAATGTACAGCAATGTTACTGTCTAGTGTGAGGGAATATTTTTCCCCCCAAACATCTCTAATACTAAATAAAATAAAAAATAAATTACTGGAAAATTAAACAAACATCAAAATTAAATTTGTCTTAAAATGTTAAAATCAGCACTGAAAAATGGAACTCCAAACTTCCTCCTGCTGAGCACGTAACAACAGCTCCCCACTCCCCCACCAGCCTTCTGCCTTATAGAAGTGACAGAATATGCAGATGCCAGCTCAGGAGGCTGGAGCCTGGGTGTTTTCCATGGGAAAGAGGAGAGGAGACAGTGATTTGGGGCAAATAGGCTCCTCCATCTTCTAGGAGCCAGCTTTTTCCTTTTTACCCAAATAGACGGCCTCCTTTGATTTGGTCAGCACAAGCAGACTAAGCAGCAGATAACAGACAGACATGAAATTTCACTAAGCAATCAGAACATAACAGAAAAAAAATGATTTTAAAACTATAACCTTTGCTCAGGAAAAATTTACCAATCAGCATTTATTACAGAAACCAGCTATTCTCATAACTTCTGGTTCTATAACCGTAACAAAGAAAAGCTATGTTAAATGTGTGTGAACACACTCTAAATCAATAACATATATAAAAAATGTTTTTAGTGTGACACATGAAATTCCTTCTTGTTTGATTGTTAAACCAGACTGCACTACTTTCCACACAAATTTTATGGCTAAACTATGTCTATGTCTGTGTTCTCATGGTAACAAAACTGGATTCACAGAGGTATGTTAATGGAATGGAAGAGCAGATTTAAAGCAATTTCAGTAAATTCAGGATATTCATTCATGACTTTTATTCAAAGTGGATTGATGGTATATTTACAAAATTCATATACAATCCTTGGACAGGCCAGTTTTAACAATTTATCCTGTAAAGTAATAGTTAAATATTAAGTTATCTTTCAATGATAGAAACTAATTCCAGACCCATGTTTTTCCTATGCATGCATTTTCTTTTGAGGGAAAAGATTCAAGCTGTTCTGTCACATTTGTAAAATATTTAGCTATAACCTGTCACAGATGTGGAATGTCAAGCTCACTGCTTTTTTCATTAATAATTATTGTTAAAATATGGACCATAACATGACAGTATGTAAAAATATGTTTTTCCAAGGTTTTAACCTAAATTTTTACTCTAATTCTAACTACTAGTGGAAAATATGCTGCATTTCTGCCTTGCACTAAAATATTAAGATCCAAAAACCCTCTACAAAATACTAGCAAACCATATTTGGCAACACGTTAAAAGGTTAAAAAAAAAAAAGGATTATACACCATGACTAAGTCAGATTTATTCTTGGGATGCAGAGATATTTCAACAAAAAGAAATCAATCAGTGTAACATACTGTAGTAACAGAATGAAGGAGAACCCACATTACCATTCTGTTTGATGCAGAAAAAGGCATTTGACAAAAGTAAACACACTTTCATGATTAAAACATCAGCATGGATGTGGAGAAACAGAAATCCTTGTCCACTGTTGGTGGGAATGTAAAATGGATAGCTGCTATACAAAACAGTGCAGAGGTTCATCAAAAGATTTAATATGAAAGTATTGTTTAATGCAGCAATCCATCTTCTAGGTACATGTACTATATTATCCCACTTCTCTGTTGGTAATACCATGAACTGGGTATGTTGTAAAGAAGAAAGGTCTACTTTGGCTCTTGACTGACCCACCATCAAAGAAGCATACCTGGTCCACCACCAAGGAAGCATACCTGGTAATGACCTTTGTGATGGTTAATTTTAGATAACAAGTTGACTAAATTAAATAGTACATAGAAACATGGTAAAACAGTATTTTGGGTGTGTTTGTGAGTGTGTTCCTAGGGAAGGTTGGCATGTGGGTCTCAGGGGGCTATGTGGGGAAGATCACACACTCTAGATCCAGCCACCTCTGAAAAGCCCCTTCTATGACTAGAGGCTATGGGGGGACATCTTGACCAAATTCTCTCTTAGTTACTTTTTCTTATTGTGAGACAAAATGCCCAACACCTAATGTTAAAGAAGAAAAGGTTTATTTGACTCACAGTTTGTAGAAGTTGCAGTCCATAATCTGCTGGCTCCAAGGCTGGGTGGCATGGAAGAGCAGAATTGCAGAGGAGAAATAGTTCGTGGCAGGCAGAAGACAGCAGGATGAAGCAACCAGAAACAAGTGACAATAGCAGCTTCTTTCTGCCCCTTTTATATTCTCTCTAGGCTATGCAACTTAGGGCAGGTGCCAGACCAATCAGTGGACTGATTTAGTAGTCACATGCCCATAATCCTACCACTCTTAATCCTAGCACTGCTCCATGAATCAATCACACACTCTAGGTCCATCCACCTCTGAAAAAGTACTGTCTATGACAGCATGAGGCTTCAGGGGACATCTAGACCCAGTCATCATACGAGGTTGCAGCTAGATGACCTTATCTTATTCTACGCACCTCTCAGAAGGCCCATCTCTAAACATTAATGTCAGATTAAATTTTCACTCTCTTACTACTTCACAATAGGGATGAGCTCCAACATGAACTTTGGATGGAGAAAAGCTAAGTTCAAACAATAACATACATAAAGAACTGAAATCTAGGGGCTGGGGATTTAGCTCAGCGGCAAAGCACCTGCCTGGCAAGCGCAAGGTCATGAGTTCGGTTCCCGGTACCGGAGAAAAACCAAAAAAAAAAAAAAAAAAAAAAAAAAAGAACTGAAATCTAGGACTCAAATATTTTATAAGAGTATCTTTATTTGTATGGTCATGGTTGCCTCAATGTTCTGAATTGATTCAAAACATTTACCTTTAATGGTCATTTTGACTTTGGGGAAAACCCAGAAGTGTCTTAATGCCAGATCCACTGAATAAGGTGGATGAGGACACACTGTAATGTTTTTCTGAGGCTGCCTTTCCATTGGATGGCATTTAGCAGTAGCTTTCACTGTAGTTTTGACCTCATGTCATAAAGATACTCACAAAAGAGGACTTCCAGAACTGCTTCAGAAAGTGGCAAGAATGATAGGATAAGGTGTCTGAAGTGAGAGAGCATATTCTTAGGACATTATTAATGGCATTAATGTAACAGAAAATGCCCTACAGCCAGTCTGTTGGTTGCCCAGGTGATAGTTCCTGCTACAGTTCCTGTTACTACTGTCTCCTACAAATGGCTGGTCACTGTGAGGCATATTGTAAGAGCCAACCAAAGACAGCCCAGTACTCTACCTCTGTACTTGCCCTTTGTAACCCCATAAAAACCTTCTTCCCTGAGCCTTTGGGGCCTGACATTTTTGAAGGACAACTGATTCCTTGTTACTGCCTGTCCAACATTAAATAAATCTGCCTCCAAATCCTGGGTGTCATTTCAGTGTTTCTGTTTGCCACTGCATCTGAAGCGTTGGCTGGGAAGACTGATGGGGTCGACCTCTTTGATCACTGGTCATGGACCTTATGGATGGAGCAGGGACCTCTCCAGGTCCTGATGGGAAGGTGTGCCCTTTAGGCATATCTTTTAGAGTCCCTTTGGAGATCTGGAGGAGGATTCTTAGCTTCCCCACTTGAACGACTCACATCAAATCCAAAAAGGAGGACACAGTCTGCCTGCCTGGTTGCCTGCCTAATTGTGGTAAGGCCCCCCCCCCAGGAGCACCCCAGTTAGTCAGTATGTCAGTCCTGCTCAGCTCAAGCAGAAGGAGAGTTTTATCAACTCTCGATAGTCAGAACCACCCTTGAGGGAATGAGGTAGGAATGTTTAACTCTGAGTGCCTGCTGAATGAATGTGTGAGTGAGTGGAATGGACAGCATAAGCAATGGACTGCTCTGTCTGTTCACCAAGGCTGGGAAGCACTGGTCATGATGGCTGGTTGGGCCCTCATCTGGGGTTCCTTGCCATGGCCAGGTGGGCATCTGAATGGTCTCTCTCTCTCTTTTAGGGGCACCTACCTTTTGTCTATTAAACTATCATTCAAGATATATAACATACACATAGGAATTCAGAGATAGGAACTAATTAGTCAAAACCCAGTCCCTGACTGCATGAAAAAGGGCTTTTCTGATGATTATAGAATTAAAAATTAAACCAAGCTGCTCCAAGACTCCTTGAAACTGCTGCTCCCTGAACCAAAGAAGACCTGAGAATTCCACCTTGGCAGATAAATCACCCTCATCGGCCACTGCAGTTGCTAACAGCTTCACTCCCTGCTTCTGACTCATCTATTTCCAGCCAATTCAACCAGATCCAGCTAGTGAATGCCTGCATTCAGCCTCAGAGGACTGCCCCCCAAACCTTCGGCTTCACAGTGTCCTTATACTGGTCAGATGGCATCATATAATGCCCACCTGAGACGACTGTCAGCAATTTCTTCTACCTCTGTTTAACACAGAAGCATTGCCACACTTTGACTGAGGAAAAATTGGACTGTCAGCCCTGCTGAGTGAGTTGCCATGACCTTTCCCAAAGGTCACCCCACCTAGAAGCATAAAACCAGTCTAGTGTTTCTCAAAGACATCAAAGAGAGGGAATGAAAGCCCATCAGTACATCAAAATAACTATTACCACTGTTACCCAGAAGCCTGATAAAGCCTTTACCAATATGTGAGATATCAAGTTTATGGACATTAAAAATACAAGGGAACAGGACTTTCTGCCTTCAAAAGTCCCCTCTATCAGAAAAAAGTTACCATCATCAGAGCAACTGGGACCCTTACCTCTTGCCCTTTCTGCCAGGCACAAACTTGCAGCCCAGAAGGACATCTCACCAAGCATGAATTCCTGTCACCAAGCCAGTCAACCTCCCTCTCATTTAACCCTGCATTTTCCCTGAGAGGAAGATGATGCCTGTATCAGCCTGAGTCAGATAACCACAGTCCTGAAACTTTGAAGACTCTCCTCCCAGAGGTATGAGCCTAAAAAATACCTCTGGGCCTGACCACCAACCATGTTCCCATAGTGACTGGACTCTGCAACCCCCATTGACAATATCCTATGTCACGGGAAACACAGGCATCCAGCCACACCTCAGCCACCTAAAGCAGTTCTGGACCCTGATGACTGTCAACTGCCTTGGAACACTCCTTTCCTCCTGGTAAAACTGAAACCAAGTGTGGTGGCACACATCTGTAATTCCAGCACTCAGGAGGCTGAGGCAGGACGATTGTTTTGAGTTCGAGACCAGCCTGGGCTACAAAGTGAGCTCATGGGTGGCCTGAACTGCACAGTGAGACCCTGTCTCAAAAAGACAAAAAAAAAAAAGCCCAATGGGGATTACCAGCCAGTGCAAGATAACAACACAGCCATCACCTTGCACTGCGCAATTCCCAACCCATACACACTTTTTGGACTGTTATCTCCAGATGCCATCTATTTTACATGTCAAGATTTAAAAGATCCCTTCCTCCGCTTGTGAGTTGCTCCCCTAAGCTCCTTCAACTGGGAAAATCCTAAGACAAGATGCAACTCACTTGGATTCAATTGCCACAAGGGGTTAAGAACTCTCCCACTATTTTCAGGCAGTCTCTGACAACAGCTTTGGCCACTCCAAGATAGCCTGTTTCTCTCTCCCTTCCTGTTTGCTGTCATGGTCCCCTGACAAAAAATGCAATTATACATCCAGAGGCTTCGAAAATCACAAAATGTTTACCGACCGTCAAACTGCTGAAATACACCTCTCTTGCCTGTTCAGGATCTTGAAGCTGTCAATGCCACCATGACTGCCCTCCATATACATTTGCCTCAATCTGCTACCCACAGCCTGCTGGACCTAAAGAATGCCCTCTCTTGCCTTTGGTTGATTCCTGTCAGCCAGCCCCTTTTTGCCTTTAAATGAAAAGACCCCAGTTCTGAATCTAAAAGATTAACTGACCTGGACTCAACCTCCCAGAGTTTAAAAAACTTGCTTACCTTGCTAGTTTCCCAGATCACTGCACTTCTAATTAATAACACCTGAACTGCCTGCTGGAAAGACAAACAAGCTCTGCTGCAATATCTGACAGAAACTGGCTACAAGGTATCTTGGGAAAAGATCTAGAAATTTCAGATATAACTGTAACTCAACTTATTTGTTGCTAAATGATGACATGTGTCTTCAAAGATGCTTACTCAGATTATCAGCCCTTGGGAGTGCCCAGTGGCCTACCTGTGCACATACTTGGATCTAGTTGCTAAGGGCTGCCTCCCCTTTACCTCCATGCACTAACAGCCACTGTCCTTCTGATCAAGAAAACTGACAAGCTCAATTTAGGCCTAGACCTAACTTCCCAGCTGCCACATGCTATACTGGACCTCCTGAGTAACTGAGGACCACTCAGTCCTTCCACATGCCTGTCTGTCAAGCTAGGCCCACCAAACATGACTGTCTGGCATTGACTGATAAACCACTCTTGAGCCAACCAGATTTTGAAATGAACCCCTGACAGATACTGAGTACACTCTGTTCACAGATGGAAGGAGCTCTGCTAGGAGTGGAGCCCAACAGGCTAGATATGCTGTGGTCACCTCAGACAAAGTTATTTAAACCAAAGCTCTCCCACAGGGGTGATCTGCACAACAAACTTCTACTGCTTTCTACTGATGTCTGCCAATGATGCCAAACCTGTGCTCAAAACAATCTAGTAATGAGTTAAACAAATAAAACATAACCTACAGGAACAGCTTGTAACCAGTTTAGCTAAAGGACCTGTAGACACTCCTGCACACACATATAATCTAGTGCTTATTAATTACCTCTATAATCTTCAGAACCCATCAAAGACAGCCAAGTATTCTACCTCTGAAATTCCTCTTTGTGACCCCATAAAAACCTCCCTCCATGAGCCTTCCTGACATTTTGAAGGATAATTGATTTCTTGTCAGTGCCTCTCTGACATTAAATAAATCTGCCTCCAAATCCTGGGTGTCATTTCAGTGTTTCTGTTCACTGTAGCATTATGCCTTTTAATGTAATACATTTAAAAAATTTAAACACTGAGGGGCTGGGGATATAGCTCAGCAGGATAAGCTCCTGCAAATGGCTAAAATGGGGAATTTTATTTTATGTATATTTTACCACAATGTTAAAAACTAGAAGTAGAACAAAACTTCTTCAACATAATAAAAACTCTATTTGAAAAATTCACAATTAACATCATAATCAATAGTAAAGGACTGAAATCTCTTCCCTTGACATCAAGAACAAGATAAGGATGCCCAGTTTCCTTTCTATTTAATTAATATTAGAAGTTCTAGCCAGAACAATTAGGCAAGAAAAAGAAATATGAAACATTTACATTGGAAAGGAAAGGTAGAGTCATTAAAAATACCAAAGATATTATAAAAATGAGCCATGTCTGACTACTTCTTGCCTTTAAAATCTCAAATTACATTTGAAGTTCTACCCAGAGCATTTTTACATAAATACAGTAATCCAACTTTTAGGTATATATGCAGTATTAGTTCATTCTCTGTCGGCAATACCATAGACTGGATATGTTACAAAGTCATGATCATGTATGTAGAATAACATGACCATGTATGTAGAAAATTCTAATAAATCCACCCCAAAATTATTAGAAGTAATAAACTTCAGCAAGGTTCCAGGACATAAGGTCAACATACAAAAACCAAACCTATTTTTATATACTTGCAATTAACAATACGAAAGTGAAATTAAGAAAACAATTCCATTGACAGCAGTCTTAAAAAGAAAATACTTAGGAATAATTTCAGCAAATATAGTACAAAACTTGCACACCAAATATAGCAAAATATTATTGAAAGAAGTCACACATCTAAATGAATGAAAAGATACTTTGTTTGTGGATTGGAGAATTTAATATTGTTAAGATGACAATATTCCCCAAACTGGGCCAGGGATATAGCTCAGTGGCACAAGAACTTACCTGGCAAGTGCAAGGTCCTGAGTTCAATTCCTGGTACCAAAAATAAAATTTAAAAAAAACCAACACAGACAATATTCCCCAAATTGAGCTAAAGAGTTAACATGATATCAAAATCTAGCTAGCTTCATTGTAAAATAAACATCTTAAAATTCATATAGAAATTCCAAGGAGTTGGAATTTTGTTCATAAACAATCTTTTCTAAAATATCTTTTCAGCTGGCTTTGGTGGCACACATCTGTAGTCCTAGCACTTGGGAGGCTGAGGCAGTGGGATTGTTGTGAGTTCTAGGCCAGCCTGGACTACATGTGAGACCCTGTGTCAAAAACCCCCAAAATAAATAAATAAATGAACTATTTTTTAAAAAGAACATTCAAACTAGGCTAACAATTTCAGATTTAAAATTTGTTCCAAAACTATACTAATCAATCAAATGTATACTAGTACCAGAAATAAACCTTACACTTACATTGAATTTTTGTGTGTGTAGTAGTGAGGATTAAATCCAGGGACTACTGAGTGATATCCCAAGCCCTTTTCACTTATTTTTGGTTTGTTTACTTTGTTGTGAAACATAGTCTCACTAAGTTGTCCAGGCTGGGCTCAGACTTCCAATCCTGCTGCCTCAGCCTCCCAGAGTGCTGGGATTATAGGCATGCACCACCATGCCTGACTGTCAATGGATTTTTGGCAACTGTGCCAAGATTACTGAATAGGAAAAGAGTACTTTCTTCAATAAATAATGCTGGGTCAGCTGTATATCCACATGCAAAAGAATGGAGTTTGATGCCATTTGCACAAATTACTACAAAATAAATCACAGACTTCATGTAAAAACTAAAACCTTTTAGAAGAGACATACAAAACATAAATCTTTGTGATCTTGGACTAGGTGATGCTTTCTTAGATATGTTTAAATTCCTAACAGTGTGGCTGGGTGGAGGAACGTAGTCTCTGACACCTTTGCATACACACTCACCATGAATGTAGCACTTTGGGAGTTGTAAGATGTGAGATGGCCTTCTCTCCTAGTGAGACATCACATCCCTTGACCAGAGCTGAGGGGAGAGGAAGCCCTGTCTTCCCTGCTGTGATTGCCTAGAGTAGTGCTTCTGCCAAGATAAGATCGAAGGTGGCGAGGAATGGTTCAGGACTCAAGTTCCACAGATGCTTGTTCTTACTGAGTTTCAGTAGATTTTCCTGAATAAATGAATTTTTATTTGCTGTATGGCCTTGAAACTATTTCCAGAGACATTTAAATGTTTTTTAGCTGTTTTCACCAGGTGAGTTTGTTTCTCTGAAGACTGCATCCATGGTGCTCCTCATGCCACCATCTCAGAAGCAGAATTCCCTAAACTGATTTTTTTTATCTTGCAGAAATATTAGAAGTTTGTTCCAAAACTCATGCAATTTTTCCTTGGATAACCATCATATTCAGCACGTGTCCCCATTATTTGTTGATTGTTCTGTACAAATAAAGTTCAGTGGATTTAAACAACAACCATTTGATTATATCTCACATTTGTGGGTGCAGAAAGGATTGGCTGGTTTGACTGGAGTTACTCGTTGGTATTCACCGAAAAGCTGGGCAAGGCTGGAAGGTTGGAGTCAACTTCACTTATATGCCAAGCACCTTGGCAGGGTTGGCCAGGACAGCTGCAGTCAGCTGGGATCCTCTCCCTACCCATATGAACTCGGGGCCTCTCCACATGGTCTCTTCAGTAGGGTGGTCAAGCCTCTTATGTGGCTTAGATCTCAAAAAACGAGTGTTCCTAGAGACTAAAGTGCAAACTATTGGGCTGAAAAACTACTTTTTTGGGCTGAAAATGCAAGACTTGGACATAGTCACTGATCTGGTGAAAGGAAACTACACACGGATAAATAGTTGATTCTCATTATTTACAAAAGTTATATTCTATAAGAGGAATTCCCAATATTTTCAGTATCAGGACCTGGTTTCACACAAGACAGTTTTTCAAGAGAGCAAGGAAAGGAGATGGGTTCAGGATGATGTAAGCACATAACACCTACTGTATACTTTATTTTATTATTATTACATTTTAATGTATAATGAAATAATTATACAATTCACCATCATGCAGAATTGAAGGGAAGCACGGATTTGTTTTCCTGCAGCTTAGCAGTCCCTTCTAGGGATGACAGGACACAGTGACAACCAAAGTGTGCTGTTTATGTCCAGTCTACTCCACAGTCTTGTTTTGGTTGCTGTCACTATAGATAGGATGTTCACAAAGGCTATCACTCTTTCATCATACATTTTTGGACCCTTTGTCAAAGATCACATAGCTGAATGTGCCTGGGTTGTTTCTGTATCCTCTATTGTTGGAGACTGCTACAAAGTGATTCTGAGCAGGATTTAATATTAACCAACTGGCTTTCCATGTTTACCTGTGAACTGTCCAAAGCTTAGGCACCTTGTCTGACGATGGGCAGTGGACTCATAGTAAGTAAACCTCTGTGAGTCACTGGTCATTGCTGAGGCCTGTATTGGTCTGTGAATCTGTGACACCTCAAAGGACAAGATAAGGCCACAGTTGAGGATATCTAGCTCCAACCCCCATTTAACTACAAGGGAACTGCAGCTGCAGGCTCCACACTCCTACAGTAAATACCAACCTGAAGATAAGGTAGTTCTCCTGATTAACATAATTTACTACTTGGGAAAATTCTCCCAAGGTCCTGCTCAGATTCCTACATTTTCTTGAGTATCCTCCTTCTTTGTTTGAAAACCTAACAAATATGGGCTGCCCAGAGAGGTCTTTGTCCAAACCTAGAGAATACTGAATGCTGTAAGAGAGTTAGACCATTGTGGAGCCCTGAAATCATTTCAACTGTCTCATTTATTTAAGCCTTTGTCATCCACTCACTTGGGAGATTGTGGGCCTGATCAGCCTGCAGTAACTAAGGATTCTTCAGCTCAATACTCTATTCTGTTTTATTAATTCACCTGTCTATTTTTGTGCCAGTGGCATGCGGTTTTTATTACTATAGCTTTGTAATATACCTTGAAGTCCAGGATTTTGATGGCTTCTGCTTCATTCTTGTTGCCTAAGATTGTGTTTGCTGTTCTGGGGCTCTTGTGATTCCATATGAATTTGAGTGTTGTCTTCTCTAGTTCTGTGAAGAATGTTTTGGTATTTTCACTGGTTTGATTAAATTTCTATTTTATTTTTGGAAGTATGGCCATTTGGTTTTTTGTTTTGGGGTGTTTTTTTTTTGTTGTTTTTTTTTGGTCTTTTTGAGACAGGGTCTTGCTATGCAGTTCAGGCTGGCCTTGAGCTCGCTTTGTAGCCCACGCTGGCCTCAAACTCACAACGATCCTCCTGCCTCAGCTTCCCAAGTGCTGGGATTACAGGCATGTGCCACCACGCCTGGCCCAGTACGGCCATTTTGAAAATATTGGTTCTGCCTATGTAGGAACAAGGAGTATCTTTCTATTTTTCTCATATCTTCTTTGATCTCTGTTTTCAGAGTACTGTAGTTTTCATCATAGAGGTTTTTCATTTTCTGTGTTAGTAAACTCCTAAATATTTAATTTTTCTTGATACTATTGTGAATGGTGTCGTTTACCTAATTTTGATCTTAATCAGTTTATTATTGGTGTATAGGAACATTATTGATCTTTGTGTGTTGATTTTGTATCCTCCTACTTTATCAAATTTGGTTATTAATTATGGAAGTCTTTTGGTGGAATGTTTTTGGCTTCTATGTAAAGGATCATGGTCACCTGCAAATAATAATAATTTGACTTCCTCCTTTCCTATACATATCCCTTTTATTTTTATCTTGCCTGATTACTTTGGGTAATATTTCAAGTACTATGTAGAACAGGAGTGGTGATAGTGGATATCCTCTCTTTTTTGTATCTGATTTTACAGGGAAGTTTTCGGTTTTTCCCCATTTAGTACGATGTTGGTAGTAGGTTTATCATAAATGGCTCTTATTAAATAGAGATGGAGTCTTTATATATCTATTTTCTTTAGGGTTTTATCATGAATGAATGTTGGGTTTTGTCAGTGGCTTTACCTGTGCCATTTTAAAATGGTTCTGTGGTTTTTCTTCCTGCTTCTGTTTATGCAATGAATTATATTTATTATCATATGTTGAAACATCCTTACATCCCTAGAATGGAGCCTACTTGGTCATGATGTAGAGTATCTTTGATGATTCTGTTTGCCAGTATTTTGTTGAGGATTTTTACATCTGTGCTCATTAAAAAGGTTAACCTATATTTCTTTTTCTCTTTTGGGGTGGGAGCTGGGTGTTTTATTTTGTTTGTTTATTTGAGACAGGATCTCACTATGTAGTCTAGGCTGGCCTTGAACTCACTTATGTAGCCCAGGGTGGCCTCAAACTCAAAACAATCCTCCTGCCTTGGCCTCCTGAGTGCCGGGATTACAGCCATACACCTCCACACTTGACTCTTGGCTGCGTTTTTGTCTAGTATTAGAACTGGAGTAATGCCAGTTTTCATGAATGACTTTGGGAGTATTCTTCTCCTTTCAATTTAATTGGAGTTTGAAGAATACTGGGAATAGATATGCCCTGACATTGTAGTACAATCCACTGGTGAATCCATCAGTTGCTATACTTTTCTTTGTTGGTATGTTTTTTTCTTATCACTGCTTCAATTTCATCACCTGTTATTGGATTACTCAGGGTTTTTATACCTCTTTGGTTCAGTTTTGGTAATTCATATGTATCTAGGAATCTACCCATTTCTTCTGAATTCTCCAACTTATTGGAGTATATGTTTTTGAAGGAGTTACTAATGATCTTCTAGATTTTAGTGGTATCCATTGTGATTTTGCTTTTTTCATTTATAATTGTACTGATTTGGGTCTTTTTTTTTACTTTTTGGTAAAACTGGCTAAGTGTTTATCTATTTCCCAGCTATAAACCTGCCTCTTAGGACTGCTTTCATTGTTCTGATATGTTCTGATATGTTGTACTGGCATTATCATTTGATTTTAGAACCTTTCTAATTTTCTCCTTGATTTCTTCTGTGACCTACTGATTATTCAAAAGTATACTGTTAAATTTTCATGTGTTTGTATGATTTCTGTAGTTTCTTTTTGCAATTTCTAGTTTTACTGTGCTATGACCTGATAATATGTATTTGATGATTATGATTCTTTGCATTTACTTTAGCATGCTTTATGGACGGCAATGTGTTCTATTTTCAAGAAAGTTCCAAGTTAGCTGAGAAGGATGTGTATTCTTTTGTTGTTGGGTGGAACACTCTTTTGATAAGTATTGAGTCCATTTGTTCAAAGGTTTGGTTCAACTCTGCCATTTCTTTATTGATATTTTGTCTAGTTGATCTTTCTTTTTGTGATAGTGGGATATTGAGTTTCCCACTATAGATGTGTTGAGGTTTACCTGATCTTTTTTGTCTAGTGGTGCTCGTTTTATGAAGTTGGGTGTGCTGGTGTTCAGTGCATGTATGCTATCTTTTCTTGTTGAACTGTTCCCTTAACTAATATGTAGTGATATTTTTCTGATCAGTTTTGGCTTGAAGTCCACTATGTCTGAAACCAGAATAGCCATTCTTGCTTTTTTGTGTGTTCCCACTGCATAGAATATTGTTTGCCATCCTTTGATTTTTAGTTTATGAATTTTTTGGGTGCTTAAATGTGTTTCTTGTATACACTATACCATTAGATTCTGTTTCTTGATCCTTTTTGCCAATCTGAGTCCTTTCATTGTGAAATTCAGACCATTCATATTGAGAGTTATTACTGAAGGGTACTGACTTACTGCTATAATTGTATTATTTTGCTGTTGCTGATTCTCCTTTTCCCTTTCTGATTAATTGCTCATCCTGACAGCTATATTCATTCTATTAGATGTTTTGCATTGCTAGCTTTATTGGGTCTTTCTAGGATGTCCTTGAGAATTTTGGGAGGTGATGCTTTGGTGGTCACAAATTTCTTAAATTGCATTTTGTCCTGCAAATACTTTATTTGTCTGGGGTAGAAGTAATTTTCCTTTAGGGCTTGAAAAACTTCACTCCAAGTTCTCTGGGCCTTTAAGGTTTGTGTTGAGAAATCTGCTGTAATTCTAATGGGTTTACCTCCATATGTAATTTATTTCTTATATCTAACAGCTTTATGATTCTGTCCTTCTGTTGCACTTCCAGCATTCTGACTATGATGTGTCATGGAGTGATTCTTTTCTATTTATGGTTATTTGAGATTCTATATGCCTCCCTTACTGTATGTAAAACTCTTTTTGTTTTTTGAGTCAGGTCTTGCTATATAGTTCAGCATGGCCTTGAACTCATATTGGAGCCCAGGTTGTCCTTGAATTTGTGGTGGTGCTCTTGCCTCAACCTCCCAAGTTCTATAATTACAAATGTGCATCACCACACCTGGATATAGATTTAAATTCTTTCCCCATATTTGTAATATTTTCTGGTATTATTTCTGTAAATAAGTTTTTATTTTGTTTGTTTGGTTTGTTTTTGAGACAGAGTCTCACTATGTAGTTCAGGCTGATCTTGAACTCATTATGTACCCTAGGTTGACCTTGAACTGTGATAATCCTCCTGCCTCAGCCTCCCAAGTGCATCCACTACCACCCCCAGCTCTGTAAACAAGTTTGAAATGCCATTTGTTGTGTCTTTTGATTTTTTTACTAACTTTTATTAATCATAGCTCTTGGATCAATTTTTCACATTCTGTTGTTTTTAAGGTATCTCTGAGTAACTGGTCTCTAACATCAGCAATATCTTTTACTTGTGACACTCAGGTCTTTACACTAGCTACTTCTGCTGCCTACTGTCAATAGAATTTTTAATCTTCTGGATTTCTGGTAAGTCCTTTTTCATGGATTAATTCTTTGTTAAACTGATCATTCATGTTTGTATCATTTTGTTTAGCTCAGCTAGCATTGTATTAATGTCTTCGATAAACTCATTGAATGATTTTGTATTGTCCATTATCTGTTTATTTATAGTTTACTTCTTCGAGCTTGCTGAGTACTTTGTCTTTTATTTTCTCTCCTCTTCTATCAGTTTAAATAATTCAAATGAGTGGCTTTTGATTTCCTCCCTGTTGGCCTCCTAGATTAGCTTTGGAAGAGTTGGGAGTTTCTGGAGGCATTTTGTTTCCTGTCTATTCATATTGTCCATGCTGAGGTTTATGGGTCAAAAATACTTTGTTATGGGTATAAACACCTCCTTGATAGTGTCTGCTTTTCAGTGATGTACTCTGGGTGTGAATATCTATAGGCCTTTGCCTCTGTCCCAAGAACAAATCACCCCCATTAATTTGTGAGTAGAATAGAGTGTGACTGGCCCAGCACTCAGTAATCTGGGAGTGTATGGCAGTATTGTTAATTACACAAAGGCACTCCAGATATTGGCATATACAGAAAATGTGTAAGTAACAATAACTATCCTACCTTGGCAATAGTTACTAAATCAGCAACAATAACACCAGCAAAAACAAACTAGTTATTGACATATCATAAAAACCAATGATGTACTACCCTTAACCAAAGAACAGAGATTTATAACTATTGTATAAACACTAGGCTACACCAAATATTGATATACAATACATATCTACTAAATGAAAAATTATACCTCCATTAACAATCAACCATAATACCATAGAGTTAACTAAATATCTAAAGATTTGTAAAGCTTAATGGTTATATCGTAAAGATATAATGGGGAACAACAGAGGTGATGGGGAAGAATAGAATAAACAATGTAAAATTTGACAAATTAAGCAAAGAAAAACAAGAAGGAAGAGAGAAAAATGAGATAAAGAATTCCATTAAAGAATGAAGGTAAGGCTTGGGGATTTACCTCAGCGGCACAGCGCCTGCCTGGCAAGTGTGAGGTCATGAGTTTGATTCCCGGAAAAAAAAAAAAAAAAAAAAAGAAGGTAAATTAATCGAATTACATGAAAGAAACAGAAAAGAACAAATAAAAAAGGGGAAAAATAAAATAAAAAATAAAAATCAATAGCAAAACAAGTAACAAAAAGGTTAAAAACTCTCAACCCACCAAAAAATGCAGAAAAAATCATTTAAATTTTTCTGTATTTTTGAATGAGTGATTTCTTTCCAGAATCTATAGTACTACAAACCAACAAGTCATAGTTTTCTCCACCTAGCTATATGACCTGTGGGTTTGTGCTGTGCTCCAACACCACACTCCAGAGGTACCTCTGTCCATACACCCCAGGCTTTGTCAACCACCCAAGACAAGGTAGGTCCTTGCACATGTTAATAATTGAGGAAAGCAATTAGATCACTGGTCTTTGTGTTGATTGTAGGCAGCAGGGTAGAGGCTCAAGCAGATCACTGAAATAATGCCAGCACTTTCAGATCCAGTTACCTCTAAGAGTCACAAACACTGAGTATGATTTTGTAGGCAAAGGCAGTCATAGGCAGAGAAAAGAATGAAATAGGGCCTTGTTAAGCTTTATTAAAGAAACGAATAGGAAATTTTACTAGAGGCAGCTTTGCCTCTGCAGTTAGACTGAAGCATTTAGAAAGACAAAGGTGTGTGTGTGTGTGTGTGTGTGTGTGTGTGTATAAGAGAGTGTGTGCGAGAGAGAGAGAGAGAGAGAGAGAGAGAGAGAGAGAGAGAGAGAGAGAGAGAGAGCGCGAGTGTGTGTAAGAAATCAGACCTGGAAAGGTACCAGGAAACACAATTATCATAAGAATTGCGCAAAAAGACTTGACAGGCAAAACATAGATGTAATCCAAAACATGGAAGACCAGGATAACTAGCCCCCCTCACCTGAAAAAATGTGGAGACAAGGGCAGCCACCTAAAAACTTTTATTTAGTATATAAAAGGCACATACCTACACATTTATACATGTACATATATTCTCACTCTGGGGTCAATATTTTCCTGCACGAGGCACACATTTTACCTGATTTCTAACTCTAAGCTGCCCTTCTATGTGCTCCCCTCACTTATCCATCACAAAAAGACAAAAAGAAATCAAAGGACCAAAAAAACAAGTAGACAAAGGTCCTCAGGCTAGTATCAAAGTCAGCAAAACAGCCAATTAGCCAACATGGGAAGAGTCACCAGTCTTAATTTTTGAAAGCTGAGAACAAAGCCCAGGGCATTTGCCTTTCTGATGCTCCCTCCTCAGCCAAACAGCTTTCCATCTTCTCTTTCCCCATTTCCCCTTCTTTGAATAAATCATCTTTTATTTCAAACTTGGTTCCTTTAATTTTGTACTTCTGCTGAGTTTTACAGTTAGCTGCATGTTCCAGCAGAGCAGCGTCACCCAGTATACAGTGCATACACACATATGGTTCCCTCACCAGGAACTGAAGCCTACTGGAGTTGAAAAGTAGTTTTAGCATACCCCATAGTGGACTTCATTTTTCATAGAAACTTTAACTAGAACAGCATGTGACACTTGTCAGATTTTGTCCTAGGGTAAATTTGTCAGCTTCTTTAATCAGGAAGGCACTGACAGTGCTTTCAGGCAGAGAGGCCAGCCCTTGGCTACAGAGCTAAGTTCTTTGACAAATATGCAATAGGCCTCTCCTAAGGGCCAATCTTTCCGACTAGGACCTCCGATGCTACATGTCTTCATTTGTCAACAAACAGGTTAAAGGGTCTGGTGACATCAGGAATGCCCAGGACTGGTGCTGTTGACAGTGCTTGTTTTATGGTCTGGAAGGACTTAGTTTGCTATAAAGTCTAATTTAACAGTTCTCTTTTATTTTTCTTCCCTGTCAGCATGTCATATAAGGGTTGAGCCTTTTTAGTTAATCTGGGTAGCCATATCTGGCAGAACCCTACAGCCCCCAGGAATTCTCTAAGTTGTCTTTTACTTTCAGGTCTTGGGATGGAGCAAATGCCTGCCTTTCTCTCTGGGCCTAGGTGTCTGAGTCCTTTTTCCAAGTCAAATACTAGATAATGCGCTTTGGGCTTGCATAGTTGAGATTTCTTCCAGGAGACTATGACCTGCGGCCAGCAGATGGCAGAGAAGGGCTTGAGTTCTCTTCCAGTAGTCTGATTTATTTGAGCTGCGAATCAGCAGATCATCTACATACTGTAGCAAGGTGCAGATGAAATTAGCGTGTGTAAATTGGGCCAGAGCAGTGGCTAATACCTCTGTAAAGAGTGTGGGAGAATTTTTAAAACCTTGTGGGATAGGGGTCCAGGTAAGCTGGCCTTTTCTTCCCATTTCTGAGTCTTCTCATTCAAAGCAAAAATGGGCTGGCTGATAGGCGCAGCCTGCAGACAGAAGAGAGCGTCCTTTAAATCCAGTCAGTTGAACTAGGTTATGTCAGTGGGAGGTAACCCAGAAGGGTATAAGGATTGACAGCATTTCTCTTTTCAGTATCCAAACTATTTGCAGTGAGCACTGATCAGCTCCTAAGGCGTATGGTCTACCACCAGTTTTAGGCCATGAAACTTGAGGGGCCCCTTTGGGTCAGTTGCCATGGTAGGATTGGCACTGATGGGTCACTTTGGTTTTTTCCTTTTTGTACCAAAAATCAAACTCAGGACCTCCGGGAATCGAACTCAGGACCTTGCGTTTACCAGGCAGGCACTTGTGCCACTGCTATCCCCAGCCTACTTTGGGAACAGGCTTTCCTAACATTGTGGCCAGAAGGGTGGCTCCATGGTGGGCTCTGCAGTCTGCTTTGTGCTTTTGTTCCCTTTTTTCTTTCTTTTCTCTATTAACATAAACCTCTGTGGCTATCTGAAGTTGTTGTATAGAATTTATGCCTACAAACCAGTCCATCTTTTGCATTTTTTTCTGGATGTCACTGGTTGACTGGCTTATGAAGGCCGTAGTTATCATCTGGTGATGTACATACTCTTCTGGATGAAAAGGGGTACAAAGGTGAGAAGCCTCACTGTCTCTCTAGATCTTGACTGGGCTCTCACTGGGCTCCTGCATGACACAGGTGATTTGCAACATATCAACAGACTTTTTTCCACCTTCTTTTTTTTTTTTTTTTCTGGTTTTTTTCCAGTACCGGGAATTGAATTCATGTCCTTGCGCTTGCCAGGCAGGCGCTGTGCCACTGAGCTAAATCCCCAGCCGCCCCCCGCCCCTTTCTTTTTCTTTTGGTTTTCCACCTCCTTTGAGTCGGGCCAGCATTTCAGATTGGTGCTGGTTTAATGTACCAATTCCCTCCGGTAAATTTGGGTCCCTGACTGGGCATTTCTGGGGAAAGGCACTGGCTACCCATGTTCCTGGATCCACTTCCGTTGCTGGGGCCTGTCCCCTGAGCCAAGATGCTGCTCCTTCCAGAATGCAGAGGTGCTCGTCTGTACTGAAGAGGGCCAGAAGCAGTCGTCCCAGGTTGGCTGGTGAGTCTGGAAGACGGAGGTCAGGAGATCTATGTAGCTTGAGGCTTTTCAGAGAATGGTGGGGTATGGTTTTTCCAGTTCAGGTCTGTGGTACTGAATGACTGGTAGTACAGGAGTGATTGTTGACTGGGTTGCCCGCTAGGGGCCCTGGGATATGCACAGAGGGTCATCTGTAAATGAGCCTGGGTGGAATGGAGTTGGTGGCTGACTGGGCTTTTGGGAAGTGGGGAAGATTCTGGAGTAGGGGTCTGGGCAAGTGAGAGGAACCCATAGAAATGAGGAACAACCAGAGGAGCTGAGAGGCCACTTGTGAGTAGTTAGAGCAGCCAGACTTCCAGGCAGTAGGAGAACTGGGCAGGCAGTGGGGAACCAGTGGAATCAAGCACAGCTGGTGGAGCTGAGTGGCTACTTGTGGGCTCAGCTGGAGCAGGCAAAAGTGGCTGTGGTGTAGGCAACCGAGCTGGCAGTGGAGGCACTGAGCCTGGCTGGGAAGCCTGGGGCTGTTGAACGTTAGGAGGTGGGTTAGACTCAGGGTCCTCCAGTATACCAGGATAAAGCTTTTTTGGCTTGGGCTGAACTTGGGAATCTCTCGTGTGGCTCTATGGATCTGTTTTGACAACTAGGGTGGCCTTTTTGTCATGTCAGATACAAGTACGGAGCCAAGGTGCGAGGGTTTGCCACAGGCTGAGCCAGGAGTCTACACAGGGGAACTGGTTGAGGTGGCCTCGCTTGTCGGGCTCTGTTACTTTGTTTCAGACTTAGTGGACAATTTCAACATTAAGTGTCCCTTGAGACGGCCAATGGGGCACAGGCATGGCCACTCAAGTTCACAAATGGCACAGAGCTTCTGAGGTTTCACTTTCACTGTGTAGTAGTACTCAAGAATCCCTCTCTTGAAGTTTTTCAGCATGCAGTCAAGGACCGTAGGTTTGCTCTGACTTGAACCCCTTCTATGTCCCTACATGTATGTTGTCTACCCTTGAACGATGGCACAACAGATGAAGGGTGGGTGCTCCTCAAAAGAGGAACCAAGTACCCGTCAGTTCTGGCTGCTCCCATTGTGGGGATGAAGGTCCATCATGGCATAGGCATCTGTATTCCTGGACCAGGTCAGGGACCCCCACTAGACAGCTGTGAGTCACCATTTAGCCCTCCAATGCAACCACAGAACTGTAGAAATCTGACCCTCTCACACTCTGCAGCTATGGTGTTCTGGAGGGATGCCTCACCATGGAGCACAGATAGAGTGGTCTATGGCTTACACTGTTCACATTCACTCATTCATTCATACAACAGACTCTCAGAGGTCAAATATTCCTTCCCTGGGAGTGCTAACTAACGGGAGGGGTGATCAGGCCCTCCTTCACTCAAATTGAATGGGACTCAACAGACTTGGGAGTGCCCCTGGGGGGGTCTTACCTTATCCAATGACCTGACCAGACCAGACAAGCATCCCTTCCCCTTCTGGGTCTGCAGAGCCACAAGTGGCAAGCAAGGGAGTTCATCTCCAGTCCTCCAAGGGGACGCTGAGAAATCTCTGAGGTTGTGCCTTCCCAGTGGGGGACCAGAGGGGTTCCTGCTTCTTCCTTAAGGGCTTGAACTAGTGACCTAAGTGGTTAGTACAGTTGGTCTTCCCATTCAGGGAACCAAATGTAACAGCAAATGTTACATTTCACAGTAAGTGTTACAGCTCACAGCAAGTGTTAGAGCACACTGAGATGAAGAACTAAGTGGCACCCAAGGTCTGCAGGCAAGTGCACAGCTTTATTGACACCAGCAGAGTTGCTCCCCAGCGTCAGGCCCCAATTTCTTAGTGCGCAGAGGTTTTTTTAAGTTTGTAGCAAGCAGGAAGTACAAAAGCAGAGCGCTTGCTGTTAGTTGGACGGAAAGTTACACTGAGTTTCACCCTCTTTGCATATGGTGGGAAAAAGCTGGCAGGAACCCTTTTTTTTTTTTAACTCACAATACAAATGATTTATTTTAAGAGTCGCAGTTCATCCCATGGCCCAGTTGGTCGATATCCAGGACCCAGCAGCTGAGTTCAGCGCAACCTCGTTTCCTGCTCTGATTCCAACAGGGTGAGCACATCGCCCTCGTGCACGGGCCCCTTCACGTTGCAGATGATGGAGGAACTCGTGTTGTGCATGTCCATGAATTCCACGTGCACCTGTGTGCACTGTCCCTGAGAGCCAGTCCTGCCCAGCACTTTCGTGACTCTAGCCAGTTTGATGGGCTGCACACGACTCGTGTCCATGATGGCAGCCTACAAGGATCGGGCAGAGAGAGTGCAGGAACCTCTTGATTGGTCAAGAGGCTACACTGGGTTTTACCTATTTTACATATGATAGGAAGAATGTTATATCATTGGAGGAAACACACTTTCTGGGGAACAGATGTTTATCAGAGAACAAGGGCTCACTGAAGAGTGGGGGCTTCTGACTGGAAGCAAGAATATTTTCTGCTTTAATATAAAAGAAATCTAACTGTTAACCTGCTAGATGTCTGATACACCAAGTTCATGTTCTTTAAAATCGAAGAATGAATTGTAGGAATAACTGAGGTTACAAGTAGCAAGTGATAGGTTTTTCCAGTGCAGAAAGAAATAAAGCAGAATAAAATGCCTTTATTGCGGGCACAGAGAAGACCACACTAGGAAAGGGATATGGAGCTTCTGAAGGTCTGGACTAGCGTCAAAGTTTACATAGGGCTAGGCTGGAGGCAGGGTTTAGGGGGTGGAACGGCTGATGTGGCAGACCAGGATTGGGCAGGAGCATGGGAAAAGAACATACGATACTACAAAAGGGGAAGTAGGACGTGGTAATTTAACTCAGAGGAAAAAGGGTAGGGCTTAGCACATGGCCTGTAGTGGCCAGTGCCATACTGGCTCGGTGCCATAGCACATGACCTCCAGTGGGCAGCACCATAGCAACTCAGCAGGAATTACAGTGAGGCAAGAAATCCATCATTCCCATCTTTTGGTCATAGGGGTGATGACTCCTCTTATACTGTGTTCTGCTGAATAGGGGTGTCACTATGATAGGGTGTAAGGGGACGACGATTGTCGCCTATGTGAAAGCCATGTTAGGGATGTCTGCTAGAGCAACGAGTTCACTAGCTGTGATTGCATGAAGCCTGGATTGAAGAAAACTAGACCAAAGTTTAAAAATGCAGAGCCCTACAAGTAAACAGGTCATTATCATGATTATAGAACCCAGAAGAAGTAGCAAGAATGGTGCCCATGACCCATATGTGTCACTCCACCAGGACCATGGTGTAGGGTGACAGAGATAGCTTCTCAGCTCCAGGCATTTACGCTCAAGCCGGGTGTGAAATTTTTTACCTTGTCCGTAAGGATCTAAGATTCATTTACAAAGTAGCAATTCTCCCAGCATAGCACAGTTGCTTCCCTTATTGGCTGTTAGGACATCAAGGGCACAGTGGTTTTGGAGGGTAATTGCTGTAAGGCTATCAATTTGGTTTTGAAGTATGGCCTGTTTTATTAATTTTACTTTTTATTTAGGAGAGAAATCAGCTATGGTATTTAAGGCCTGCTGAGTACAGTTAGTTAAGGCCTTGATATGTATCATATAACACTCTCTTTAGACAAGATCTGGTGGTCTTCAGTAACAGGAATCTAGCAGGAAGTATTTATTGAAAGAAAAGCTTCTAAGAGAGACAGAAGGGGTCTCAAGTGGGTGGCCAGGACCCCACTTCTCAAAGGAGTTTTATAGAGCATAACCACAAGGCGAGGCAAGTCTAAGGTGGAACAGAACTATAATCAATCAATAAGATTACAAGTATAATCACTTAGATAATACTGACCCAACTGGAAAATTATAGGATTGGTGTGGGGTGGGACAAGACTATGGAGAACCAATAAGATTACAACAAGGATAGTAGCTTAGGTAATATTCATTAAATGGGATTCAAATGGGAAGGCAAGTCAGGTAGCAAGGAGACATGGACTTTCCTGGAAGGGGTGTGCTGAGGTTTTGTTCTTCCATCCCAAGGTGGCTGATGCCTATTTAGAATGACAATCACTGCTGTTCATCCTTAGGGGAAGTATATGGATGAGCAGTTCCTCTTTTATTTTTGTTCCTCCTCTTCTTGAAGCCTGGCCTTCAGTGAATGTGGTCCAGCCACAGATGTCTTCTGCACTGACCTCTCAAGAGCTACAGACTCCTAGCTGCTCTCTTATTAGTTATTATGGGCTCACAACTTTGTCAAATTCTAGTAGATATCCCTTTGGGACGCCTGCCAAATCTCTGGGAAAAACCTTCTCTGACATGGTCCAGCCACATAGAGAATCCTAGACCTGTGGGGTGTGCCACAGGGCTGGGCTCTGTGGTGGTCTGCTGGAGAAACTGGAGTGGGGTGGCAGGTATCCCTTTAGGCTGCCTTCTAAAAAAATCTTTCACCTCTCAGTTTAAAAGGGGATATTCAGCCCAAATGTTCACATTTTATTCAGCCAACAGCCTAAGTTTGGCATGTTTGCCTTCCAAATTCTTCATGACCTTGACAACTGCCTGCAGGGAAATGGCAAGTGGCAGGAGGTCCCTTATGCCCAAGCTTTCTTCACTCTTGTTCACACCCCTCTCTCCTCTCTCTCTTTCTGTCTGTTTCTGTCTCCCTCTCCCTCTCCCTCTCCCTGCCAGATTTGCTCTGTCCATTCCGGAGGTAAAGCCCTATTGAGGATAAACAGACAGAAAGAAGTTGCACATAGACAAGTGAAAAATGACAAGAAGGCTCTAAATTATAACACCATATGCCAAATGAACCTGCTCAGCCAAGGGGGAGGGGGAAGTAAAGTGGCTTATGTACAAAGAAATAAAACAGGTAAGGATAAAGAGGCCCCATATGCCCCTACAGAAGAGAAGCCCTGCCTATCCTCTGTCCGCCCCTGAAATTATCAAACTCCCATTGGGGAAAGAGCCCATTTATATTTTCTTTATCACATTAAAAAAGGACTAAAGGCAATAAAAGTCAAGCCAGTAAATTATGTTAAACTGGACAGACGTATCAGGCAGGAAAACTCCCATCAGTATTTTTACAAGGGCTCAAGGACACTCACTACTGATATATTTAAAATGCAATCAGATATAAATGTGATTGTCTTCTGCATGTCAAATCTGTGCTAGTAACTAGTTACAACACCTGCAGCTTCTTTGTTTAAGCCCGATAAGTTTTCCTCTTTTGGGTACTTTTTTGAAATTTCCATGAAAAGCATTTTCTATGCGTTTTTAGGATAACTGAACTTACTAAAGCCTCACTTTGATGCTTCTGGAATCCCATTTGAGTTCATTTTCTTTCTTTTTTTTGAATTTTAAAGATAAAAGGAGGGAAACATTAACAGACATACAACATTTTACAACATATCACAAGCACAATACAGACAATACAGAGTTACAAAGTGGT
>NW_004955448.1:434605-452438 GCF_000276665.1 Chinchilla lanigera
CTCCTGGAACACTGGCTCTCGCTGCGCAGGGTGCGTGGGGCTGAGTTCATTTTCAACAACTGGAAATTCAGTCACAGGGACCAGGTGAAAAAGCGGAATAAAAACTCTAAGCCCTGGAAAACAAAGATTGGTAAATTTACTTTGGGGTTCCAACGTGAATGGGTGTCTTTATTAAAATGATATGTTTAAAACATTTGTTTATAGATTCTTAAGCTACAATTACAGGGCTAACCTCTTTCACTGCTGCAACAGAGATAAGATACTTTTCAAGGCCTCCTGAAGAGTTCTTGGCAGTTAGTCAAATTTAAAAATGTAACAATCTGAGACCAAAGAAAGCAAACAAGGGAGAAGAGAAGGACACTTTAAAATCCAGGCAGCAGTTCAACTCTCCTCTCCAGTCTAACTGGTGCTTTCAAACAAAGGCTTTAACTCTCATTTCTGAGACTGACCCTGGGCATGAGCACACCTAGCACAGACACCTAGAGTGGCCAATGACAAAAAACAGGGCAGAGCTGCCTCCTTGGGCAGTTCTAACCTGGTTGTGCCACTCATCATTGTTGACTTCATGGAGTATTAAATGTATTTGTTTCCCAAGTATACAGGTCTTCAAAGATGTAAAACTAAAGAACACCTCTTCATACTTCCCTTGTTTCTCAGGTACTTGTGATAAGATAAGCATGCCAATTTAGCATAATACAACCAACATTGTTATGTGTATGTTATGTATGAGTCACAACACTTAGGGAGGCTCAAACACTGTGAGATCAAATGACATATATCTAATGACAGATACATTCTTCTTAGATTTGTAATCCTCTATTGAAGGATTATAAATTTAGGTAAAAGTTTCTTCATATCATTTAATAAATATTATGTTTTCCTTGATTTCAAATTTTCTCAGTGAAGTTTTATACTTGTTATGTTAATATTCTGCATGGATTAAGCTCCTAAGACAGCCATGATTGGTAAGAAAATAACAGTTCCATGATCATACATTTCAAGATGCTTAATATCTACTTAAGATCATAAGATTAAATCTACTGCTACCGTGCTACTAATATAACTGATCTCCCATATGTTCAGCAACTGACGTTTGGAGCCTAGAATTAAAAGATAACCAGGCTATGAGGACAGCCAGTATTTTAGCCCTGTCCCTCCAAGGTCAAAAAATCTGGGACATGAGGGGACCTTTCTATAGGACCCTACAACTTCGGTGAGCCCTCAACTTCAACAGAAAGATTGTTGGACGCCAGAGGACAGAAGTCAACCAATGGACAATGTGCTAAAAAGGAGGGTCATGAGAATGAAAAATATCTCCCATGCTTCCATGGGAAATCACATGGTCAAGCAAGACTGTGGCCCATTCTGGTGGCTGACACTGATAGAAGAACTGCTTTGCACATGGTTCCTAAAGTAATGCCTGAGGAGCCTTTACTGATCTTGATAGATAAAAGAGGTTAATTTTGATTGACACAGGTCTCACTTTAATTTGGTCTTGAATACCCACCAGAAGATTACAACCAAAGGTAAAGAAAAGTATTAGTAATATAGGCTCAACATAAAAAAAAGGGAGCCAAATATAGTGGCGCAGGCCTGTAATCCCAGCACTCAGGAGGCTGAGGCAGGAGGATCTTTTTGAGTTTGAGGCCAGCCTGGGCTACAAAGTAAGCTGAAGGCCAGCCTGAACTGCATAGTGAGACCCTGTCTCAAAAAAACAAAACAAGGGGGGGGGGCCCTAATCACTGACCCCTGCTAAGAGTTTCCAGCTACACCCATAAACAGGTCTAGCTGCCAGCTGGCTACAGCGGCTATTCCAATCCCGTACGGTGTCTGCACGTGACTCCTTCCCCAATTTGTCTTTCCATTCTGATGCTCACGCTTTGGTCGTGTGTATTTATTCTCTTGGTAAAATTTATTCTTGCCTAGAGACTGCCAAACTCCCAGTGACCATGCAAATGGAACCAACCATAAAGGTGTGTGGCATTTCTGGCCCCCCGCAAAAGCCTGCCCAAGAGACACATGAGCTATGCTTCATAGAACATGTACTTTTATCCCAGATAATCATGATAATGTAATTGCAGCTCTGCAAGAGATAAACACAGAGGTTCAGGCACTACAACAAATGTCTCCAGGCCGCCAACAGAGGTCATGAAACTCATGCAAGTTCATTACCTTGTCTCAGATTTTTCCCTTTATACTGCCTGTTCTCCTCTTTTTACTCGCCTGTTTATTATTGCCACGCCTAATTAATCTGTTTCAAAGACTGCTCACAAACAAGACTGGGACCATTTCACAGGCAGTTGCCAAAGAGCACAGCAGTAAGGTTCACCTTTAGTCCAGTTAAAACCCCTGACCTCCTTCCCTAATCAGCAGGAAGTACCTAAGCAAGGGATGCACTGCCCCTTTCCCCTCTCTAACCACGGGGTCTGGAATGAAGGAATACACAGACCACCGCCACCATCCCAGCAATGACCACTCTGTCCCCGCCCCCAGCACAGCCGCACTCCGAAACTCAAATCGTTACAGGCCCTGCTATTGATAACAACCTCTACTCCTCCTGCCTTCCCAGCCTCTTCCTTGGGCAACCATTACCCCTGTGCTGTCCCAAGCCTTGTTCTTAGTAGGTGGCTGCAACACCCCTTCACTGAACACCCCCGCCCCGCCGCATCCTACAAGAGACCCCTTGGCCTGTACAAGAGGAATGGTCTGGTCTAAGCGTCAGAGCGTCCCGCTGGGGTTTGTTCTGAAATAAACCTGTCCTGCTGAGCTTGAATCTTTGTTTCTTTTCCTTTTTTTCCTCTAACACTCCCTTTGCGCCAAAGCAGCACAACTCAATTCACAGTAACACTCTAATTGTGTGTATGAATTGGAAACAGTTAAATCTGTTAAAAGGGGAGGAACATGGGGAGTGCGACCTTGAGCTTCCTGTTGAGATGTTATAGCCTATGGAGGATACAGGCTACAGGAGAGTTTGGGGGACACTGGGTAACAGCTAGGGGATTTCCTTCTTCTCCTCTGAGGCTACAACTAACCTTCTGTCAAATGTCCACAAGATGGTGTCGTCAGATTCTCTTAAAATAATCCTTTCTGCCGAGCACCTTCAAGGTTTTCCTCTTTGCAAAAGACCTTACTAAAATCTTCAGTATTTCCGAGCAACTCTTTGGTATATCTAGTCCCAAACCCAATTCAGTTTTCGCAGCCTCATTTTTCAGAAATTCAGAGGCGACTGGGAAGACCCGAGCAGTGGTCCTGCAGCAGGTTGAAATGGTTCAGGATAGCACAGGACTCCGTGTTACAACATGCCCAAGGACCAAAACATGCGTCTCCCAATCAGGAACGTGCAAAGACAAAGGGAAGGACCCAGCGGTTCCTGCGCCTCCTCAGCTCAGACGTCAGGCCCGGATTCTCCCGCCAGCAGGATTTAGAACAGGCGAGGGCCGGAGGGCAGGGCATGAACCCGGCGGCCCGGCCCCGCCTCGCTCCGCCCCGCCTCGCCCCGCCACGCCCGCTGCGGCCCCTTTAAGAAGCGGCGCCGGCGCTCACGTGATGCGGCGCGGCCTGCTCGCTCGCGGAAGTGGTCGGGTCTCCCGGCCGGCGCGGGGTCTCCGGGCGCCCCGCAGGGCGGGCAGCCGGGCGCCGGGATGGTGCATCTGTACAACCTGCATCCGTTTGGGTCGCAGCAGGTGGTTCCCTGCAAATTGGAGCCGGAGCAGTTCTGTGGCGGGGGGCGCGACGCGCTGTTCGTGGCGGCCGGCTGCAAGGTGGAGGCGTTCGCTGTGACTGGCCAGGAGCTGTGCCAGCCGAGGTGCGCCTTCTCCACGCTGGGCAGGGTGCTGCGTATGGCCTACAGCCAGGCGGGTGAGTCGCGGTGGGCGAGGGGCGCCTGCGCTCCGGCTCGGGCGGGGGAAGGGACTGCGTGCTTCCTGCGGCGGGCTGTGGTCTCAGCGCTGGGGGTGACTGTGGGCGTGCGCCGGGCTGTGCGGTTGTCGTGGCAACCGAAGGTGTGACCGCGCCTCTAGGGCGGAGTGGCTGACCCCTCACGGAAGCCTGTTAAGTGTAGAAAATTTCAATGACGTGCAAAGGTGGAGTAGGCGAAATAGAATCCTAACGCTCATGCTACCTTCCTTCCAGTCCTCCGAATTGTCCCGATTTACAGCCAGTCCTTTTACATCTAGACCTCTCCCCACTTTTGGTCGGGTTTTGCGTGCTTTTAGTCATTACGTGCTGATTTTTAAGTGCATATAAATGGAACTTGGTTTAACATTGTCCAGTCGTCCCCTGCCTCCTTCCTTAAAAAGTTGTAGGAGCATGGACTCTTCCTTTCCACCAGAGATGAGAGGCAGTAGCAAGGGGGTACTGGGTGGGCGTGTCCTACTTTAGAAAAGTAGGACAAAATCCAACTTTAGAAAATAAATGCTCTTCAGATTATATAAGAATCCACCGTAAGATCCCTGTAACAGTCCAGTGCACGTAAACTTTGATTGCTGCATTGCAAGGGCGATATAAAGTACTGGATTTACAGTGGGAAGGCTGGTACCAGTGGCACTCTCCACTAACAAAGCAGAGAGCATGGTGAACCTGAAGGGTTACAGATTTCTCTCTAATCCCTACTCTGCACGCGATTTACTGTGAGTTTGTACAAATCTGGGGGTCTCAATTTCTGCTTTTTTGAAAAAGTTGAATTACTAAATCAGAGATTTCTAGATGTTGGGATTTTTGTGACTTGGTTAAAGAGTGGAGCTCTTATATCTAGTATCTGATTGTTTTGTTAAGTAAAGATACTTTTTTTTTCATTTTACAAAAAAGCTTAGCCGGGCCTGGTGGTGCATGCCTGTAATCCCCTTGGGAGGTTGAGGCAGGAAGATTGCTGTGAGTTCGAGACTAGCCTGGGAGGACTACAAAGTGAATTCAGGGCCATACTAAGCTGCATAGTGAGAACGTGTCTCAAAACAAAAACAAAAACAAAAAATACTTAGCATGTAGGTCACCATTATTTCTAATAAAGGATAACTTTAACTTTGTTAGCAAATTACTTTGCTGTGATTATTTTTCTTTTTGACTAAGGATAGCAGCATTTGAGGCCTGTGCAGCACTGCATGTTGAAAACTACTCGTAGACTTTCTTTTCAGCAGAAAAATTCCGATTTTAGTATTTTCTCCTGCTGCTGGGAATTGCACCTAGGGCCTTTCCGTTGGACTAATCTCCAGACCTTCTTATTCATTTATTTATTTATTTATTTATTTATATAAATATATATATAAGGTAAACTCAAGGTTTACTCAAAGTCAAGGTAAGTTTGAAGTGAATAGGAAGTGCAGGGTTATGGTTTATTTTTTACAGTATTGGTAGTTTTCCTCACCTTGTCTGTGGTATTTTTACCTTCAGGCGTGCTTTGTGAGCCATGGTACACATCTGTAATCCCTGCTACGTGGCAGTCTGAGGCAGAAGGCTCACAAGTTTGAAGCCAGTCTAGGCAATATATCAACATTTTAGCTCAAAAACATAAAAAGAGTTCTGTTGAGTAAGCATGCTCATCATTTTCAACATGTGTGTGTGTTTCAAGGAAGGGAGATTGAGGGGGAATATTTACATGATTTGCCTCGTTCTTTCAAATGGACATTATTCTAAAATTTGAAATGGCAGGCTTCATATAAACCCCCTCTGGCTTTCTGCTGTCAGTAATGTTGATTCCTGAGACTCTTGGCTGTCCACTACCTGTACATCAGAATCACCTGGGAAGCTTAAAACAAGTTCCCATGGCTGGAGCACATTGTCAGAGATCCAGTATAGTAGTTTCTCTGAAATATGCCAACATTGGGGTGAAACAGAGATTAATCAGGATGGAGAAACACTGACTTGAGCCCACGGGCTTCATGAGGCCATGAGTCACATGATAATCTTATTAATAGCAGCCTTGAAGAACAAAGGTGTTTTTATAATCTGGTTGGCTGTTTTAAAGTTCAGGAGTGATGTGGGATGACATAGCATTATTAGTTATGTAGCTCAAGGGCAGCTTTCCATCCACAGCTTGAACTTCAGCTCCCGGACGCAACTTCTATTTATTAATGCACCTGTAACTGACATTAAATAGGATGACTCCTGGCAGTGTTGGTACCCAGAAAATCTATCTTCTGCTTCTCAGCGTTTCTATTTTGGCCCCTTCCTCCTATAACTATTGGTGGAACCTAGGGTTTTCTGTTCTCAGTGCCCAGTGCCCTCCTCTGTTGCAAATCTCCCCTTGTTAAAAATAGAAGGAGTTCATATATTTAAATTTACCAAAAATACCGTGCAGGTTCTTACCCAAGCAGAAAATATTTGTAGTTAAAAAAGAAAACAACTTACATGAACTGAAAACTGTTCTCTTTTTATAAAATTTGGGGAATTAGGAAGAAAAATATGTAGAAAATTTGAAGAACAGGCTTGAATTTTTAGTATTATCAGTAATTTTTAAAGATTTTATTTAATGACTATAGAAGCTTTGTAAAGTTTAAAAAAAAAAAGCACCGAGCACATAATGCTTAAAATTTTAGTTTCCTTTTTTTTCATGAAGGTAATCACCTCCACAGAATCCTGTAGACTTGTTTTTTTGTTTTTTTTTTTCCCCTGTAGACTTGTATCTTTCATCAGTTTGAGAAGCAGCATTATTGGGGAATGAACATAGGCCTTTGAGTTAACCTGATACAGGTTTGAGTCCCTGTTCCATTATTCGTTGACTCTGTGGCCTTAGACAAGTTACTTAGTTTGATCTCAGATTCCTGATCTGTAAATGGGGAGAGAAATACGTACTTTGAAGGACTATTGTGAGGATTAACTCAATTCTAAACCTCTCTTCATGCCAGGCATAGTGGCACATTCCTATAATCGCAGCACTCTGGAGACTGAGGTAGGGGGATGGCCCACTACTTTGAGGCCACCCTGGCGTACATAGTGTTTCAAGGCCAGCCTAAACTATGTAGTTAGACCTTGTCTCAACAAAAAACAAAACAAAACAACAAAACTTCTTATCGTAAGGCTTGTTAGGTAGATTATTTAGCAAGTGCTAGTTCATTGCTTATAGAAGAATTCATTAATTTGAAAACACAACAGAGTGTGGGCATAATCTGTAATTATCAGATTTTATATTTTATTTTAATGTAATGCATATAGGTATTAATAAAGAAGATATAAAAGCACAGTGCAATGAAAAAACAGAGTTTTGTAACAAAATAGAGAATAACAACAGTTATGTTCCCTGTGTACCATAATCCTTAAAAAGTGGCCAAAATATTACTCAGAGTACAAGCCATAGACAGAAAAGACAGATAATAGCACACAGCTAGCCACGCATGGTGGCATATGCCTGTAATCCCAGCACTTGGGAGGCTGAGGCAGGAGGATCACAGTGAGTTCGAGACCAGCCTTGGCTACATAGTGAACTCAAGGTAAGTTTGAAGTGTGTAGGAAGACCATGTGTTAAAAACAAAACAAAATTTAAAAAAATCCTAAAATAGCACAAGACTTTCTTCAGTGAACTAAGAAAAACTAGTAGTATAAATGAAACAAATTGGCGTATACCTTGAAATATTTTTGAAACAACAGAATAATTTTGGGAAATTATTTGAACTTATCCATAGTTCCTATTCATCTTCTTTTTTGTTGTTTTTTGGTTTTGGTTTTTGTTTTTTTGTTTTGGTACCGGGAATCGAACTCAGGGCCTTGTGCTTACCAGGCAGGCACTGTGCAGCTGAGCTATCTTCCCAGCCCCCTATTTATCTTCTAATATGTTCTTTATATTTGTATATATTTTGAATTTCTAATATGAGAAACCATGTGATACTTGAACTATGTCTGATTTATTGTACTTAACATTATGTTCTCAAGTTGCATCCATTTACGTATTGGATTTTACAGAGAAATTTTTTATTTTTTATTTATCTGGTACCAGGATTCAAACTTACGACCTCACACTTGACAGGCAGGTGCTGCCGCTGAGCTATATCCTCAGCCCTGCCTATTGGTTTTTAAACATTAATTGCTGTGTAGACTTTTATCAAAGAAATAGGTACATATTTATAGGTATAAGAACAAAAAACTTTTATAGTAACTAAGCCAGTATTCTTAGCTTTAAAATTTATTTACTAACTTGAATATAATACTCAACAAAAGAAAAATAGATAAGTTAGACATCATAAAAATTAGACTTTTGTGAATCAAAGGACCTTACCAACAGATTGAAAAGGCAACTCAAGGAATTGAAAATATTTTCAAATCATTTATCTGGTAAGGGATTCATATTTAGAATATATGAAGAACTACAACTCAGCAACGAAAAGTTGATATACAAAATAGCCTTGGGCTATTTTGTATATCAACTTTTCTAAATTGCTCAGGTATTTCTCCAAAGATATATCAGTGACTAAAAACACATAAGATGCACATAAATAATTAGGGAAATGCAAATTAAAACCATAATGAGATACTACCCATATTCATTAGGATGGTTATCCGTTTTAAAAATGAATAAATGTTGGAGAGAATGTGGAGAAATTGGAACCCTTCTGCACTGGAACTCAGGAAATTAAAATATGCAGCCATCTAGGAAAACAACATGGTGTTTCTTAAAAACAGCATAAAAAATTACCATGTGGTTTAGCCATTCCACTTCTGCCACTTTGGGGTATATACACAAAAGAACTAAAAGCAGGGACTTGAATGGGTATTTGTACACCAATGTTTACAGTAGGATTGTTTATAAAAACTAAAAGGTGGATGCAACTCAAGGGGCTAGAGACAGGTGAACAGATAGATAAAGTTACAGGCTGTTAGCCTTAAAAAGGAATGAAATCCTGATACATGGTACACTTGGAGGAACAACATTATGCTAGCTGACTCAGTCAGACTCAAAAGAACAAGCCGTACAACTTATGTAAGGTATTGAGAGTAATCAAAAATCACAGAGAAAGAAAGTGGAATGATCGAGTACCGGGGTCTGAGGGGAGAGAGGATGAATACGTAGCACTGGAAAAGATGAAGAAGTTCTGGATGGTAGTAATAGTGGCAAAACAGTGTGAATGTACTTAATGCCAGTGAACACAGAAAACTTTACTGTACCTGCTGGTATTTGTAAGCATCCTACCAAGATTTCAAGGAGAGGATCTTCACACACCATACGTGTGGCAGCCAAGGAACCACTGCCAACAGAAAGTTTGCCTTCTTTTTTGTTTTGTTTTGTTTTGATTTTTCTTTTTTCTTTTTGTTTTTTTGAGACAGGGTTTCACTGTGCAGTTCAGGCTGGCTTTGAACTTACTTTGTAGCCCAGGCTGGCCTGGAACTCACTGATCGCCTGCCTCAGCCACACAAGTGCTGGGGTCGCGGGCACGTCACTACCATGCCTGGCTTTGTTTGTCTTCTTTTGAAGGCTAGATCACTTCAGAAGAGGAGGGAACCTGGTCACTGATCCCTGTGAGTTTCTGCGGAAAATGGCTGCCCTGCTTGCGTGCTGCTGTATGTAGGGAAAGTCGGTGTAACAACAGCTTTTTAACTTCCGTTCATTGCAAAAGGGCTGTTTTACGTAATAGTATTAGTGTTAGAAGTTCTTCTTTGTGAAGACGGAAGACTTAGTTAAATCCTGGATTTATCCCCTATCCTCAGCAACACAATTCTAACAGGTAAAAATTTAAAGAAGAATTCCCCTAACCCAGGTGTGGTGGTGCCCAGCCTGAGCAATTTAGAAAGACCCTGTCTCAGAATAAATAAATTTTAAAAAGGGCTGGGGGTATAGCTCAGTGTGAAGGTACCGGATTCAATCTCTAGTACCAAAGAATGAACTCCACTAAAACGGAAAAGATGAGCTATCCCATATATTTATGTAGTTCGGAAGACATGGGACTTTTTAAGCTAAGAAGGACCCTTCAGAAGTCAAGAAGGAAAAGACACATATCTGAGTACATAACAATTACATGGTGAAAGAAGCCATAAGCAAAGACAAAAGTGGACTAAAATTATGTACTATGCATGGCCAGTGAAGGGTTACTATCCCTTTTCCCAGAGAACTGCAATTCCTTAAGAAAAATAAACCAAAAATTTCATAAAAAATGGACAACTTGCAGAAGAGAAACTATGCATGGATGACACACATACGAAAAGATGGCTGGTTTTAGAAGTAGTCTATGTAATATAAATCATACCAGCTACTGGAGTCCATGTTCCCACTGCCACGTGAGTCCGGACTGGGGAGGCTGTGGGCAAGTAGACACACTGAAACCCTGCTGCAGGCACCATGAGTTTCTGCTGTATAGACTGGCAACCTGGCAGTATCCATTGAAGTGTAAAATGTGCCTGCCCTTCGGTCCAGCATTCTTACTTTTAGTACTGTTTCCATTCTCTCTCCCTTCCCTCAGTAAGTATAGAGGGATAGACCTGTTTAATCCAGGGTGAAATATAGTGACAAAAAACCTGGAAGTGCTTGAATATATATTAAGTAAATTACCACACATGTGTATATAAGATATAATGAAGAGGATGTTAGATATTCATGTGTCAACTTGTAGGGAAAGATTTATCATTTAAAAATACTGCAGATTTTTGAGTAGTTAGTATGATACAGAAAAAGAACACAGAATACTGCTCTGTATTGTATGTTTATACTGTGTGAGAGAAAAATGTTGAGGGTCACACACCAGGCTGGGTGTTTACATTGTATCTTCTGGGGCAAGAGGGCAGAGAGATGATTATGCCTTTTTGTTTTGCATGTCTTTACCCCTTCACCATTTTGATTTCTCAAATCAAAATATAACAACAAATACGTTACTCTTATAAGTTAAAAAAAATCTCAAAGTTATGGGAAAGTTAACTTGGATTTATATTTTACTTAGTACTTGTAGCTTTATCAGTACTTGTAGCTTTATCGTATTTTTCAAAGTTGTGGCTTTTGTGGGGAGGGGAGGAGATAAAGTATAAGTTCTGTTAAACTCAGAGTTCCTTAATTTGTACCTAATTTTGATAAGTGACAGTAATATACGAATATTGCTGAACCTTTTTGTCAGTAGAGCTTTGTTGGACCTATAAATTTAGAGTTTTGGTGAAATGCATAGAGCTAATATAGGAAATAAAATGTAGGTTTTATATCCTATGAATAATCAGTAGTTTATCTTTAGACTCTAAAATGGGGATGAGTGTATTTCAGAACCTCAATGTCTAATAATGCAAGTTAAAAATAGGCCTGAGAGTCTCTTATTTTAGAGTTTTGTTTTATTCACTCTGTAGCCAATGATATATTCTATTTCATTACAGCAAAGTAAGTGGTTGTATTTCTAATTGCAAATTCCAAGTATATTCTTACTTTCTTTTCAGGGGACTATTTGGTAGCAATTGAAGAGAAAAACAAGGCTACGTTCCTTCGTGCTTATGTGAACTGGAGAAGTAAAGGGGCAGAGAACTCTCGCGTGTGTATCCGAATGGTTGGGCATAATGTGGAGACACCCTTCAGGGAATCCTTCAGAGACCAGATGTCTATTGTTGAAATGCCGCTTTCTGAGGCCCCCTTGTGCATTTCCTGTTGCCCTGTTAAAGGAGATCTCCTTGTTGGCTGCACAAATAAATTAGTCTTATTTAGTTTGACGTACCAGGTCATTAATGAAGAATTCTCAGTATTGGACTTTGAACGTTCTTTAATTATCCACTTAGATAATATCACTCCTGTTGAAATTTCTTTTTGTGTTGGATATATTGCTGTCATGTCAGATTTGGAAGTCTTAATTCTAAAACTGGAATCGGACTCTAAAAATGGAGAGAGAGTCAAGCACCATCCATGTGAGACCAACAATCCAGTAAAACAGACAAATACAGGTAAATGATAAACTTACTTCTTGTTCTAGGCATAGAGAAAATGGTCAGCTTTCACTCTGTCTCTATGGTAGATAGAGCCTTTGGCACCATTGTGGTTAGTGTGGTGCCACGCCACGATATTTATAGATTTAGTTCTGCTGATTACATCACATTTGTGTTTATGATCTAGCTGTGCATATATTATTGTATGCCATGTAAATGTATTTACATATGCTTGTTAATATAAATAATAGAACACAGCTACTGCTAGATGAGGGACTTCTGGTTCTTATTCTCATATTTATTAATTGGGTGCCATTGGATAACACCATCTCTGAGTTTTCTTGAGGGTAAAATGGGGGTGATAATACATAATTGGTTGTACTTTATCAGTGGTTTGAGGAATAAATGCACAAGTCCTAAAATTTGAAAACTATAGTGCCTTGTAATTGTATGAAATGTGTGTATATAAAATTATAATGTGCCTGTCTAATTGGTGAGAGAATATTATGAAATCTACTTTTCATTGAAGAAGGTAGTACTTGAAGTTGTTATACGCTAACTTTTATTTTCTAAGATTTCAGTAATGAAATGTCACAGATTGAGTCAGATGATTTTGTTATCTGCCAAAAGCCCATGGAGCTTATTGGTGAAAAAAGTGAACAGTCTGGAGTATCTGTTACACTGGAATCTACAGGATTAGCTGACGAAAAAATAAAATACTTCCACGTCCAGCACCTACTGTATAGGTATTAGAGAGCTTTTTACCCCCTAGTTGTTAGTATTTATTTGCCTGCTTAATGTACATGGAAATTAGACTTTTTCCTCTTTGTCTTTTTAAACTCACAGGCGTTTTACTCCCGATATTTCCTTCTATGTCTTATCTGATGACATCAGGTTGCATTCCCTTCAGCTGCTACCCATCTACCAGACGGGTAAGTGTGGCAGTGCTACAGTGTGGTGCAGTGTCAGGGTCAGGGCCGGAGGGAAGATCAGTGTGGGTACTAGATTTGTGTCTTCTACTGAGTCTCCCTGGAGTGTGGACAAGTTTCTGAACAAATACCTGTGAGCACTAGAAAGGAAAGTCAGGTCTGCTACGAGAAGTGAAACCATTGAGGGAATGTGATAAAGCTCATTTCCATTTTTAAAATGGTCCCTAGGTCCAGAAAAGGAAATTACAGCCTTTCTAGAGCGGAGATTTACCTGGATTCCAGCAGGGTACTTGACAAAACTTCTTCTGATGGCCTTGTGGGCAAGGTGGGAAATGTGGACTGAAAACAAATTCATGTGGAGCAGTGGTTTTCAGCCCTGTTACGTATTAGGTTTACCTGGGCACTTTTAAAAATACTGATGCTCTGGCTCCACGGGGTGGAGATTACATTTCTAGAAAATTATGTAAATACCACTCTGATTCAGTGTCTTTATAACCTTCGCTTACTTTCTTTTAGTAAAAGTTCACTGAGTGTCTAGTGTTGAACATTGTGCTGAATGCTAGGGAAGCAGCAATGAGCAAAAGGGGGCAACATGTTTACCCCTTTGGAGTTAACTGTCTAATGGCAGAAGCAGACATTACATATTCACATCACCACAATTACACACTGAAATGATTGTTAGATGAAAGAGGAACCCTGCTGTGAGAGCCTGCAACAAAAGATCCTGACTTCATTTTGGGGTCCTAAGGAAGAGAATCTGAAGGGTTGACTAGGGAGGGGCTTGGTGCTAAGGAGAAAAAAGAGCCTTTAGGGCAGAGGAAGCAGCAAAGACTCTGATGGGGAAGTCTTCTGGCTGAGGAACTGAGAGAAGTAAAACCAAGGAGGGTCAGCAGGGGAGATGGGAGACAAAGCTGGAGACCAGACAGGGCCAGTAGCTGTGAGGGTCAGCTGTGTAGTTTAGTGAGCTTCCCATAGTACTTCAGATAAAACCCCCCAAGTTCATTCCATGGTCTCTGTGACTGGAACTCTGAACTCATCCTGTCTCACTCTTACCGGTTACTGTTCTCCATCCATAGCGGTCTTTCTCTCTCACATATGCCAGGGCACCTTTGAGTAAGATGTGCGATTTCTTCTCCTGGGTTTAGAATGAAGCTCCCTCAGGTCTTGCATGACTGCATTTAAGTCATTCAATTTGTAGCTCAAATGTCATCTCACCACAAAGGACTTCTCTGACCTCTCAGTTTAAAATACTCCTTTTCCATACACCATGGAGATTACTTGTGTGTACTCTACCCCAGTCCCCATCACTAGAATGAAGGCTCTGTGAGAGCGCTTGCCATGTCCTGTGCATTGTTGTATCCTGAGAACTGAAAGCAGCAGCACTTTGGTAGGTACCCGATGAATACTTACTGAATAGACAGTGAGCTGGGCCCTACAGCATGAGTAGAATTTCTAGAAGACGGAGATCTTGGTAAGATACTACATAGGGGAACCAGCATGTACCAGCTGTAAGACTGTTATCTGTGTTTGGAGAAGTGAGCAGTACTTTTGGGCTATAGTCCAGATGTGTTTGGAAGGAAGAGGGAGAAAAAAATTGGACAGATGCCTTTGGGGCTATTGCAGAGAGTACAGAATTGGGTTTCTGATATTAATCAGGGTCCTTAAAGGGTGCCCATCAGTAAAGTACTTTGTTTTTAAAACTTTGGTTGTGAAAAATTTCAAACATAGTGGGCCCCCATGTACCTGAGCACGATGTTAACAGATGCTTCATGACCATCCTCTGCTCGCTTCCAGGTTATTCTGATACAAATCATAAAGTTACTACCACTTCATCCATAAATATTTCATCAAGTATCTCTCAAAGGAAAGAATTTTTTTACTTAAACAAACTCAAAATACCATTTCACATAAAAAAATTCCTTGATATCAAATACTTGGTGTTCAAATTTTCCTGATTAAAAAATTTTCGTGATGGAAAGCAATTTGTTTCAATCAGAGTCTGTCTTATTTTTCTCATTCCTGAGACAATTTTTAGAAATACTTGACACCCACAAGTTAAAGGAGGAAAGGTTTATTTCGGCTCATAGGTTGTAGAGGTTTCAGTCCATAGTCAGCTGGCTCCAAGGCAGGGTGGCCTGGCAGAGGAGAAACAGTCCCGCAGCAAGGCAGCAAGTAGCAGCAGCAGAAGCCTTCCCTCTCTCCCTTTATATTCCATCCAGGCTGTCAGCCTATTAATTGGTGCCACCAACATGCAGGGTAGGGATTCCATTATCCACACCCAAAAGTATGCTAAACTCATTTAGTTATTGCACACCCTAGGTCCAGCCACCTCTGAAAAGCCTCACCTATGAGGCCATGAGGCTTTGGGTGGATGTCTAGATACAAGCCATAACAGATACACAAAATAAGATTCATACATTGCAATTGATTGTTATGTCTTTTAAGTCTCTTTCAGTATGTAGAGTTTTCCTTTATTTTTCTTTGCAGTCCGCTTAGCAAGAAATTGACCTCTCACTATAAAATTTCCCTTAATCTGAATTTTGCCAATGGATTTCTCACAGGGTCGTGTAATGTATTCCTGTATCTACTGTATTTCTCTGTGAGTTGGTAGTTGGATGCAAATCTCTGCTGCCCAGTATGGGATTAGCCACATATTGCTGTTGAACGCTTGCAGTATGACTGGTGTAACAATTGAGATATCAATTGTAAATATAAAATACACAATAGATTTTGAAGACTTGGTACAAAAACATATACAAAGTATCTCTTTTTTTGTTCATTGCTTGTTGAAATGGTAATATTTTGGATATGTTTAATATTATGTTATTAGAATTTCAGCTATTTCTTTTTACTTTTAAAAATGTGGGTACCAGAAAAACTTTAATTTGAAGATGAGGCTCACAGTATATTTGTATCAACAGTACTGATGTAGACTAGGCTTGTTCAGAATGTAATAGCTGGGCATGGTAGTGCACCATGGAATTACACCTATAATTCCAGCATTCTGTGAGGCTGAGACAAGAGAATCAAAAGTTTGAGCATACCCTGAGCAATTTAGAGGGACCGTGTCCTAGAATAAAAAAGGCTAAGGGTGTATCTCAGTGTGAAATCCTTGGGTTCGATCCTCAAAACTAGGGGTGAGAGGCAGAACAAAAAGTATGTTTCTGTTATTGTGATGTTTCTAACACAAGCAGTGTGAGCTCCCCTAGGAAGCTACGTGGCTGGTGTACTCTATGATGTTAGCAAGCCACTGATGATCATTATTTAGTTCTGTGCATTTATTAGGAGTTACTAAATGGTGATATCCTAAGTATTTTGCTGTTTTTATTTCTTACTGGCATTTTTGTATGAAGAGCAACTTCCCTCTAGCAACTTTCTGGTTTTCCACAGATAGAGTTTGCATAGAAGAGTCTCAAAATATTTATTTTTATTTACTATTTAAATGATACTTACTTCTTTCATTTTCAGATGCAGGTTCTCTTACTTCTGATGGAAAAAATTCATCTCATGGAAAAGAGCTACTAAGCGTTTTTTGTTTTTTCTCGTTACCTCACGTGGGCTATCTCTACATGATTGTCAAGTCTGTTGAGTTAATGTCGGTCTACCAGTACCCTGAGAAGTCTCAGCAGGCAGTGCTCACACCACAGTTTTTGCACGTCATCACCAGGTACAATCACAGTGTTCCATGCTGGTCTTTCGCTTGTCCTTCAGTTCTTCAGGTGCTGCCTAGGTCTTTAACTGAAAATTGTGTGGACTAGTTTAGAGCACTGTAAATGAATGAGTTACATCTGGCTCTTCAAGTCTGTCTTTTGATGGCATATACTTGCCTTTTCAGTGCTAAAGGTTTAAACTCTGGCTTTGTCTTTGTTTTGTTTCCTTAGACTAGATGAATATCCTTGTAAGGAAATCTAAGGTTCTTCATGAAAGACATCTGCCTGCCTCCTCTGTCTCTGTGTCTCTGTCTCTGTCCCTCTCTCTTTCCCCTCTCCCTCCTCCCTTTCTCTCCCTTTTTCCCTTTCTTTCCGATACCGGGATTGAAGCCAAGGCCTTCTCACTAAGCAACATCCTTAGATGCTTCTTCCTCGTTTAAAAAAATTTTGAGACAGGGACTTGCTAAACTGTGAAATTGCTTGGGTTGGGCTCCAACCTGTGATCTTCCTGCCTCAGCTTCCCAGAATGCAGGTGTGAACCATCACACCTAACTGGAAGGTGTTCATGGACAATCCTAATTTAAATTTCTCTTTTCACTACTGCTGTATTCTTTCCATGTGGATTGAGTTATTTCATAATAGTTTTAAAATGTGATGGGGCCAGGAAGATGATCTGATTGTAACCCTCAATTGGTATAAATGGGAAAACAGTCACAGGGAGGTTGGGAGTAGCCACAATCATGTGACTAGTTCATGGTAGTTGTCTTCTGGGTAATCTTGCCATAGTATACTGGCATGTAAGCTGGCTTCTGGAACAGAAGTTTGATCTCAGTTCCTTTTATTTCAGCAGTAAGTGATATTTTTGGTTCTGTTTCCTGTTTTATGAGCTCAGATTATGTTCCAGGTACTCACTGCCTTGGGCCCTCTGGCCAAATAACTGAATAAAGTACACCATCTACTTTCCAAAGCTACAATATAAGAAAAGCCAAAGATGAGATTTTTGGAGAATATCTTAAGAATAAGTGCAAATACAATATATACTGTGTTATATATACTATATATAGTAATATATACTATGTTTATGTTTAGCTGTCCCCCCACCAGAGCTTCATGCATGCTTAGGGGTGGGCTTCTAGAGTTTGTGTTAGATTTATGGTCCAATGCTGGGATATATGTTATAGCTTGGCAAAAAGTTTGTCTGCCTTTTACTCATGTGCAGAGATTTTACTTGAGACTGAAATGAAGGGCGGAGAACTAATTAATCTGGCAGAGGAAATTTCAAGGCAGTCTAATGTTGGTACAGTGGCATGACTAGTGTTGAGGGCTTTTAGCCAGATTTATATTGAGAATTAAGGGGCTGGGGATTTAGCTCAGCGGCAAAAGCGCCTGCCTGGCAAGCGCAAGGTCGTGAGTTCGGTTCCCGGTACCGGAGAAAAACCAAAAAAA
>NW_004955448.1:452538-485646 GCF_000276665.1 Chinchilla lanigera
AAAAAAAAAAAAAAAAAAAGAGAATTAAGAGCAAAAGAACCCAGCAGGATGATTTAAAATGTTGTGAGTTTGGCCAGAAATGAAGCTCCAGTAAAGCTGTGAACTGCAAAGGCAAAGTGGAGAAAGTTTTCATTGCTGAGAAGGGACAAGAGAACATAAAAGATGGCCTAAGGACATCACAAGAAGCAGCAAGTCTCCACCCTTTGCAGCCTCAAAACCGCGAAAGTGAAAGATTGCTTTGAAGAGAAAGCCACAGAGCACCATGTTCCAGAATGGCGGCAGCCGCACTGTGTTCCAGAATGGCAGCAGCAGCCACACCAGGTCTCAAAATGGTGGCAACTTAGAGAATTTGTTCCTCAGAGTAGGATTCAGAATGCCCAGCAATCCAGGCACTTGGACCCCTATAGCCGAGAGAGGAAAGCCTGGCAGCAGACCTTGGCATCGTCTGTGTGGCACTGGTTTTAGGTGCATGCAGAGTGCAAGAGTTCTGAGATTAAGAAAGCTTCCAACTAGATTTCAGAAGGCCTGGAAGGCCAGACAGTGTGCCCCTGAAAAGGCCATATGTGAAGTTGTGGGCATGAAGCCAAAGGTGCAGTGGAGAACCCACAAGTTTGGAAGAGCAACGAACGTGGATCATCTAAGGAAAGCTGTAAGGATTAAACAGAATGGGCCTAAAAGAGAAGCCCTGGGAGCTACAACCACCACAAGTGCGGAGCCATACAAGTCATTTGGAGCTCACAATTTACCACAGATTGCCTCGGATGTTGCACGTGGAACTACAGGACTTAATGTTTGCCCTGCTGGATTTTGGACTTGCTTTGGTCCCAATGCTTTGTATCCCCGTTTGTACCTTTTGGAATGGTAACGTTTACCTTGTGCCATTGAATGTTGAATGCCTTACATCTTGGAGGAGACTTGGGACTTAGACTTTTTAGCAATACTAAAACTGTTAGGACTTTGACAATTCTTAGAGATGGACTACAGTGCCTTTTGCATAAAAGGATGTGTGTGAATCTTTGGGGGGCAGGGGTGGAATGTTATGGTTTGTGTCTAGATGTCCCCCCAAAGCCTCGTGCAGTCTTGGATGTGGGCTTCTAGAGTTTGTGATTGATTCATGGTCCAGTGCTGGGATTACAGGTGTGAGTGCTACACCTGCCCTGAGGTGGGGAGCCTGCATACAGTGTAAGGGAGGGAAAGAGGCTTGCTCCTGCGCTTCCCTTTTAGCTCTTGCTGCTTTTGCCATTTTTCTGCCACCATGAACTGTTTGCCTTGGCCATTTGTCACCCTGCTTCAGAGCCAACCAAGTATAGACTAAAACCTCCACAAATTGTGAACTAAATAAATCTTTCCTTCCTTAGTTTTGGATGTTGGGTATTTGGTCTCAGCAATGAGAAGAAAGTAACTAAGGCATACTAGAAGGGAAGTTACTTTTGGCTCGATCGTGTGGGAAAGGTTCAGGTAGATGGTTGCTTTTTTTGTTTTGTCTTTTTGAGACAAGGTCTCACTGTGCAGTTTAGGCTGGCCTTGAGCTCACTTTGTAGCCCAGGCTGGTCTCGAACTTGCAGCGATCCTCCTGCCTCAGCCTCCTGAGTGCTGGCTTTACAGGCAAGCGCCACCATGCCCAGCTAGGTGGTAGCTTTTGAAACTGGGCCTGAAAGCTAGTTAGAATTTTGGCAGGTGAAGCTTAGAGACTGTAAACAAAGGCTATATCTAATTTTTCAGATACTTGCCATAGTTAATTGATGAAACTCTGATTTATTTTGAACTGAGTGGTAGTATCAGAATCTTCAGCAGGTGCCAGAATATATTTCAGACTGCTCAGAACCCACCTGGGGAACCCACTCCTCATGTGGCTGCTTCCATCTGCTGATTTCTGATGTAAGAGAAATGCTACCAGTGCAGGTGTTCCTTAAGTGAACAGTGTGGAGGGTAACTGCTCTTCCAGATTTCTAAGTTGTAGTGTATTATTGTTCTTCAAATATGAAGAAGTTGAAAAGTAGAGAAATAGTAGGGATAATGCTTGAAAACTAGCTCAGGCTTTGAAAATGAAGCTGAGGAATTTTTTAAGGTTTGGACCAGAGAAAATGATGCAATCAGAGTATTGCGTTGGGAAAATTGATAATGGCTATTGAGTATTGATAAACAAACTATTGGAATGGTTTTGAAAAGAATATTAAGGGGCTGTATCTGGCAGGGGAATGATGAGAAAAAGGAGAATAAATAGGTGGGTTCCAGGGGAGAGATACTTGGAGTCTGATGGGATAACAGGGTAGAGGAGGAAGGAAAAACTGCTGTGGGGTTTGAGCCTGATTTTAGTGGAAGAATAAAGATGAGTGTAATGTAGGGCAAAAGGAAAGTTTGGTTTAGACATTTGGGTATGAGATGTTTATGGAATATCAAGAGGGAATGCTATAAGTAGGTTTTTGGACACTCAGGATAGAGAGAAAAGCTTAGAAGTTTGTTAGCATTAAAAAGCAAAAGGCCAATTTTCAGAGTACTGCATATGACCTAAACAGTGTGTAGACAGAAAAGTCACTAAAGATCTAAATTCTGGTAAAGGTCATGTTTAGTAAACAACAGGAGGAAGACTAGGATCTTGAAGAATACAGAAGAACCTATGAAACTGTAGCATCTCAGAAACTAAAGGAAAGGAGAGACAAAAGAAAAGGATGGAAATACTAATTTCTACCCCCAAATGCGAAAGATTGTCTTTTTTTTCATCTGATTGCATATATGGAGAGGATACTGAGAATTTAGTGAGTGAACCCACTAAAATTATTTTCCTCTCTCTTGTATATGGTAAGTCATTAAGTAATTTAGAATGCAGAGTCCTGAATTAGTATTATTGGGATGAAGTCATATACAATTTCTGCTTTTTTTCTTTCCTCAGGTAGACCACTATTGGAATTTTCTTAACATTAGTGCTGAAAAAGTACTCTGACATCATTACCTTGATTGTGGAACTGTGAGATACTAGAAAGTAGTTGTTAATACATAAAGTCAGATCCTTAATAAATATCCTCATTCTGTGTTTCAAATCCTCTATGTTTCTGTGTTTTAAATCCTCTGCATTAAAACTATGTAAAACTATTTTGCATAGTTTTAATGTTACCAAGTAGATATATACTTTAGAAATATCTTACTTTAGGGGCTGGGGTAAGCTCAGAGGCACAGCGCCTGCCTGGCAAGTGCAAGGTCGTGGGTTCGGTTCCCGGTACCGGAAAAAAAAACCCAAAAAAAGAAAAAAGAAATATCTTACTTTATAAGTTTGTCTTGAAAAAAAGGTAATACTTTAAAAAAAGGTAATACTTTTTGTTTGTAAGAACCAAGAAAGAATAGCTGGATGTGGTGGTGCATGCCTGTGATCCCAGTACTATGGGAGGCTAAGGCAGAAGGATCACAGATTTGAGCCTCAGCCTAGGCAACCTCAAACTTAGCGAGACCCTGTCTCAAAAAAAAAAAAAAAAAACATGAAAAAGGGCTTGAGGATATAGGCCAGTGCAAAGGCCCTGGGTTCAATTTGTAGTACTTAAAATAAAAAGCAACAATATAAAATGTAAAATTGCCAGTCTTACACATAAAAATGTATAAATTGGAAAGCCCTGCAAAGTTCTGCACCCCATAGTCAGCCATATTTATTCACCCAACTTCTTTTATTTTTAATTCATATACTGAGTGATTTTTTTTACAGAATATCCCACCCACTGTTGGGCTGGTTCACTTTTTAACATAACCTTAGACATCTTCCTGTGCCAGCACATTTCACTTTGCTTTATTCTTCTTTATACTTCTGCTCTGTCTTCCAGCACTACCCAGTAGGTGGGTTTACTACCACGTAGAGAAGGTGTGATCCCAAACCTGCAGCTCATTGCTCTTTGTGGTCACAGCGGCTCTCCTTATCATTCTGGCCCCACTGCAGGTGCTTGGTTTGCTTCCCACTTTGAGTTTTCTTCCCAAAGTTTTAACTCTACTCCAGGTTTATGAGGGATGGTGTTGCTGTACCCATCACTATGGCAACCCCAAAGGTCATTTACTAGAACTGGAAATGGACAGAGCCGGCCGTGGCTAAGCAGAAGTGGGAGCACCACGGTGGAGAGAGGCCAGCTGAACACCCTCAGTGTGCAGTGCAGGCTCCCAGGTGTGATGGCGGCAGAGTTCTGTGCGTGGTAAAGAAGCACTGCTGCACTTTAATGTTACTGTTAGCTTTCTTTTAGTCCTTTATGTTTTCTTCAAAGAGTTTGTGTTTACTTCTCCAACTGTCTAGTTTTTTAAAAGTCATTTTTATAACCTACTACAAGATGGATTTGTAGCAGTATCTAAGTTAATAATTAACTGTCTGTAAAGTCAATATTGGTGTTCACTCAGCTAACCCCAGCGGGCATGTCATGTGCCTTAGGTCCTTTTACTATAAGCATCCTGGGGTGGTGGGATGAGGTAGAAGAGAGCAAGAAGCCAGAAGGCTGGAATCCCCTTGGTTTTATTCTTCAGAGAGGACTTGGCTAGCATGAACCTTACATACTGCAGTCTTTAAAACAAGGTACCAGCTAAGGTGCTGCGGAACATTCCTTCAGAGAATCTCTCTCATTTTCAGTTCCACCACTGATTTGTGTTTGCTTGGTCTAAATGGGTTGTCCAGCATAATAATCCAGGTCGAATGTCATCCTGAGTGAATGGGGTAGGGTTGCCATTCCCATCGCTGTGGTGACTCCAAAGGTCGTATCCTTAGGAGACGGGAGAATAGACCAAGTCTGGAAACAGCTTCTGATCTTGGCTTTGATCATCACACATCCATACCCTAGACAAATCTTGTTATGTTGTCTGTAAGGACGCTGACCAAGTTCCATGATTCTTACATAGAGATGTAGATCAGAGTCGTATATTGAGATTACATGTCCAAGTTCAGCATCTAGAGACACGATTCAGTAGTGGTGATGCAAGGACAAGTTATACATTTATAATTTGCAAACACACTCCCAAGGGCTTCTGCGGCGCTCTCCTTTTTGAGAATCTGTCTAACTCATCAACATTTGAGTTTTCTCCCTCTTCCCGTTGCTCTGTTTGCCTGTGAAGCCCTCCTTACTGTGGTGGTGGCAGGTGTTGGTTCTTATCCATCCCTTTGCTCAGCCACCTCTTTCTTCTTCCTCAGAAACAACCTGCAGTGTTTCACGGTGCGGTGTAGTGCGGCGGCAGCTCGTGAGGACCCCTACATGGACACTAACCTAAAGGTTAGTTAAACTGGCAGTTGATGTCTGCCTGGATCCTCGTGAGACCTGAAGATCCAAAGGGAGCACATGAATACTTGTAGATTTTCTCTTGGGGCTAGGCTGGGGAAGGACTAAAGGCCTTAATGTTGTCTTATTTATTGGAATAGAACTTTGCATGTCAAATATTAAGCATTTTATGATTTATGATTGAAATAGCTTTTAGGATTGCTTTGAAAACATTTCACTCAAGGTTGATTAGCGCATGGTTTTTAAATTGGGTAAAATACATATATAGTATAATTTCAGAAATAGCAGTATTATACTACAGTTTTATTTAATTTTTTCAAGCCCAGCCTTGGTAATTTTTTTTCCCACATCTGCAGATTTATTTACTTGACAAAAATACAAAATGATATTATCACAAATGGAGAGAGAACCCTGATTAGTAAAGTCTAAAGCTTATATATACACTTTAAAATATCTGTCAAATATGACAAACATCACAAAACGCAGAAATAAAATCAGTGTTTTGATTAACTAAAACGTCCTCTAGAAAACTCTCTCTTTTGGGGGGGTGTTACCTGTTTTATTTTGCTCTTTTGATTTGAGTTTCTCCTATCAGAAAAATTGTATAATATTTAGGATTATATGTTTTATTTCACTTAACCTTAGGATCTCAGTGTGCATCCATTTTCATACAAATGACTCGTTTATCCTTCTTAATGGCAGAGTAATATTTGACTGTGAATGAATGCCACATTGTCTTTATCCGTCCTTCTGTTGGTGGACATGTAAGCCACTTTCAGGACTTAGACATTGTGAATTATGCTGCTAGGAACAGGAGTATACATGTATTGCTGTGATACGATGTCTTTTAACTCTTTGGGGAAGATACCTAGAAGGGGAATAGACGAGTCAAATGAAATTTCTAGTTTTAGTTTTTTGAGGAATTGCCATACTGATCTCCATAGTGGTTGTACTAGTTTACATTCCCACCAACAATGTAGAAGGATTCCCTTTTCCAGGCAACCTCTCCAACATTTGTTATTGTTTGATTTCTTGGTGATTGACATTCCTTCTGGAGTAAGGTGGAGTGTGGGCTTTGTTTTCATTTTCATTTCTCTACTCACCAGAGATGTTAAACATTTTTTTCATGAATTTACTGGCCATTTATACTTCTGTGAAGTGTCCGTTCATTTCAGTTGCCCATTTTTTGATTGGATCTTTTATTTTAAAAGGTCTAATATTTTTTGAGTTTTTATGTATCATATATAATCTCTAAGGAATAGCTGGAAAAATATAAGTTGTCTCTTCACTCTATTGGTTCTTTTGTTGTGCAGAGCCATTTTTAATTTGATATGATCTCATTTGTTGACTATTTCTTGTGCAGTTGGAGTTCCATTCAGAAAGTCTGCCTACGCCTATGTCTTCAAGAGTTTTACCTATTTCATATCCCAGCAGGTTGTTTCTGTTTTAATGTATAGATCTTTGGTTCATTTTTATCTTAGAAATGTGTCTGTCCTTGCAGTGGTGGGTAAGGGAGGTAATCATACCTCAGATATGTGCTGGATGCTGGCAGTGGCGTGAAGGTTCAAGTATTCAATGCTGGCAATTTCAGGCCCAGCACAACTCAAGCTGGGCCTGGCTCCCATCGCCGGGGGCGGGGCTTGTATCCTTCCTAGCCCAAGCTCAAACCTCTCTGTGGGTCTCTTTATAGCCTGTTCTCTATCGTTGGTTGTTACCATGGCTGTTTCTCTCCCAGTCATGTAGGAGGATAACACTGGGAACCTGAAGGGAAGCTGCCCTGCCCCCATTCTGAACCCCAGATGCAAGCAAGCAACCCCTTTCTGGAATGGCTCCTAACCTAGTGTGGCAGACGCCTGTGCTGGGTCCCCACGCTGGCCTGTTGCCTGCCATGTGGAGAGTCCCCACAGAGTAAAACTTGGCACTGTCCCTGCAGATCACAACCGTGGGCCCCCTCCAGAGTCCCCGTCTCTGGTCCAGTCCAGTGCTGCTGTTTTTTTCCCTGGGGCTCCCAATGGTCACCTTGCTTTGCAGAATCAGGGTCGCCTTGCCAAGGGCCACAGACCGAGACAGGAGCCCGGGAGAGACCCTGACTGTTTCAGTTCCTTTTCTGCCATGTGGTCCGTCTCTCAAACTTCTCTGTAGCTTTTAATTTTTTTTGTCAGTTCCTTACAGATTTCTGGCAATCTGCTTCTCTTTATATCTTCCCCAAGTTGTTATTTTTCAGTGTCTGGCTTCTTGATTTTGGAGAGGCTGAATTTTATTGCACCTAGTCCTCTGCCATCTTCATTCTCACAATTTTATTTTTTTTAAACAGAAATATTAGTGGCAGTTGTATTAACAGAGAGCTATTAACAAAACAGCAGATACCAGTGTAGTCAGGAGTAGAAAACTGAGTGAAGTGCATTGAAATGGTTTATTTATAGTATTATCAGATGTGCTGTAATTCTTTTATTTTTCAAGCCTTCAGCAGTCTTCTGTACTTGCTCTAGGAGCTATCAGCTGTGCTAGATCAGTGACCTCATTTTAGTGAGGAGTGATATGCTTTGTCTTGGAAAAGCTCTTCACCACAAAATATTGACAATTCGTGGTATCTTCTGACTTGAATTTTTGTTCTTAGAAATACACTGATCATTTGCCTAGTACTCTCCTGTGCTATTTTACTTCTGACATACAAGCTCATTGAATTGATGTTTGTCATGAAGGTACATGCTGCTCTGCTTTCCTATTAGTTGATGTCAACTTGGAACTTTGTGCAGCTTTTTACAGAAAAATAAGTGCGCCGTAGCAGTGGTTGCATTAACAAACCAGCCTAAAGTGAGCTCTTACCACACTCACTGACACCTACCTGTTGGTAAGTGAGCACTTCATGGAGAGTGTACTGTCTGAGTTCTTGGTGACTTATTTTGCCACGGGCTGCCTGTAATTTTTTGTTGGTGAGCAGGCTTATTGTTTGCCTTCAGCCCTTTGGGAACCAGAATCACAGATTTCCCATTTCTTATATGAGATGCATACATAATCTTTTCAAATAAGAGATGATTTTTAAAATAAGGGTTCTTTTTCTGGTAAAAATGGGAAAATGACAGTGATGAAATATCTTCCATCCTTTCCTCTTCTTTCTTCTGTTTTCCTCCCACCTGGCCTTTTTAAACCTTAGAAATACGTGAGCTTACACAGGGAATGGGTGCAACAGTGGGACATAATTGCTTTGTAGATTGAAGTAGGATCAGTCTACATTTGAAAAGCTCATGATTCTACATCTTCCTGTACTCTCATAAATCTAGAGAGAATGAACAAGGAAGGATTGAGGGGGAAGGAAAGGGATAGGGCAGAAGCTGGTGGGAACTTGCTTCTCTGAGGCCGGTGGAGGCAGGAAAGGGAAAGGCAGCAGTGATCTCATCTCAGATTTCCCTTCCCTGTGATTCTACGGGTTGTGAAGTCCTGGCCTCACTGAATAAGTGCACAGTCTCACCCACATGCTGACTCAGGCTGGGAGCTGTGCTGTCCGAAAAAGATTTTACACTCACGTAGTCTGGTCCAAAGTACATGTGATCCTCCCTCCCCTTCCTCTGAGATTCTGGCTCTTCAGCTTTACCCACATTCAGCTTAACTTTTTTTTTTTTTGAGACAGGGTCTCACTATATTTCCCAGGCTGGCCTTAAACTTGCAGCTGTCCTGCCTCAGCCTCCTGAGTGGTGAGATTACAAGTGTGTGCCATCGTGCCTGGCTACCTTAACTGTTTTTACAAATGAAAACATAGATGAGTTGTTTCCCCAACCAGTTTATACAAAGGCATGATGATGATGACTTCAGAATCAAAACATTAATAGAGAAGTCAGAAGTCTGTCAGCATCACTTTATGAGATCCCAAAAATGGCTCTTCCATTATCTTTCTTGTCCATTATGCGTAAGTTAGTGGTCCCCTAGGAGCAGCAGCCTGGCTCCTTAATTTACCTCACCGTTCTAGCCTGTGAGCTGTTCTGGCTCTGGTTCTGTTCACACCCGAAAGATCACAGTCAGGGTTCTCTGAACATGCAAGAATCTTTTGTATACATCCATCCACAAGGAAACGGTTACATTCACTCTCCATGCTGTACTATATTCTTCCAGTGTGTGAGTTTTGCCTGGAAACATCATTTGGGTGTAGCCCACTATGAGTGGGCATTTCCCCGGTTGGTACTTTACCGTCTTAGGCTGCTCTTCTAGAGGATTCTGCCAGAGAGAGCGCAGGGGTTTCTACAGCCATGGGACCCTCTGTCTGCATTCATTCAGTCAACCAATACTAAAGTTATTGAGTAGCTCTATAAAAGAGACAGTTGGTTACATAGACATAGATAACCTGTCACTTTCTTAAGAAATTTGGGCTTATTGAGGGGTGAAGGAAGAAGAGATTTTATCAGATAAATAGACTGATTCTTGATGATTAAAGTCCACATGCCTTTATTCCTAACTATTTATAAATAAATTTGTGATTTTTTTTTTTTTTTTTTAGGCCTGTCCACCTGTCAGTATGGATATCTGTGCTTTAAGAATACAGCTTTTTATAGGCTTGAAAGCCATCTGTCATTTTAAAAATCATGTGGTACTTTTGACCAAGGCAGACCCGGAAGCCACTCCAGAGAGAAGAGAATCACCCAGGAGGTTTCTGTAAGGATCCCTGTGCCTCAGATATTCCTGCCAACTTCCAGAATGAATTGTAGCTGGTGTAGCTTGTGTGTCTTAGTTTAACTTTTTAAAAATCAAAACTTTGGAATGATCAGATAGCTTTTCTATGGTGTTCTTTTCCCAGAGACGGTGAAGAGGTTCTAGAGACCTCAATAGTGGCCTTTGTAATGGACCATGGTACTTTTAGGAGCAAATGAATTCTAAAACAGTTTCAGTGAAAAGCAGTTCTATTTTAGATAAGAATCTTAAAATCATGCTTTTCTGTGTAATTAATGGGAAAAACAGCATTTTACGCTAATTCAAGTTACAGGACTTTTTCAGTTTTTCTTCAGTTTTTCTTCTTTGACCTTCTAGGAGTTATATTTTTTATGCAAAGATTGTTTTCTCACAGTGCAAAAGAAGTTAATAACAGTGTAACTTATAGTCTGTCTTCACATTTCTTAGAGTAGAAAGCTTTAATTCTAGAATACTAATGTTTCTATTTGATGTTTTTTGGTCTCGTGAAGGCTGCAGGTAGGAGAGACCCTGGGCACAGGGACTTTTATAGTCCACAGTACTTTCATAGCCTGATTTGAGAATATTTATGGAGTGAATTGGAAGCAATTGGTTTATCAATGCATAATAGTTACATTACATATAGTTGGCCTGTGTAGTACTAAACCATGTTCAATGAAAACCACCTGCATAGCTGATCACTGAAGAAGTCGCTGAAAGTGATTTCATAGTTATAGTGTTTCATGGCACCCAGTATTTACCAGCTAGTACTGTCATTTATTACTAACACATCTTACCTTAACAATTGTTAACCTTTGTTATGCTTTCAGTTCTAGAAAAGATACCAGTGTTAAGACCAAACCTCCTGTAGCTGAGGCTGGGTGGAGTTTGTATATTGTGAATACGATCTCACCAGTGCAGCTGTACAAAGAAATGGTACTTTTTTCAGACTTCTGATTATTTGTAGAAATTGAGTAAAATTGATGATCATAAATTGATTATGTATATCATACATTCAGGATGCCACAGCCAGCCAGTTTCCAGGATCTGTGTGACAGAGGTGTGTGTATCTTTCTTCACCCTCTCGTTTTCAAAGCTTCTAACACTTGAGGAGCTGCTAGAAATTCCCTTCACTGAAATTAAGAGTCCCTTATTCAAACACACCTTCCAAAAAGGATCAGTGACCCAGGCTAAGTATTAGTAGCTCTTGCCCTTGACTTTGAACCCTAGCAAAGAGAAACATGAAATGGAGTTAGATTAAATGTAAGACCATTTATCCTTATCTCTCTTTCTTTGCATGCTAGCAGATTGTTCTAGGACACTGTGGTTGGTTCAGCAGTACCCTATCAGAAGGGGCCTGGAGTGGACATCCTTATTCTTCTTCTAAGGATGAAAGCTTCCTACTTACCACTGCCAATGATTTTAACTTTTTATTTTAATATGATTTTAAACTTAGGGAAAAGTTGAAAGAATAAAAATAGTATGAACAAACCCTATTTTCCCCATATGGATATGCTCATGGTCAGTGTTTCACTCCTTTCCTTCTCTTTCTGTTTATACTCTTACGCTTTCTCAACATACATTTTTTTTTTCTGATCCATTGGAATGTAAATTTAATACATGATAGCTTTTTGCCCCTAAATACTTCATTGTATATATTTTTTTCAAGATTGAACTATCTTTATTTTCTGATTAAAACATACATATATATAAAGGAAAGGGATAAAGGGAAAAAGAAATTACACTGTGCTGACACAGAGACTTGAAATTCTAATTAAGGGTCTACCAATGTTCAAAGGAAACTACTACAGGAAGTCTCATCAAGGCATAGATGAGTTAGTTGAGTCTCACTCTAGCCTAAAAATGTATGAAAACAGTTCTCCACGGAACTGGCCCCACAGTTGTCGGAATGCTCTTAGGCATGGGTTAGTGAGTCCGGAGAAATGAGTTCTCTCCGTGCCTGGTGTGACGTAACAAGCAGCTCCTACTGCCAAGTGGTATCTGCAGCTCACAGCTTAGCTCAGCAGTAGAATCGAGTGGAGAACTTAGAAGAGACAGGCACGCTCAGAGGCTGGTCACTGGACTTTTATCTCCCCAGACTGGTATTTGCATATCGGATTTGCCTTATGTACCAGTTCTTTCCATAGCCTGGCCAGCTCCCGCTTCTTCTGTTCTTCTTCCTGTTGCCTGGCCTCCTCCAGCTACAGAGCTTTCTGGGCTTCCACCTCAGCCATTCTCTTCTTCATTGTATATTCTTTACAAATCAGGATATTCTCTTGCATAACCATACCAGTCACATGCTTGAATAAATTGAACCTAGAAATGATATCTAATCTGCACTTCTTATTCCAGTTTTGTCAGTTGACTCAGTAATTGCTTATAGACATTCTCCAGCTGCTTCATTCTAGGATCCATTTTGCAGTCAGGCAGTGTATGTGGTGGTTGTCATGTCTCTTTAGCCCTGGAATCTGGACTATTTCTGCTGCCTTTCCTTTTATTTTATGACACTGACATTTCATTTTTGAAAAATACATCTTTCTCCTCTACCTTTTTATTTTAGAGTGTTCTTCATTTTGGGTTTGTTAGATTACTTTCTCATATTAGATTCAGATTATGCATTCTTAATTTTTTTAGTGTATAGTATCTAGAGGGACATGATATCCATCTGCCCCTCACTATTGATGGTCATTTTGGTAAGTAGGTAAAAATGTTTCCTGAACCACCCCCACCCCCAGCAGTTTGTGCTGATAATTACTGTATATCAGCTTGGTTCTGTCTTTTCAGTCTTGCTTAATTGAAGGCATTAGACTTCATGTAGCTAATTGACCACTAGCATCTGAATATACTGATTAACTCAAATTAGCTAGGGATAATCTTTGTGAGCCCTTGTGAATTATGCAGTAGATGTAGTAGACCCTAAAACTCATAAGTTGAAACTCAGGAAGGGATATTCAGTAGTCTCAATTTGAAAGAGTTAAATCACATAATTTAAAAAAAAAAAGTTAACCATTTCAAATATTTTCACTAGCCTTATCAAATTGGGACCAAAAGATCATTAAATTAATTGTATGGCTAATATTACAGTATTATTTTGACTTTCTCTAATTCTTTTTTGAAAACTACTAGTTTTCGTGGTGCTGGAGATTGAACCCAGGGCCTTGCTCATAGTAAGCAAGTGCTTTACCACAGAGCTATATCCCCAACCTTTTTTGGTTCTTCAAGCTGTTAAACAAGGTAGTGTTTGTGCTGATGCATGTGTTAAACTGGCTCACAGATAGTGGAGAAAGAAAACTCAGCTAAGGTCCTACTGAATGATGTATAATCACATACTTACTTTGTGTGTCTAATATGCTCAAATATTACTAACACAAGTTACATGTGTTTAAGAACTGGAGCACTACCAGATGTGTCTCTACAGTAACATTAGCTGTTTGTCTGTTGGTTTAGGTAGACTATAGTAACACCTACAGGACTGTGAAAACCCAGAGCTGCATCCACCTTCTCAGCGAGGCCCATCTATTAGTGAGAGCTGCCCTGATGGATGCCAGTCAGCTGGAACCTGGAGAGAAAGCAGAGCTTTTGGAAGCATTCAAAGAAAGTTGTGGGCACCTTGGAGATTGTTATAGCAGGTTGGTAATGCTGCTTAGAATCTTGTTACCTAAGCCATCTTGAGTTTTGGATGCACTTACCAGCTTTTATATCTGATACCCATTAGCAGTGAAAAATCTCTCAGTCCTATTACTTCTTTGTTAGCTTAAAGGTGTCAGGTGGACAGTCTGTGATTTTAATCTTAGTGTCATTTGGGCAGTCTGTGATTTTAATCTTAGTAGTCAGTGCCTTTATGATGTCAGAAGGAGACACTAGAGTGGATAATAATTTTTGTTTTTGTTTTGAGAATGTTATTTACAGATTTTTGTGTGTGTGTATGTTTCAGAGGCTTTCTTGATCCATGTGAATGATTGTAAATTAATAAAACAGACTTTTTCTACCTGTAACACTTTCATTTTAGAGCCACATCATGAATATTACAATTTCTTCAGTGAATTATTTTCTGTATTTAATATAAACATACAAAAAGAAACTGCATTAATTAGAAAGACTTAAAAATAAACCTTAGATGTTCCAGTTACTAATGGCACTACAAAAGTATTTTGAGATTTGTGTCTTTGGAAAGCGTGATCTATTTTATTATTGACTATGTTAAACATACAGGCTTAAAATTCACAAATGTAAGGGGTTTTGTTTCCTTCCCTTTAGACTTGACACCCAGAATTCCCATCTCACCTTGCCATACTATAAGATGGCTGGCTTGTCTCTGGCTGAAGTTTTGACCCGCGTGGATTGGACAGCAGAGGATGAATCACAGAAATATGAGAGGGGGTTGATCTTTTATATAAATCATTCACTTGATGAAAACCTGGATGAAGAATTAAGTGAAGTGAATATAGTTTTTTACATAGTTATAACTGATATTTTTAACTCGTCATTTTATTAATTTATTCTATATCATACTATTTGGAAGTCAACTTCAACTATTTTAATCTTTATTAATCTTTTTTCTCAAAAAGTAATTGGCCCTTTTCTTCATTAATGACTGTGGAATGTGTGGGTCATCTTCTCGTGTTCCCTCACTATGCACAGAGGGAGATGCAGTCCGCAGTGATCAGAGGACTTGCCCGGTGACAGCTGCATGACTTCTAGAGCATGGCCCTTGCCTGCCTCTCGTTTGCAGTCCTTCCCACAACTCTGGTGCCCCTATTTTCCAGGTGTCCAGAATTTCACTTAGAAAACCTTGGCCCAGTGACTTAAGACATTATTAAGGAGTAGTTTTAGTCCCCAGTGTATTTTAAATATAGTAGAAAATTGTAATACCAGATGCTTTTGAGAGAAAAAGTTTTCTCATATAGATGACTTCACTGGGTATATTTTCATCTAAGTTGTTTTTTAAATGTGTAATTTGATGAAATACTTTCTTCTTTGGAGTTCCTGTTAAAATTAGAAATGTTGGTTACAACCTGATGCATATTTCCACTGCTTTTTTTCTTCATTGTCATTCAGCAAAGAGATCAGGTCAGGTCGTGTCAGATCTCCTATATATCCACATCCACTCATTTTTAATCAAAACATGGTGCTATAATTTTATCTTTAATTATAATGTTTGTATATTATATCTTTTTGTGTGTATATTTGATTTTGATTTCTTTTGGCTGACAGACTTTTTCTTCTTTGTTCTTGCTCATCAAAGGAATTAGCAGCAAAAGTGGTTCAGATGTTTCATGTAGCTGAGCCAAAACAGTTGCCCCATATTCTCTGTAGTCCGTCTATGAGGAATGTGCATCCCTCTACTGCCTTGAGCTATCTAAAGAAGCTGGATACCTGTGGATTCTCCTCGGTTTTAGTGACACTACTCAAATCAGCTCTGGCTCTGAAGATGGGAGATCTTGACACACATAGAAGTGAAATGAAAAGTCATTCAGAGGTACGGTGCTCTGCCTGGTGTCAGCAGCAGGAGGATAGAGGAGGCTGGCATCCAGATGAGTGTCGGCTGTTTGTAGCTCATGCTCTCTTAACTGTAATGGGCAGCCAACTTAATATTAGAAGGGAAGTGATCCACATAGGACTTCAGATCTGGAAAATGAAAAAGTAAGACTGATAAATGGCACCAGTGGATTGTCAAAGATCTTTCAACTTCGTGTGAAGTACATTGGGCACACTCTGATCAGTACTGGAGAATATATAGGGTCTCTGTGCCCAGAACCAACAGTCTGATCTGGCATGAGAAGTATGGTGCATTCACTGAAGAGAGAGCAAAGTGATGCATATTCAAGTGTAGCAAAGGGAGTGTTGCCTGTGAGCCTTATTAGATGACTAGTAGATATCACAGGTAACTTCACAGAAGATTGGACATTTGAGTGCTATATCAAAGGAAGATAGGTCCTTGGAAAAGAAATCATTTAGGGGCATGAGGCAAAGATATTAATCATTTAAGGAAAGAAAATTGAAAGTAATATTGTCTGAGCTTTTATTGTATCTCAGGGCTGTTCGAGGACCTTTGCATATGTTATCTTCTTTAATTCTTCTAGCAGTGCTATGAGGTGGATATCATTATGACTGTTACACAGATGAGGCAGCTAAAACCCCGAGAGCTTAACTGGTCCATGATCACAGTTGTCAAGTAGAAAAGCCAGAAGGGAGCCAAGTAGCTTGGCTTTCAGAATCTGTGCCCTATACTGTTGTTTTTGTTGCCTAAATATGGTCACATATCTCCAGTAAAACAGTGGTTCTAAAATAAGAGCTGAAGTGCTTTATTATTTTACAAGTGATATGTTTTATTATAATGAGAATATGTCAGTATTGGGGCATCTTCTGCTTTGAAGAGTAGAATCCTAGAAAAAAAATTGATTTTCTTTCTGTAAGTTTGTAAGTTCCATAAATTTGAAAAAAAAAAAAACAAAAACCCTTTTGTGGGGTGTCTACAAAAATTTTGTAGACATCCAAGTCTGTCTACAGGGCCAGGGATATAGTTCAGTGGTACAGCGCCTGGCTGGCAAACACAAGGTCCCGAGTTCAATTCCCGGTACCAAAAAAAAAAACACAAAGCTGTCTATAAAAATCGAGCATCTTGATGTTTACTTAAATGTTCATAACTTCTGTAAGACAGCTAATGATATCTTGCTTGGGATTCATGAACTAGTCTTTATAAAAAAATACGATTTAACCAAATTGTTAATAGCTTAACCCTGAATCCCAAATGCAGGAGGATATACCTGCAAGAGGAAAATCTGAATGCAGTGTACACTTTTCTAAATTTGTTTTTTATCTGAAGATGAAGTTGGTATGTGGTTTCATTCTGGAACCTCGGCTACTGGTTCAGCAGAGGAAGGGGCAGATTGTTCCAACAGAGCTTGCAGTTCACTTGAAAGAGACCCAGCCTAGATTGCTTGTGGCTGCAGTCCTGGGTTTACAGAAGAACAACAAAATTGGAATTGAAGAGGCAGATTCTTTTTTTAAGGTTTGTCACATTAAAATTGTAATATTTCTGGGTGGCTTGACAAAAATCAATGGAGAATGAGAGAAAGGAGAAAAACGAAGAAAAAAGGAAGGGAAAAAATACCTATGTATACAGAAGGAGAGCTGAGATAACTGTACAGCTGAAGTCCAATGGTTTATTGAAAGAACAGTTAATGCCTAATTTTTTTTCTTTTTGACCAATTCTGCATGCTTCTCTCTGGTGGTCTGAGCAGCTAAATTGAAGACAGCAGTATGCAATATGGCAACCCCGGGTGAATTCCTACCATCTTACCTTCTGAAGCTCTGTCTCATTTCTAATGTTTTTTTTGTTTTTATTTTTTATTCTCTTTCATGGTTTGATCAGTCTTGCATTCTAACATCTGGTAATCTGAGCAGCTTCATTGAGGATAGCAGTATGTAAATATAACAGCAACTGTTAATTCCTATCATTTTGTTCTGAAACCCTGTATCATCTATATTGTTTGTGCTTTGTTTTGTTTTTGTCTGTGTTTTTGGTATTTGGCTCTTTTTTTATTGGGTTCTTTTTTTTTGGCTCTGCTTTTTATTTGGTTCTTTTTTATCATTCTCTTTAAAATTAAAAAAAAATGGGAAGACAGGGAGAAAAATTAGTGAGATTATCATTTGTTTATTGAAAAAACTGACTTATACCTAATCAGTTTGTAACATGAAAGTACAAATAAAGAATATTTCTGGAGAAACTTCATTCATGCAATCATGCAACCAGCAAACTCTTCCTTGTTAAGGTGTCTAAATTTGTTTCTGCCATGGCACTGAAGCGTTACTTGCATGACCCACATGATGGTGTGGTATTCAGTCTAGCTGTGATTTGATCTGTGCTGTATTTATTTGAGACACAAAGGGCTTGTTTCTGTTTTCAAGGTGCTCTGTGGTAGAGATGAAGATACGATTCCTCAGCTCTTGGTAGACTTTTGGGAAGCGCAGCTGGTGGCCTGTCTCCCAGATGTGGTGCTTCAGGAGCTGTGTTGCAAGCTCATATCACAGTACATCTGGAGATTATCTAAGAGGCAACTTCCTGATACCATACCTTTGAGAACATCAGAGGATCTGGTAAGATAATGAAATGATATTTTAAATTAAACTCAGACATTGCAAATCTGTCTTGTTGTTAATGAGATGGAATTGAACCTAGTTTTCTGTTACCAGATACCTTATTTAAACTGGAGTTAAAAGTACACCTAATGCTTGTCTATTATCAAAATTGCCCATATTTAAGCAATTTTAAGTTCTGAAGAATGCCCCACATTTCTGCTGTATGCTCATTCACAGTAATGGTACCTCAGTAGTCAAAGCATATGAAAAGGACACCACCAAGTCTGTACTTTCTTAGCACAGGCTCGATAAGTAGAACAGGAGAGAAGAGACCACTACCACCCTTCATGCCAAATTGAAGTGGAACTTTTGAAGGCTGGTTGGCCAGGAGGCGGCCTCCGTGGACATCCATTTCCTGTCAGCTGCACACAAAGGAGCATGCAAGCGACGTGCAATGCTCTGTGGCATTGTATAACCACCTTTTGTACCCTTTTTGCTTCCTTCTCCTCTTCCAGCCCTTTGCCTCTCATGAATGCCATATGCAGTGTGAGCTAACTGACAAGGTTACTGGCTTCTTAAGTAAAGGTTACTCCATGGGAATTGTCTTGAACTTATGGAAGATACTTTGCCTCCCAAATGAAGTAGTATAAATAAAAACTATTTCCAGTATTATTGTTGACTCTTTTTAGTATAATTAGCTTACAAGCAATATAGTTCTTTCTGTTAGAGAATACTTCTTTGGAATGTTTTAAATTTTAAACTGTAAGGAACTATTTAGTGGTTATTACTTGGGGCAGAAACAAGGCTGAACATTTTTCAGGGTAAAACATCTAAAGACTTCCCATCGCTTAGACAGTGTATACTTAACTCGGTGACATGGCAGAGGGTTAATGACTGCTTACATTTTGTGAGGAGAAGTTTTGTTGTCATTGTATTTTGTTTATGATAAATTCCTTTTATGTTTTAGATAAATGCCCGTAGTCATTATGGCTTAATCTACCCCTGGGTTCATGTTTTAATATCATCTGATTCCTTAGCTGATAAAAATTATACAGAAGACCTTTCAAAATTACAGGTAAGTAAAGTGCTGTGTTTTGATGTAAGTTTGGTAAAAATCAAGTGTTCCGTTAATCTATAATGTATCATTTTGGGAGAAAGTATGTTAGGCATACTCAAGCGCTTTGGTAGAAACAGCTGCTTCTGCTTGGCACGGCTGGTGGGCGTGTGTGAGCTGAGAGGCTGGTCTCATGGAGGTCAGTGGGCAGGCTGTACCAGGTTATGTGACTTTCAGCATTTTCAGGATGTGTTTGGAAAAACTTTGTGAAATTAAAGTGTGGCAAATGTATAGTGGTGTAAGTTATGTGTGCGTGTGATTAAATGATGTAGACCTTTAAACCAACCCAACTACGTATTACTGGTTGTGTCCTAGAAGAAGACAGGTTGAAGTAGCCAGTTTATCTGGTGTCTTCTACAAAAGATTTTCAAAAAGTAATGAAGCACCATTAGAGAATTTAGATCATCCTGTAGAAATCCTGATCATAACAAATGTTTTCCACTGAAAATGAGAAATTGGACTTGGTGGATCATGCTTGCCTTAATTGTGCATATGATTTTATTTAATGTAATTCAGTGACCCAAGGACTGACTATCATTCCTTCATTTGTTTTGTTTGGTCTGCCCAATATAGCTGACAGCATAAAAATTAGAATTTTGTAATAAGACTTGTGATTTTCAAGGTACTCAAAATATGCAGTAGAACTGGTAACTCAAGACCTTCATTGCTTCTGAGACCTGAGCGCTGGCGCTGACCAGGGTCCCCGCTTGAGCAGTTCCTGCTTTCTTATCTGCACAGCTGTTGTTTGCTGTCATCTAGCCCAGAGGCTGAGGGACTCGTATCTGTTTTTCTTATACCCAACTGCCTTTATGCTTTTTCATTCTCTGCTTAGGCTTCTGAGTTTGTAATCCCTGATTTAAACTTTAGCAGCATTACTGCTTCTGCAACCAGATGCCAAATTGGAGATGAGAGTTGGGGTTAAAAGCCTAAGAGGTCTTGTTGCTTAGACTCAGTTTCCAGACAGGATTGTATTGTCCTCAGGGCTAGAGTTGTTAATATTTCTTTGACAAATCACCAGTAGGGATTCTTGTTATTTAATATCCTTATGCTGCACATGCTTCTAAGGGCTTAGCTTTAGGTGTTTTCATTTTACAAATATTGTTTGAGCATGGGACTATAAATCTGGTGGACAGCACCAGGTTCTGTCCCTTCTTCCAGAACATACATAGTAATGACACATTGAAAATTATTACAAGTGCCATTTCACATTTCCACTGTGAAGTTTTAAAGCATAATCATTGCTTGAAAAAGTACTATTTAGTGATCTTTTAAAATCCATTTTATTGGGAGGCTGAGGCAGAAGGACCATTGTGAGTTTGAGGCCAGCCTGGGTTACAAAGTGAGTTCAAGCACAGCCTGAACTGCATAGTGAGACCCTGTCTCAAAAAGACAAAAAATAAATAAAATTTAAAAATCCATTTTAAAGTTTTTAAAAAGGATACGTTTTCCCTGAGAATCTTTTTTACCTCTGCCTTCTTCCTTTCCAGTATTATTCCAGTAGATCAAGGGGAGATATAGAAATAATCTATTAAATTTCATGAAAGAATAGATACTAACCTTACTCTCCTGGCTATTCCTTGGTACTTTGGAATAAAATGATCATGCTGACTGTGATTGGATAGTTTATGTTCCATGTCCTCCTGTAAGTCTGAGAACATGCTGTAGCAAAAAAGATACAGGGAGAAGAAACTAAGCAATGACATCTGTCCTACAGGTGAAAGAGAAAATAGAGATTGTTTTTGTGTAGAATGAATACTATTATATATAAATTAAAGTAAAATGCTAGTAAAGTTGCTTACCAGTAAAACTTTACTGGTAAAGTTCTACATACTTAAATAGTAGCTGCTCCTTGTCATTCAGCTTGAGGTAAAGAATTTTGGTACAAATGACCAGGCTGTAAACAACAGTGTTGGTTTTTTTTAATGTTAATTTTTTGGCTATTTATGTAGTACATGTTCATAGAAAATTTGGAAAATACAGAAAAGTATGAAAAGAAAACAAAAAATGGGCTTTGTCCTTCCATCCAGTGAGCTAATCTGTTTCAAATGTAGTCTTCTTCCAGACATATTTCTATATGTGCATATATCTACATGGTTATTATGAAAGTGATCATGCTCTGAATATAACTTGGCATCACAATTTTTTACTTCTCATTTTATCACATTTTCTTTTAACTAGTCTTTGAAAATGTAATTTTGATGACTATTATGTCCCATCATATGAATGAATTATAATTTATTTAACTCATCCTTGTTTGAACATTTAAACTACTTCTGATTTTTCAATATTATTAATATTCTTGTGCTGAACATTGGAGATAAATCTTGGACTACCACATGTTATTTCTTTAGGATAGGATTCAGAAGAACTGTTTTAATTTGTAGTCTATCCAAAGTAAATGGAATTGTTTTTAAATATTGCTCCTATTAAACAGATCTCTCTTTCTTTAAACTAGAGGTAGATTCAATATTATTTAATACTCCAGTTCTCTTAGATTTGTTTAGAAGAAAAGGACCATTTGTATGTGTTCTAAAATTGTAGATTTTTCTTTGGAGAGTGAAGATTGGTATAATTTAAATGTATGCTGTACATGTGTATTTTAGTTTTTCACATGCCTCATGCCCTGACCTGTCACTCTTCTGTTCATAGTCTCTTATATGTGGTCCTTCGTTTGACATAGCTTCCATTATTCCCTTCTTGGAGCCACTCTCAGAAGACACTGTTGCTGGCCTCAGTGTCCATGTTCTGTGTCGTACCCGTTTGAAAGAGTATGAACAGTGCATAGACACACTGTTAGAGAGATGCCCAGAGGCCGTCATTCCGTATGCTAATCATGAGCTGAAAGAAGAGAACCGGGTATGCTTTTTGGATTATGTTTCTGGGCTTGTTCAGTGACCATCAGATTTGATAATCCTGTTACTTTATTTGTAAAATCAGGACAAGTTATGCCTGTCCAACTTTACAAAGCTGTGTAGATCCAGTGAGTATATGCTTAATGTTACATGTTTTGAGTACTGTTAATGCTATTAAAATGCATAGTAATGATATGTTACCATCTTTAAAAAAACACTGTTTGCAGATTGTGTTAGCTTTCCCGTTACTGCATCTCTGATTTCCTGGGGTTTCCACTGTACCTTCAGTTTTACTCTCAGAGAGTCATGCAGCGTCCTATCAAAGACTCCTTGCATGACCTCCCAGCCCTTTCTTTGGAATCTGGGTGGAAGTCTCCATGACCCACAGCTCTTGCATTCTGCACACCAGTAAAACTAGAATCATATGATGATGCCAAGGTCTGCTCAAAGCAGGGGCAGTAACCAGGTTCCCTTAGCCCATGACAGGACAGCCTCTAAGTGCCTGGATATCTGAGCACTGTGAAATGAGTTCTGGGGAGCCAGTTCCCTGGGGGGTTTCTCTTGAGCAGGGATCCCAGGGATTCTTCTCAAATCAAAAGTTGACACTTTCGTACCCTAAACCTACATTTCAAGGCATCTATCTTACTGTCCCCATACAAAGTACTTAGGTTCTTTTTAATGGTACTAATCTTTTTAGCAACTACCAGTCCAACTTTAGCTTCAGCTTTTGTTACACGTGCTTCCTTTTGAGCCAGAATTTAAGATTTTTCAAATTTTTCTGATCTACTTTTTGCTTCTGATTCTCTCTGACTAAAAGTCTGACTAAAACGAGCCAGCAGTACTCATACTACAGCCTAAACATTAGCCTGTCCTGAAGTTTCCTGTCCTCTATCAGTTAGTCTGCCGCCTTACTCTCAGTCTCCCACAAAGTCTGAAGACGTGGATGAACTAGAGACAAAATTTTTGCCAGAGTATAACACACATGGTCTGTAGTAAACTACTCACAAAAAAGTCCTTGTTTGATACTGAAAACTCTTGGCCTTTACAGATTGTTCTACTAAGCTGTGACTAGAATTGCCCATCAGGCTGTGCTTACACCATTTTAGGCTTTCTTTAACCCTCTTCTTCAAACTGCTGTACAAACCAGTTCTAAAGGATTCTGGATGACACAGTCCAGTTAAAGCAATAAGCCCACTTCTTAAGTACCTGTTTTCTGTATTAGTTAGCTTCCCTGTAGCTGGAACACAAGATCTAACAATCACAGTTTAAAAGAGGAAAGGTTTAATTTGGCTCATGGTTTCCAGGGATTTGGTCCATGATTGGCTGACCCCAAAGCAGTGACATGATGGTAGAAAAGGGATGTGAGAGAATAAAGCTGCTTAGTTTATGGTGGTTGGGAACCAGAGCTGGGGAGCATTGCCAGAGAAGAAAGGTGAGAGACCATATATAGATCTCAAGGTCACACCTCTATGGCCCACCTTGACCCACTCAAAATTGTGTTTATCTAATCTCTTGGGAAGGTCCCAAACCATTCAAGTTGATAGTCCACCTTTACTGTCACAAAGGTGATAACCTAAAAGATTTGGGAAACATACAATATTGGCTGAGTGTGGCAGTGCACACCTGTAATCCCAGCACTGGGGAAGCCGAGGCAGGAGGATTGCTGCCAGCCTAGGCTACAAAGAGTTTGAGGCCAGCCTGGGCTACAAAGAGAGTTTAAGGCCAGCCTGAACTACATAGCAAGACCTTGTCTCAAAGACTAAGTCACACAATATTTTCAGTGTCATGTGGATTTTAGTTTAGAAATTAACAGGTTTTAAACTATAGTCCTTTTTCTTCTTTCCTGCTTACCATTAAGACAGGATAGCAGACATGTATATTTCTTCTTCAAAATAGCCATGTATGTTTGTGTATTACAAGTTACAATCTTTACTTTTGTTTCACTTTAAGCAGAAGACTGGATGCTAATATTACTTCTGTTATAATGAAGTTGAGTGCCTTAACTAAATGATACATTTTTTGCTCTTTGCTTTCTTACATGGTCTTCTCATTGGAGAGCTGAGTATAAAATGCATCAAGCTAAAATTTATTTATATTTTTCTAAGACAGACTCTGTGGTGGAAAAAACTTATACCTGAACTTTGTCAGAGAATAAAGTGTGGTGGAGAGAAATACCAGCTTTACCTGTCATCATTAAAAGGTAAAAGTTTTTTTTGTTGATTATAAATATAAATCTAAATTTTAAACTTTCCAGAGTCTTGCTTTCTCTAATTTTTTATATTATTCTTAAGTGGGATGAAGAGGGCTTACAGAATCATCTGGAGAGCTTATTTTTATCATCTGATGCCCAGATAAGAAAATTCTTTTGTCTTTTCTGGTCATAGAGCTGACACTCTTTTAAAGTAATCTTTTCAAGCACTTAACAGATTATCACAGGCATAGTAACTCACAGCTTCAATATTTTAAACATTTTTGTATCCATTATGATAATTACCTTAATTATGATAATTACCTTACATGAATAAATTATCTCAATGCTTAATTTACTTCCTGTGGGAATTTATTAAGATTATGAGTATTAAGCATAATTGTAGATATTGAAGAATAAGCTCATTTATTTGTTTATTTTTGGACCCAGGAATTGAACTCAGGACCTTGCACTTGCCAGGCAGGCTCTGTGCCACTGAGCTATATCCCTGCCCTGATAAGTTCTTTAAGAATTTAAAAAAGTTGAAAGTCTCTGAATTGTAGGGTTTTTTTTTTTAACAGCGTAGGTAGTTATTTGAATTTTCATAATTCTTAGTCATTTACCAACCTGTTTCTTTTTTGGTACCGGGAATCAAACTCACAACCTTGTGCTTGCCACGCAGGCACTGTGCTGCTGAGCTATATCCCAGGCCCTCATTTACCAATCTTAATAGATACATCATTTTCATTTTCTATACTGTTGTGTGTTAATATTGTTAGTTAATTGTTGTCGTGGTTACATTCATTTCAGCACACATTAAATGTTAGACATTGGCAGTGTTGGGAGGAATTCTGTTTTCCAGTTGAGATAATAGGTTTTTAAATATTAGGCAGAGTCAGTGGCCATTGACGAACTTGAGTTCCATTTCTCAGAGATCTTCCCATTAGTAGCTATAGTACATTGAGAGAAGAGCCCAGGATGGGAGTCTGGAGAATTGGAACTGAGTTCCAGGTCTGCCAATTACTGAAAAACCTAGAATCAGCCAGTTTTTTTTTCCATATGTTTGAATTAAAGAGGTGTTCAGGACTCATTGTAGAGTAAAACATTGGGCAAAAAAAGAAGGTAAGATTGGAGGTGTTGGTTAGGAACATAAAATATGTTTAAGAACTTGAATTTCTTATCTTTAATACATTTCTCAACCTTTGCAGTTTGGCAGTTGGAAAACTGCCTATGTATGAAGCAGTTTCCTGTTTTACAATGTTAAATGGCATCTTTGACTTCTACTGGCTAGTAGCACTGCCCAAGTTATGACAGAAATGTTTCCATGTGTCCCCTAGGGGGAAAATTGTCTTAGCTGAGAACCACTGCACTAATGTGAAATGGATTAGTGGATGGCTTATTTGTTAAAGGAAGTGTTTGTTACTGCTTTTGTAATAATGAACTGTGTTTTTAAAAAAGTTGTAATATTATGGTAAATTCCAAAAATAAGATTTAATAAGTCATTTTAAATACCACCAGCTGAACATAGCTATTTTTATCAATTGGTAAATAATTTTTAGACATGGTAAACAATTTTAAACTTGCATATTTAGATTATGGGTCATTCCTGGTTAACATCTAGATTTGTGTAGCTGGTAAGTGAATAGGCAAATTAAAATCTTGTTTAAGCCTTAATTTTCCCAACTGTAAATCAAGCACATTACCTATTACTATAATCTCTTTAGGATTGGGCATAGATTAAATTAATCAAAATCTCAAATGATTTTTGAAGAAATTAAAAGTTATGCACAAAGGTACTATGTCAACTTTTAAATATAAGATATTGACCTTTTTCTAGAAGGTGTAGCCTGTAGTGGCCTTCATTTTTGGGCAAAGAGAAATGGGCAGTGGTGAGATTTCTACTGGCTCTATATACTCAGCACTAGCCCCCAAAGTCAATTTTTTATAATCAGGAAACTATCTAAGGGTCCACATTTAGGTAAGTGCACTCAAGAGGAAACCGCCAGTAAGTCATGCTTTTTTACACAAGTTTTGTACATTAGTCAGTAGTTTTTTAAAATTTAAAGTCCTTTTACATGTCAGATGTACTTTGTATTTTAATTTTCACAGGAACTGTGGAAGCTAGCAGATGTACCAGTACATTATAGATGAGGAAATAGGACTTGGGAGGTGAAATTATTTTTTTTCTTTTTTTTTTTTTTCTTTTTTTTTTTTTTTTTGAGACAGGGCACAGGTAGCAGGCCCTGATGTCTTTGAACTCAGTATGCACCCCAGGCTGGCCTTGAACACATGGTGGTTCTCCTGCCTCAGCCTCCTGAGTGCTAGGATTATAGGCATGCATCACTAAGTCTGGCTGAAATGATTTTCTTAAACTCACTCAACTAGTATGTTATACTGTCTTGGATCCCTTTCCAAGTCTGTCTTATGCCAGAGGTAGGGATATTTTCAATAATAACTGCTGCTGTATTACTAACTTTTCAACAAGATGGTCATTCGTTTGTGTCAAGGGTAATTTAGATTGCTGGATAGCGGACATGACTTAGGGTAGAATTCCTATTGCACTAACTCAGCAAATAGAATAAGTGGGGGGCATACAAGGGTACACAGGGAATAACGTGTGGATAGAGTTGTAAAACCAAATGCATGTTCATTGGGAATGTTGTTCTTAGGTGACACCCTTCTCTTCCTGGGACAGCATATGTATCTATTAAAGAGAGAATCATAAAATGACATAATTATTTTTATAAAAATATTAGAAAAATTCCTTAACATTGAAAATGTTTATTGAAGCACCTTTGCAGTTTAGAAGAAAAGGTAATAGTCCTGAAAATAGATTTGTGCTTATTAATAATACGAAAATTTCATAATAAATGGAACCAGTTTTTGAAAGTTTTACCTAACAGCTAGTGGTTTTTCTCATCCTAGTAAACAGTCTTTATATGTTAGCTACAGTATATTCCTAAAGCAGTATTCAAATGGGTATATTTTTCTTGAGAGAATGGAAGTCTATTGAAAAGTGATCTAGCAGTGAAATAGTAACTCCAGTTTAATACAATAAATTTTATAGGATTCTAGAAAAGCTACAATAAGCTGTTAAAATCATAGTGATCTGTGGAGCGAAGAGGCTGTTTTTTTCTTAGTTCTAATACTTTATTGTCTGAATTAGCTTTTAATTGATGAACTATAATGAAAACTGGATGAAAGATTTTCAATTCTAATCCAAGTTTTCTTTCCCATACACAGAAACATTGTCAGTTGTTGCTGTGGACCTAGAATTAAGAGATTTCTTGAATGTTCTCCCAGAAGATGGCACTGCAGCATTTTTCTTGCCTTATCTTCTTTACTGTAGTCGAAAGAAATCATTGGCATAAAGGTGTAATTTGAAACACACCACAATAGCGTATGAAACTGAATTTTCAAAAACTCAGTGCCAGGTAAAAAATCAAGCCAATGATTTTTTATAAATAATTTCAAGATGCTTATCTTACCAAGTAGTGGGAACTGTTGATTTCTCAATTATAGCCTGAACCCACTTAATTGTACAGAATGTAAAAAAGCTTCAAGATGGAAGACTTCCTCAAAGCAACCCTCTATTTTTAAAGGTAGATACTGACTTTCATTCCAAGAAATACCATCGACTCCGTTGTTGAGGACATAACCCTCATTTTCAGCCCAGGAACACTATTAGGGAACTTCTCCAAGTGTCTAGAATTTTATCTTCTTGATTTTTCCAGATTTCTGTACTAGATTACTTTTCTTTTTAAATGGTTCTCTTTGAGAAAGATGTAAATGTTTTGCTATAGTAAAAGATTTAAGCATTATTTTCTTGTTACTTTTAAAACTCATACTGTGTTTCTCTGTGAATCCAATGAAGCAGAAGTTTACAAAGCTGACTTTGTGTCTTGGCTCCTAATGTGATTTATTGAACACATGTTTTTTTCACCGAAAGCCTTGTTGCCATTTTTTGCTGATATGCACTCTTGGTCTTTCAGCTAGAGTATATGAAAATAAAGAACTATATCATGATATTCACAATGTCTTCCTTTTCAACAACTTGTTGAACAATTTTGAGTCCAAGTTCAGCGCAGTGATATGTCTGTTGAATCCAATTAAAACTGGGGAAGACTTCTAATTGCCTGGTGTCTGACACAACAGTATTTTGGTCTTTCTTCTGGTGGCAACTTCTTAATTTATTATTTTATTATCTAAATTTTTTTGTGTAATGTAATATGTAAATGTAATATGTAAGCATTTTACAGAATGTAATATGAAAGCATTGTTTCTCACCTCTGCGTCTCTCCAGTTCCAGATGCAGTCCTTCAGACCATGTTTCCAAGGGTTCAGAACTCAGATTGGCAGATTTTTGTTTTGTTTTTATTTCACCCCTCTTCCCACGGTTCATTAGGTATGTCAGTAGGATGTTAGAGGGATTGATGGGAAGGTGATGGCTGGAGAGATTCTAATAAATCTTAATATGACCCTTTGAAGACCAGCAGGGCATCTGATCATAGATTTTCTTTCCTAATGCAGTTTTGTAGTGTTCTAATAGTGGTAGTATGAGTGGCTCATATGAATCAATTGTTTTTTTTTTTTTTTAGTTTTTCTCCGGTACCAGGAACCGAACTCACGACCTTGCGCTTGCCAGGCAGGCGCTTTTTGCCGCTGAGCTAAATCCCCAGCCCCTCATATGAATCAATTGTGTTACCTGTTATACAGTTGTTTTTCATGTGTAGTCTGTTATCTTTACATCTGCAAAAAGGTAATGGCATTCCCCCCACAAATGCACAGAGCTATGATTCCAATCTTTTGTTTTTAATGTTGTTTATAACCATTTCAAAGTAAATGTTCCATTCAACACTCACACACATTGTATGAACCATTGTTTTATCGTTTTTCCCACTTATCACCAATTTCTTTCTTTCATCCAGACTTGGTCTCTATAGAAAAAGAAATTTTAAAACCATTATTTAAAGTAGTATATTTTGTATGGTTTAAAAGTTTAGTAAATTGTGCATTAAATGTATTCTAATTTTCAAGTGTTTTTTTGTTTAATCATTCTTAATTTGTTTATATTTTTCTACTTTTTATATGTTTAAAAATCTCTCATTCTAACAAGAGATTTTCCTTTAAGGAAAAATTATTTCCATCCAAGGTTCATATTAATTATAAAAGGAAAAATAGTAAATTTACAGTGGATGAATGTTTCATGTAGCACTGTTGCAAAAGTTCAATCTTAACCATTACTGGAAAAAATCACTCATGTGCCTCCTGACATGGGATACTGAGAAAAATGCATCACTTCTGTGATAGTCTTGCCTAAAACGTGTAGCCTGAGCCTAATCATGAGGAAACTTCAGAAAAAACTCAAATTGAAGGACCTTCCATAAAGTGACTGCCCTGCATTCTTCATATCTGTGAAAGACAAAAGACAAGGTACTGCCTGCCAGGCGTTGTGGGGCACCCCAGTAATCCCAGCACTCTGGGCGTGTGAGGCAGGAGGATGACAAGTTCATACCTGCCTGCACAACTTAGCAAGACTTTGTCACAAAAAATAAATAACCGAAAAAGAGCTAGAGATAAGCATAGCGAGAAGGCCCTCGGTTCAACCCCCATTACAGCAGAATAAACAGAACTGTTCGGAGTAAGGAGATTAAGAGATGTGCCAGCAGTGAGGGGGTGATCTAGAATTTCCTTTCTTCTGTAGTACCTTTTTTTTAAAAAAAAAAGATGATTGGTGAAATTAGAGAAAGATCTGTAGTTTTACAATCATTTTTAATTTCTTGATTCTGCAAATTATATTATGGTTATGTACTGGAATATGCTTATCTTTGGAGAACCTGGGTGTATATAGTTGCACACACAGACACACAAGTGTGTATTCATCAGGAGAGTGGGGAAGGGAGGTAGGGGAGAGAATGAGAAGATAGCTGTGACTGTGCATGAGTTAATACCTGGGCAGGCTGAATGAAGGGCGTTTGAGAATTTGTTTTACTCCTGCAGCTTTTTTGTAAGAATGAAACTAGGTACAAAGAAAGTTTTAAACCTTTAACTTCATTGAGTTAATGTTATTATCACCAAAAAGAGTATTGTGTTACACTTGGGTACTTAGAAATATAAATGTGTAGTCCCCACCTGTAAGAAATTTAAAGCCAAGCAGGCATTTTTTTTCTGTAATTGGTATCTAAAAGTTTATCTGACTGTTGTAGAAAAGCCACAGGTTAGAAATGTACTCTACATTTTCCAAAGTTGGTTTTCTATTCTTCTTTTGGTGAGGGGGATTAAACATTACATTAAATGTGAGACGATACCTACCATTTTTTTCTGTTTTTTCAAATTTTGTCTTTTGTTTTCTTAGTAGAGACAGTTACAGCCTGACACAGAATATTACAAGGTTTTATTTTTCCCTCATCTGCTACAGGTCATGGTAGGCAGGCGCTTTTCTGGGAGTCAGAATTAATGCAGATTTTCTCAAAGCCTTATCCATCTTTGACTTGATTCAGACTGGTTCACTTGGCTCCCCGTTTTTTCATGTATAGTTTCAACTTCTTTTGTCTGTTACTGCATCCTGCAGCCCCAAGCAATAGCTTTCTTCTTTGTAAAAATCAAGTATCTCTGAAAGTTTCTTTCTCTATTACTTATTTATTTGTACTGACAGTTGAACCCAGGGCTTTCTCACTGAGCTGTGTCCCCCACCCTTTTTAAAAATTTTTGAGACAGGGTCTTGTTAAGCTGCCTTGGCTGGGCTTAGATTTATAGTCCTTCTGCCTCAGTTTCCCAGAGTGCTAGGATTATAGGTAATTTTTCCTATTGTGTGTTTTCCTTCACATTTGCTATTTGTGCTACAGTTCTTCTGTGCATCTTTAAAGTAGTCTCTCCTTTCTTGACCAGGCAGTCATCTCCCTCTCCTCCAGGTGTGTACACAGTGCAGGTCTCTTCAGTGCCTGTGTGTGGGATTCGCCTGTGCCGTCATCTCTGCATGCCAAGCCTTTGCACATGTGAATCCCCAGATGCTTCCATGTTCCCTCTAGTAGGATCATATTTTGGTGTGGTTTACCTACAAGTCCTTTAAAGACTATTTGTAGTTTTCATTCTCAGCCTTTTGATTTTTCACATTAGTCAAGTTCCTGGCACTATCACATTCACAGTGGGGCCGTAATTCATATGTCTTGCTGCTGGCAGGGAGCTCTGAAGCACTGGTGGTACATACATGACTGTTAATCATGGTGGCATGGGACACTTGCATCATATAGTACAAGCCACCCAGTGGGACAGTGATGTGTAGCATTGGTGGTTCAAGCCAGTGGGAACATGTTAAACTTTGTGGCTTATTTGCCTTTTCCAGTCTTTGATTATTAGTAACTAGTCTTTGTAATACAAAGGGCTTTAATGGGGGCAGTTTTCATGACAGAAGATTTGTTGTAAGATCCAGGAGCAGAAATTAAATGTCATTTGCACTAAGGATTAATCTTTGAGTGATTTTTAAAATCTTGAAATACATTCATTTCTCTGTTTTCTTCTAATTGTGTATTTCCTCATTTTGATAGGGAAACAGTTGTTTTTATTATGTAACTTTCCTGTTGGATTGGCATTTCCATTTCCAACATTTCTGAACTCAAAGAAGTAATGATCAAAACCTACATGTACAAGGCAGGAATTTCATTCTTTATACATGATCCACAAAAAGATCCTTCATTTTCCTGTATTCTTCAGTGTGCATGCGCGCACACGAGTGTGTGTATGTGTGCGCCTCACATGCTCATGTAGGGGATTGTTGCACAGTTTGGGGACCAGGGAATTTAAATTTATTTTTCCTGGATCTCTCACAAACAGTAATCAATAATGTGTTCCCTTCTCCCTGAAATCATAGAAAGATACTACTCTGCCTGATTGTCAAAAATTATGTTGGTTTGAGATCATATGGTTATTTGGGATTGACCTGGGCTTCTCTTACAAATGAGCTGCTACATTGAAAAAAATTGTTTTCTGTTAAGAAATTGATGTTTTCTGTTAAATTCTAAACACACCTTGAAAGTTGTGGTTTATTGTGATAAATAATATGAAAGTTGTGGTAATATGAAAGTTGTGGTAAATAACGACTACTTTTTATATCAACTTTAGTTATAGTTACACTGCATCAAGTGCTGTCTGTATTAGCTTAAAGACTGCTGGTTCTTTAAGGAAGTGAGCGGTATCCCTTATTGTTTTAACAGAAAAAAATCCCTGTTGGAGGTAGAGAGAAGAAAGCACAACAGCAGATTCACAGATGCTTCATGTTGGGGAAAGTACTTAGGCAACACAGCATCTGAGTCGTATTCATAATACATAAGTCCTAGAATTACTAACGGTATATTCACCTTCATTTGGCAGAACAGTGTAGGTGGTTTCCATCCCGGCGTGAATATGGTCAGTCACGTGACAGTGGAGTAACCAGACTCCAGGTGTCGTTGGCAACATTTCAAGGGTTTGGAATGTTCCAGGGAAAATGTCAAAGACATCAGAACTATAAATGCCCCCGTGCTTAAATTAGAAAAATGACAAATACAATATTTATAAAAGTTCACCCAAATAATAATTCTTAGACTTACTAGCTCAGGGATATTAGAAAAATGGATGTCTCTCTTTTTTTAATGAGTCTGCACATTTCTGTGTAATACAAACAGATAGGAGGTCCTAGTTCCTGCCTTTCCTCTAAGGCTTCAGTACTATGGACTGTCACCTAGTGAGTATAAAGGATAGAAGATCTGATGAGAGTTCTGTAGTTAGGACTACGTACGGCCTTCTGCCCTGTGACTCTGGTTTGCCTCTTTGTCAGAGCACTTGAGCTGCATGGAGGAACTAAACTGTGACCTCCACTTCAGCCCTGTCCTCACTCTTGCAGATCCTGAACTATTTTGTCTGAAACTATGGTGCAGAGAGAATAAAGGGAGCAGAGAAGAGACCCATGGATTTTTTTGGGGCTTTGGACCGGCGACTCACTCCCGGCCT
>NW_004955448.1:487275-576538 GCF_000276665.1 Chinchilla lanigera
AACGATAACCATTGATAATTTCCTACCATTTTGTCTGTAATTTGCTAAGTTCCTCCTATTATTATGTTATCCTTCTTTTATTCTTTAAAATTAAAAAAAAAAAAAAAAAAAAGAGACCCATGGAGAGAAGCCAACAAAAGGGGCAGTTTAGGCAGAGTGTCATCTAGAGACAGGTTGGATGTATTTCCACAGGGATCGAATTGAAAGTCCACTAAACGTAATATACCTATATAAAACAAAGTGCCCATTATAAAATGAACTTTCTGCAGTGTGCTTTTTCAGTGGCTTCTTTGTTTTCTACATTCGAAGAAAAAAGCATTTTCAAAGAGCCATTGGTTCCTGCCGAAATCAGCACAGGGTCAGGAATAGAAGCAGGATTGAGATCTAGGAGGGCAGTTGCTTGACACCTAACTGATGATCTCTCTTGCCTCAGGCCACTTAAGATACCAAACCTAGAACAGGCAGGGGAAAAGTTATGCTAAAGCCTTGTCCTGATCGCTGCTCTCTGGTTCATCATTACTTGAACACTCCTACCCTCCCTATTAGCAATTCCACTCAAATGCCTTACTTGAAATGTGGGAGCAGAACTCCATTAAAATCCAGTAAAGACTGCAAATCCAAAGAACCTATGGTATAACAAGGCTGGAATGTTAGTTGAAATTGCTGTGTTGTCTAATCTTGAAACTTTCAATTTTCATAAAAATGTCTGAGGAGATACTTTCTTTGTATTAAAACACATCTAAATACAGCAAGAATGACTGCCATGGATAGCTCTTACCTTATATTGGAAGCTGTGGCCATGAAAATGGACAGAATGCAAGTCCACTTCATTGCCCATGCCTAACAGATACCAGTTGACCTCGTCCCCCACGTGCATTGTGAGGCCTTGTAAGTTTCCAAACATTCTTCCATTGATAGCTGGAGAAAACAACATGATCTCGTATCACCTTTCAGGATATTTTAAACCAAAAATGTACTTCGCAGAAATATAATTAAGTTCATGTAAGGAGTCCTTTTGATACAATACAACTTATTTTGCTACACATGGGGGAAATGAATATTTGAAGGTCACTAATGTCACACTCTTGCTTTCTAGTCACTTTGAAGCAGAAGGCATAAGTCCTAAGTGTGAATTTATTTAAAAGAGGATGAGATTTGGAATTGGGAGAGAAATTGATAAGTGACTCTAAACAGAGTTCACTTTTTAGACAGGATTCTACCTCAAAAAGTGAGGAAAAGTAATTTAAAATGAACAAATAGTCTCTAGTAAAATTTTACTTGAAAGAAAAATAGTTTTAGAATCATTTGTCATACCGTGCATTTTATTGCTTTCTATGAATTCATCGTTTTCTTTGTCTACTTTCTCAGGATGCTCAGAGTATGTTTTGATGTTGTCATCTAAGTACCAAGATTCATTCTCATCAAATACTAGAAACAGAAGGGAAAATTCCAGTTTCTTTTTGGGATTAAATACTTTCATGTAATGTTTCCGACAAACAATCAGTGTGCCAATCAGTCCACTGTAGAGGTCCTAAAAACAAGCAAAAACATCCGTCATCCTTGAAACGTAGGTCAAGATTTCAGAGAAGTGGGACCATATCACCCCTGATGTCAGGAATTTTGGAGGGGCTGGTTTAAGCAGTAGACTTGGCCCCATGTGATGCGGGCCATTTAACTTCTCACCCAGTTAAGGTAGAACAGTGGTGAGTAGGGCAGATGGGTGATGTGTGAGTGAAACATGCAAAGGTAAAAAATTGGCTTAGCTAATGAGCAGCAATTTCAAAGAACCCCAAATAAATAGCACTGCTTTTTTTATTCTGTAAGCTCATGAACTTATGACACTATGCTAAGCATTGTGCCAGTCACTATAACTCCATCAGGAATGAAACAAGCCCCACCCCCCCCCTACATCTAGGGAAAACGGAAGCAGAGGAACTGTGAGTTCAAGGCCAGCCTGAACTACATTGTGAGACCCTGTCTCAACAAACAACAGAGAAAACTGTTACAGTGGAGCAATGGAGTTACAGAGAATGCTGATGGGTGCAGAGAGAGAAGGCCACAGTTGACTCTTAAACCTATGAGGAGTTGGTTTGGATTCCTGTCATTGATGACAGATTAGGTCTGTGAAGTGCTTTTGAGATGTATCATATCAGGAATTCCAGATTTCATCTTATATGTCATAGGTAGTCGTTGAAAAATTGGACAGAAAGTGACAGAAAATTTGCATTTTAATGCAGCCATCCTGGTGAAGTAGAAAAGACTTGGAAGAGACTTGAAGCTGCAAGGGCCATGGCAGTAGTTGAGGCAAATCCAAGAACCTGAATTGTGTGAGTGGAGAGAGGAATGGATTGAGCTATAGTTGGGTAACTGCTTGAGAAAGTAAAGGGGAAGTAGTTGCTTGTTAGTTCAGAGTTCCTGCTTAAACAAATGAGATTTTGTTCTTTCTTGTGGTGCTGTTTATTATAACAGGAAGTACAGAAGGATGTAGAAGATGATCCCAATATCTATTTCATGTTACTAAGCCTGTGGCAACTGCTGGTGGAAATGCCCAGTATGTATGTACATGAACAGGATGAGAACTCAGAAGAGAGACTAGAAATTTAAATCTACAGAACAAATTGAGTATAACTTCTGACTTATGGTTACTGAGTGTTATTTTTGGTTTTGAACTATTTCATCAAACAATACCTTCAGTTGTGTAACTGATGGTTGGCATCAGCTTTTTTTTAAAAAAATGATGTAATGAGCTCTAAAATGATGTGCCTTTGTTCTTTTGAGTTCAACATATTTTCATATCAAAAAGGAAGTAAAACATTACATTTATACTTAATTGCTCTGAGTTATCTATAATCAGTACCCATAAGATAGTTACAATTATCTTCAAAAATAAGCAAGCTAAAAAATGGAGGAAATTGCAGAGTAGCTTATTTTCCTGGGATTTTAACAGAGTCAGAGCACAGGAAAACTCTAACCTCATCTTCCTTCAATTGTGTGTCTATTTTGGTAATTGTCACAAAACACAAATGATTTAAAGTTTACCTTAACTTGATCCACAGTTGAATAGTAAACCCATGGGATACAAGCCAAATCCTCTGGTCCAGCACCAGATCTTTCTGGGATTTGCCAGATGTACATACGAGTTTCACCTAAATTAATCAAGTATTAATATATCTGGTAATATTTGGTTTATATTTAACCCTGATAACCAGTGACCCAGGAACTGGAAATGTCAGAGTAGTTTAAAAAAAATAATGGTATTCAAACTTCTTTTCAGGAATTGAGTTTTAAAATGAACTGTAAGACATTTTTATGTCTTTGTGTGTGTGAACTGTAACTTAACTGGTTATGCTGTACCTGCCATACCACAAAGCCAAGAGGTGGCCATTCCAATATACTTTGAAGAAACTTCGCAAACCAATCTTTTCTAGGCTTGAAGTATGTTTTCATCATATACTTTCTTCTTCAGCGACCAAGGTGTCCTGCAGTGACTAGCATCTTCCCTGTAGTCATCTGCTGTAGGACCCAGCCTGTGGAATTCCCTCAGCTTTGCCATGGCTGCCTTTCCTTCTCACTCACCAAAGTCCTTGGTGAGCCACGAGTCTCTTACCTTCTGGGTCACCAACTTACAATGATTTTGTTCACCCATTCACTATCCCAGCCAGTCACACCACACACTGTCCTGTCGCTGCTCTGTGACGTGCAGCACATAATCACATCCTGGTCCTTGGCACTTTAAAGATGCCCAGTGGCTCCAACCTCTCACCCTTCTTCCCGTTTGCTCCTGGCAAAGACCCCCACCTTCCCGTTTGCTCCTGCAAGACCCCCACCTTCTTCCCGTTTGCTCCTGGCCCTGCTACGTCTCATCCCCATCCCAGTCACCTCAGAGCACCTTGTATACCTTGACTTCGTGCCATGCCACTCACCAGTCCTTACCAAACTCACTGTCCACTCCTTTACGTGGGTCTCTGTGTATTACACATGTAAATACCGCTGTCAGACTGTATTACGTATGTAAATATCGCTGTCAGACTTCCAACTCGGCAGAGTCTGACAAATCTTGACTAGGGAATCAAGCAAGACATGAGGCATGTTCTCAAGGGATGTAACAGACTCCATTTTCCTCAAGCCCGCATTCTTAGCTGTTCCCATGTCTTTGCTCTTTAAGCAAAATGTTTGACAGTTTGGTCGATTTACTACCTGAACATATGATCTCTCCATCTCTGCTTTCACTTATCACTGTGAGCTGTGAACTCACATTTCCTTTTGCGCTGTCCTCCCCGCCTGCTCTTCCACCAGTGGTCCGTGCCCGAAACCTCGGACTCATCCTTGGCGTCTCTGTTCCTCCACACTCCCTAGTGGCCAGTTTGTCAGCAGGTCCTTTTAGCACCACCTTTAAAATGGAGCTGAAATATGTGTTCTCACCGCTCCCGCTGCTTTTATCCTATTCCAAATCTTGATAAGTTGAGTAATTTTTTTTTTACTCCTATTACTGCTGTAGTTCACTGACGCTACACTTGCCCCCCCCCAACAATCACTTATCTACACATTATCCAGAATGGTCCCTTATAAAGTGTTCATCACATCATCACCCCTCAGCCCAATAGGCGATTAAAATAAAATCCAAGTCCCAGTTCTTGCTGCTTACCCCGGCCCCTGCGTTCCTTGCTTCCTGTCTGCGGAGACGCTGTTACTTGTTTGCGCAGCGTTTTTTTGCGCCGCCCTCGCCTCCGCCTCCTTGCTGTTTCTCAAACACAGCAAGCTGCTTTTATCTTGCAAGTTTAGGATTTTCTCCCCTTGAGACCCGAGCCCGAGCCTGTGTTGCCTCCTCAGAGAAGCACCCCTGACTGCCCTGAAACCACCCTTGCGTCTCTCCCCTCCCTCCGTCCCACCTTCCCTGTGAATCTTTTTCATACCATTGTTTACTTCTCAGCATTGTGAATGTATTTTTTTTCCTTAGGAGATTAAATTATCTCCTAAGAAGAGCATAGGGGCCATAAGAGCAGAGATTTTTATTTCTATTCCCCTAAACTTACAATAAGGTTATTCTCAATTGGCATATTTGAGAACTGCTAAGTTATTGAAAAATGGTCTTTTTCTAGAAGCCAACTTTTTACAACTAGTTTAAAACATACAGTTCTGATTAAAGAAATACACAGTCCACACAGTTTCCACTCTGTATTAAATAAAAACTTGAGTACCTAGGACACGCCAGACACTGGGACTGGGATCTCAGAATATTAAGCGTCAGCCCTAGCTCTCTGGACCATGTCTGGGTCGCTGGTGTGCAAGCACAGCCCCATGTAGTGATTAAATGCTCTCTGAGATGGGTTCTAGTTGAGCGTGGAGGAGCCTCTCCCTAATTCACTCATGGGTATTTATGGATGAGCAATATCTTCCATTTTTTCCCTTATAGCTCTTTTATAGACTGACTGTCTCTGTCTCTTGTCTCTTTCTCATTTTTGATTTTTTAAAAATTTTTTACTTTAAAGACAATAATAAAAAAAAGTAATAAAAATGATGCCTTTGCACTGTGCAATACTCTCAGCCCTTTGTTTTTTTAAAAAAAATCGAAGCAGGCTCTTATTCAGTCACTATGTTGTCCAGGCTGGGCTCAAGCTTGTAACCCTCCTGTCTCAGGCTTCCAGAGTTCCGGGATTACAGGTTCGTACCGTCTGGCCGACGGATTGTGTGGTATGGGGAGGTACTGTACACACACCCACAGACCACGCCTTGTATTCCCTCACTACCACCTCCCCCTTCACTTCCTCAAGTCGCACTGGTGTGGAAGGAATACTTCTGCGAGACTACGCATTTGTGGAAAGACTACAAAGTGTAAGATGCTTCCCCCACGAGTACCTGGTGATGTTGGAGTAACTGTAGAACTCTCCGTTTTCACCCCGTGGGCATGTATTGAGTAGGGCCTTGTTGCCATGTTTTTAAAGACAATTTTAATTTTGTCTCCAACATCTGCATGAAGTTGTGGGCCTGAGAATGGTGAAAACAAAATGGCTTATTTATCTTGTTATATTGAAATTTCTTAGTAATGAAGGCAAAGGTCAGGTAACTTTCTCAGCGTGAAGGCTGGATTCTGTTTTCTTCCCTGGAGCTTTGTGCTGTTGTGTTGGAGGGATGGTTCCAGAGGATTGGGGATAAAAACAGGAGACAGCTCCCTGTAAATACGGAGGGTGTGATGTATCTGTTCCAGGGTCCCAGGGGAGGCTTGGCCTGCAAATCCCCTGCAGGGTCGTGGACAGGTCAGGGTGAGCTGGTGCCTGAACAGGAGTTACTTCGCAGCACTCGCTCACTATTCTCAGCATGTGGAATCCCAGACCTTCCTGAGGACTATATTTGAAAGGACAGGGCTACACCTCACAGTTCTGTCCTCTAGCAAGTCTTAGCTTCTCTTGCCCTGCGACAATGCCCCTTTCCCTTAGGTGTCTTACTCTAGGGGCTGAAGATAACCAAGCCCGGGGAACTGATAGGTTGATGGTTAGAAACAAAGGGTTGGGGGAGGGGCTCCTACATCCAAGGATGTTCAAGAATATTCCCAAGAGAAGTTAGGTGTTCTTAAAGTGGCTCCAGAAACACTGAAGGTATCTTTCCCTTTGCCTTGTGTGCGGTAACACTTCTTCATATCTATAGGTAGATGTAGATATATATAATATATGAAATATATAATAATCTTGTCATTAATCAGCTCAGGGCCTCTGCACTGAGCTACATCCCCAGCCCTTTTAATTTTTTTTTTTTTTTTAATTTTGAGACAAGGTCTTGGTAAAACACGAAGATGCTTGAATTTGTAATCTTCCTGCCTCAGCCTCCAGAGTGCTGGCATTACAGATGAGCATCACCATTGCTAGTCTAAGCTTCTCATATTTATTGAATAACTACTTTTTAAAAGTTTGATTTGAATAAAAAGAAGCCCAGAGAGAAGTACTGACTGCTGCTACACAAAGCAGTGTAACGCCAGCCCACACCTGATAAAGAGGCGCTGTTAACCTACCTAGAATTCCCAGGTGTTCTTCTCCAGCTTTTCTCTCCACCGGCACTGTGAATGTGTTGTCAGTGTACTGTCGATATATAGCCTTCTTGTACTTGGAGCCTATGCAAAACTCTCCCTTGTCCAAAAATTCATTTGAAAAACTTAAAAAAAAAAATAGCCCTCAGGTTAGTATTGTTTTAATGAAAATGGAAACCTAAATTTCAAGTTTTAAATTTTGAATAAAAATACAATTTTTTAGAGTAACTATGGTTACTTTTTAGTCACTTTCCACTCCAGTAAGAGACTTTAAAAATAGACAGGCGTAGTTGAAAATGCGCCTGAGTTTTGGCTCTGAGTGCTACTTAGTAGAATGACATAGCTTGTCATTGCCTGTTGGAGCCTAGTTTTCCTTGGTTCTAAGATGTAGTCAATCAAATCATCTCTAAGATTTCCTTTAAAATTGGATGAGTCCAGATCAGTCAATGACGTGTTCCCTGGTTACTGCAGTATTTCTGATTGATAGACACTGAAATGGTAGATTTGCCCACTCATTCACCTTCCCTGAAGTTTTCATTGACTCCTAATGGCTCCTGTAGCCTTTAACTATCATGTCCTGATCACTGAAGTGAACTTTTACCTGTTTACTCTGCAAACTGCACTCAACTGCCACCATCAAACTGACCTGCCACAGTGCCTAACTATGTGGGTCAGCAGTCATGTGTTTCCCGGATCTGCCCATCTGGCTGTGTGACTGAGTCCCCGACCCCTGGTCACATTCATGAGGTCATGTGATGTGAGTGAGATGAGAGAGGGAGAAGTGCTTCGGAAAGTACAAAAAAGCTAACTGGAAGTACAGGGCGATGCCCCTCTACATGGATGTTTTTGAAGCTCCAGTGACCATCTTACTTACATGTATTCACACTGAACTTATTTTGCGCTTTTACACAATGCACATGCTAATGGCTTTCAACCATTCTTATATGTTCTCAAGAAAAGAATAGCTGTACTGCTGTCACACATTTCAAATATGAAAGCTTTAGGGATGTGAAATTACTGATTATTAGGTTAAAAATAAAATTTTGGAGGAAAAATAAGCCAGTAATAGTTGGTAAAGAACATAATATGTCAGCTCTGGATTTGGGCCTCAGTTTTGGTTAAGTTTGAAAATCACTGACAAGACACAGGAATATGAGAAAACAATCCAGTAGAGAAGAAAGCAAGATGAGTGACTCCAAGAATCAAAAGAGAGAAATGAAAGTTTTCCTGTGAGGAAGTTGAGAAAAGCAGAAATGAACAAGGACAGGCTCCTGGGAAGTGTTTTGTTGTTCTTGTTGCTGTTGCATAAGACACAGTGTTTTCATTTTGTAAAAGTTAGCATAATCTTTCTCTAAAAGGGAAACAAGACTTCAGCTGAACAAATGAAATCAGAGTTCAGGAATTACTTTTGCTCCTGTAAATCACGCAGCTCCTTTTCCCATTCCCTGTCTGGTGAATAATCCCATTCCATCTCGACTGCTGCTACGTAGTAGGTCCTTTCTTGCAGGTAGGGAGTGGAATCCTCAAACAGGTGCTTGCATCGGTTCACAGTATATTTTTGTTTCATGCCACCTGTGTAGTGATCCGTTGTAAGGCACTCAACATCAAAAGTCCCTGGAGTGTTAAATAAAAAAACATGCCATTCTTTTGCTCAGTACTCTCTGTAGCTCTCCACCTTACCCAGAATCAATACCACAGTCCTCGTCGTGATGGCGGATGACCTGGCTACCCACACCTCTGATCACATCACCTACTGCTCACCTCACTCCAGCCACGTAGGCCTCCTCACTGTTCTTGGAACAGGCCAAGGGTGTGCCTGTCTCAGGACCTTTGCTCTTGGTGTTTTCTCTTCCCGGAATATTTCTCAAATGTCCACATGGTTCCTTCTCTCACTTTATTCAGGTCTCTAGTTTATCACCTCCTGGGAGAATCTTGACCCCTTCCCCTGCTCTATTTTTCTTCATACTTTTAAAATCACTTAACATACTGGTACATGTTTTAAAATATTTGCTTCTTGTCTGTTTTTGTATTAGAATTTCAGCTCCATGAGACATTTTATCTCTTGTTCATTTTTGTATTTACATTTGTCAAATGAATAAAAAGCAAACATGTGATTAATCTTAAGTTTTAGTGACACATGATGAACAAACAAAATCTGAGACAAATTAGTATGTTCTCATATTTTCATTGGAATTCTTTCTCTTTGCTTTACTTGTTGAGAACCAGGCCTGTAAGTGAATTTAAATTTGTAGGACTACAGTTCCAGGATGAAATACTTACAAGCAGTCCACAAGCCAACACTACATGTGGGCTACAGAGATGGTAACTTAGACACAGAACCTCTATGGGAGTCATTCCCTTTCTAATCTGCTTTCCCATCTGTCTTTAAAAGAATCAGTTGGAAAGGGGGATCTTCTTGAGGGCTCAGCTGTGGAAATGGAGGCAACTACATCTCACTCTTCTCACTCCTGTTCCTCCTTCACCCTCCAATAAATAGACGACAGACCTATTTGGTATATACTTCCACTGATGGTGGCCCCGACTGGCCCCTTCAAAGGAAGGGCACTTGGGAAGATTGGAAAGGGTTGAGTTTATCACCAAACACGTTCCAGTTCAACAAAAATCACACACATAGACCCAAACGTACCTTCTGTGTCAGGGTGCATGAGGAGTGTCAGCTTTGTCTGAGGGAAGAGATTTGCTGTGTCTCTTGTTTCTCCTCTTGACAGGTACGTGTTTCCTGAAAAGTGTATCCCATGTAAATCAGCCTCGTTTCCAGCACTGAACAAGTACCATACGACCGAATCTCCTTGGCACATTGTGAGACCGGGCTGGTTCCCATACATGAATCCATTCATGGCTGTAAAAGTTGGGAATAATATTTGAAAGTGATTTATGCGATGTATTAGTGCATGACAACCTCCCTGACTTTCCAAACCAATTTTACGTTTTAAAAGATTCATCCAAGCCTGCGCCACTTTCATGTGCCAGCAGTATTTCTGCTGTTTCCGGGACTCCCAGAGCAGCCCCTGCCTGGCTCTAGGGAGCAGCGCTGATTGTGTGGTTCCTGCAGTTCTGTGCCAGTGCCCCAGCACCCTGGGGCCTTCACTGTTCTCCAGCTAGAGCAGCAAGATTTTGGCTAGTGTTCTCAGTACTTTCAGTGGTCATATTTGTGAACACCTAAGTCCATAACTAATAACAGCTTTTCCTAGACATCATAGGCTAGGAATGTGTTTGTTATCCTAGATGAAAAATTCGACTCATCCTGAATAACGGAATAGTTACTCAAGAAATTTTCTCTCCTTGTTCTTTGCACAAATAATATTCTGGTACCTCCAAAATGGAAAAATGCAGAGGTAAAAGTATTTTAAAGACTGTAGGTAGTGTATCTAGAATCAGGCCAGCTTTAAAGAAAGAAGCAAAAAATGCTAATGTAAGACAGTATCAGTTTGTAGCTCAAGTTTGAATTTTTTTTTCTGTTAGCTGGAGTAATTCTTACCATTGTCCATTAGTGGTGTGGGCCTTTGGAACAATGAGCTCCCTGGCTCTAAACCCTAGCCATATTTTAGAAATACACTGAGAGGGAAAAAATAAATCTGACTCTAGGCTTCAATTAAATAAAAGTCTCCGGGTTTGTCTTGGGTACTGGTAGTTTTTAAATGCTTCAGAGTGTTTTTGATATGCAGTCATGGGTGAGAAACACGAGAGCACAGATCTTTTTATACATTGAATACTAAAATGCACTTATCATTATTCAGCCATAAATGAGGAAAGTGTGGACTCAAATGTAAGCATACATCAGAACCACCTAGAGATTTTGTTAAACAGATTTCTAGGACCAATCATCCAAGTTTCTGATTTAGTAGGTCAGAGTTGGACCCAAGAATCTGAATTTCTAACGAGTCCCTACAAATTGCTCCCCAGGGGCCCCCTTTAAAGATCATTCATCTAATTGGTATGTCTTGTATGTCTTATTACTCTGAGTTAAGTGAAATGATGGATAATTGACTGACACATTACTCACTGACGTCACCCGTGGCATTACTATATTTACTCATATATTAAAAATTAGTAAGCAAAGCTATTTGCATTTTGGTTAAAGTGTTACATATGCAGTACTTAAATAACTTGACAGATTAGTTTATTACACTTATAGTGAAAGGTGAAGTACTTACAGTGCATCTTATTAGATTCTTGAAAGTCAGAATCCTCCTTATTCACTTGATCAGGTGCAGTTGTAAACATTCTAATATTATCATCTAGGAGTAAACTCTTATTCTCGTCAAATACTGTAGGAAACAAATAGAACTCCTTGTCTACATCTTTCTGTAAATCAAGACAAGGCAAAGAGGTGAAGGCAGAGTGAATAAAGCAGAGGACTTATGTGTACACAGTGCTGTCTGTACACAAACCAGTGGAAGGAGGAATGAGAACAGATATTTCTGCTCCTCTTTGTAAACTACGTTTATGAAATATTCCAGTTGACCACCCAAACTCACATTAGTATCCATTGAGTGGATTTTGTTTAGTATGGTAATCGGAGTCTTTTTCTGCATCTGAAAATTCTGTATCTTCTCTCTTCCTGCCCCACTGTCCATACCAACTGAAACCACTAAAAATTATAAAAATGGAGGAAATTTGTGTATGTCCTGGAAATAGGAAAGATGCCATCTACATTCAGAAAATTAAAAATTCCTATAAGCAGAGCGGGGTAGAAGCAGCATTTTGAGGGACTGATCATGGTAAGCACAGAAATAACCTGCTAATAAACTAGAACAGAGATTTGCAATTTCCAGTCAGGTGGACAAAATTCTTCCTCTCTCTCTCAGCCCTCTGGTTAAAATAATAATAATCAGAAATGCTCTTTGGTCTATGAGATAATTCAGCCATTCAGAAAAAGCCAATTAGTCTAAGGAATAAGAACATATCAGAAATCATTAGAAAGTATGTCTTTCCACTAAGATCATTTTTTCAGAGCAAAAACATGATTATCAAACTGAAAAAATCCAACTAAAGCAGAGACTTTGAAGGTTAGATCCTACAGAGAACTAATATAAAGATGAAAAGTGTATATGTATTTCTTTAGAAAGAAGGGAAGACATCATCATAAGAAGTAGTAGTCAAATGTTCACCACTGTAAAGAAAGAATTAGTTTTCAGATTTCAAAGCTTCACTGAAAACAGGACAAAATCAATAATAGAGACCTATACCTAAAAATGTCCTGGTAAAATCTTTGAATTTTAGAGGCAGAAATTCTACAACAGTCTATATTAAAAATATTACTTAAAAGTAGCTTTTATAAAATGTGAAATTTTGACACTAGTTCCCCTTGTTTCCCTGAGATGGCTACAAAACTGCCTTCTTGAAATTTAGATCTTGCCTCAGATATTATTTCTACCTTATCAGGATTTCTGTTCACCATCCCATTATTCTGAGTTTAAAGCACTTGTCACTTTCTGAAATTACTTTTATTTTGTATGTATATTTATCACCCACCCTTTTTCCCCCCTCCACTCCTGCATATATGCTAGTATATAAACCTATTAAAATAGGAAACTGGCTTGTCTTACTGATGAATCCTGTGCCTACTGCAGGTTGTTTTTTGAGCAGTTCAAATGAAATATTCCTTAAATAAACATTCATAATAAGCTAGAAATAAATAACTATTTATCTCCTGTCAGAATGGTGAACATCCTCAAATCTGACAATACACAATGGTACGTAAAAAGAAATTATTAAGAAGCTCTGAAGTATGCTAGAGGAAAGCTATTAGTCTGAAACTTGAAAAAAGGGAAAAGGTCAAGTACCTGTCACTTCCTTTAACGTACCTCAGTGTAACTACATAACTCATTATAGGAAGTTTCTGTTTATAGAAGAATTTTGGCTAGCAAACAAAGAATGATAGAATCAGAATATTACTATTATATAACTTTAATTAGCTTAATGAATCTAGGAAATGGTCATCAGTGACTGATAACATCTCTAATGAAAGACAACTATTAATTTGGGGGGAGGCGGATACCAGGAATCAAACTCAGGACCTTGCACTTGCCAAGCCGGCAGTGTAGCACTGAGCTGTATCCCAGACCCCAAGACAGCTATTTATTATGCATTCTGTAAGAAGTACCCAGGATCACAACTAAAGAACTTTTCAAGAAACAAATGTAATCTGAATCTGACCAAACCTTTGATTCTAGCCATTGACTTATGGGAAATAGAAGAGGTGCTACAGAAATAGGTTAAAAGACATCACAGGGATCAAATAAGTAAAATCTAAACAAGATGCCAGGACAAATGACTCTGGCAACAGAAAAATTGCAAGAAAATAATCTTCACAAACTTGTCAAATATAATGTGTGTAATTATTTAGATACTGATTAAAATAACAGTTAAAGCAATTATAAGACAATCAGGGAAATGTGAACATTGATTGGATATTTGACAATATTAAGGAGTTATGATGTGATTATTAACATGACAATTGAAATGGCATTTTAAAGGAGTTCTTATCTTTTAAAGGCACATAATAAAATATTTTAGTGATAAAATAACGAGGAGGTTATAATGGTGTTTCTATTTCTAGGTCAAAAAGCCATGGTCTAATTTTATTATTTAAAAAATCATGGGTCCAATAGACAATTTCATTTCCAACCCATCTAGGAACAACCATGTTAGCCAGGAAAACCTTTGCACAATACAGACCTCATGAAGCTGAGAAAAATTTAAAGCAAAAATTATATGTAACACCCTCACCGCCTCAGCCCTAGAGTTTTCTTTAGGATAATACGAAGAGATTGACAAAGCATTTTCATTTTTCCCTGATTGGATTTACCTGTCTTCCATTTGCATGTAAACTCCCTTTCTTACATATTTTCATTGGCCCAATAAGTCCAGTGAATATATCTTTGCTGGGATCCACAGCAGAATAATACATCCTAGACAGGCACACGGGATCTGCATAAGTAGGCCCCACTTCTTTGGGGACTGTCCATTTGTAGGTAAAGTTTTGATTGGGTGTCACATAGAAGGCTGAATGAGGAGGCAAACCTGGGAGAAAGGTCACAGAAGAGAGTAAGTGTACTTTCTATGCAGGCATTCAAACAGCAAATTAGTGTGGGTTTGCCTAGGATGAACCACTTCTGAACTTCTTGTTGTGAGTTAGAATGGAATCCTACTTGTGCTCCTGTATCAGATTAGCATATTGGTGTGATTTCCTCAGGAAGCCTCCTCTAGACCCTGTCTGGGACTGGTGTCCCTCTTTGTACTTACTCACACTTCCCCTGAGAATGCATCATAAATGCCCATAATGCTAAGAAAACAAACTCTACTATGAAGCTGTAGTGATAAGTATATTTATATACTATAATATCAACTGTACATACAATATGTATTATATATGCACAGTCAAACATGGGTTATACAAAAATATAATGGTTGTCTAATATTTTTGATTATTCTTAACTTATTTAGAATATTTTTCAAATATCCTAAAATAAACACCTAAACTTCCTAGAAAATTTTAAAAATTAAAGTTATACAAATAGTACTCCAGAAATATAATTGACATAATCCAATTAAATTCTTACTAGCATTGTCAATAATCATCCAAGGAAGGCATAAAATTCCTTTAACTAATTAGAATTGGTAGAAGAGGTTTATTTGCTTTTTTGGCATACTGCCTGAAAATGATGTATGAGCAGTTTCCTCGGGAATTTCTGTCAGATGCTGCAGGTGGCCGGTGTGGTGGGTCCCTACCAGTGTTGACTGGTCATAGAGGTCTGTACTCACTTCCTTTTGAGAAGTAGTAATATGGGTGATAGTATGTGCCCTCATTCTCCTTGCTGAATCTCACGCCAGTTGGTTCAATACTGAGGGGATACGGTCCTTTGTTATAAAAGGTGACTTGGATGGTGTCTCCCACCTCTGCCCAGATAACAGGACCTAGAGAAAAACAGAGATGTAGTATCTGTCATTGATGCATAGCACAGTTTCTTTCTGTCTCTGATAAGGACTATTGGAAAGAACATGCTTATTTGTTGCAAATTGGAAAATTTAATTTTTAAAAAGTCCATTATTAATCTAACTTGACAAGATTAGACAAAGGACCTTTTGCTCCAACTTCAGGTTAATTAAATTGGTTATCATTTTGCCAAAGTCAGTTAATTAACTTTATACACTTGAGAAAAACCAGTTAGAGCGCCTACACTTTCCTCAGTGTGTCTTCCCTTGGCCAGAAGTCCACCATTTGTTCCCGGAGTCAGGAGTCAGGGCACACTATAAACCAAGGTAACTTGAAGCAGGGAGGTTACATTGTGTTGGGTGTGAAGGGCAAATGTTTCAGACTTCTCAGCACTAAAATTAATATTATTTCCAGTTATAGAATAAAATATATAGTACACAAATATTTTATGTAGTATGCAAAATGACATTTATCAGGAGTCTCCTATCTGTACTTCTGTTTATCTGTAATAACTCACTTAATCCTTATTATAATTTCGTGAAGTAGGAACAGTTATTCTCATTTTACGGAGGAGATCAGGCACAGAAACTCAAGTAACTTTCAAAACCCACACAACTAAAGTAAGGACAGTTTGGATGTCACCCTGTGCTCTCCCGCCTGAGTGCCCAGTGAGAGCAGTCCCTGGGCTCCCCTGAGAGCAGCCCCAGAGGGCACCAGGACACATACAGCCAGTCTCATGCATAGGCTGCCTTTTTACTTCTAGGGAAATGCGTTCTTAGCTAAGAGTGGACTATAACGACTTAGTTACTGATTTAAACCAAGTCTCAGTCTCTCTGTCTGTCTGCCTTTCTTTGTCTCTGTTTCTCTCCCTCTCTCTCTCTTACACACACACACATACACACACAATTCTTATCTCTTTGAAGTAAACAATATAATCATTTGAAGTCAGCAGGGCTTTCAGTGATGCAGATTTGCTCTTGGTAATTCACACTTAGAAAAGTAGTTAGCCTCTGCCTTTTATTGATGTTGATCCTCCACACACCTAATTTCTTCATAGAAATTATGCCACAGGTTCTGAAAGTTCTGTTCTTCCTGAGGTTGGGGTGTCCCTGAGGGAGGGTAAAAACCCCAGGTATGTCTATGTGGCCCGGACTCACCCAGAATGCCGAGATGGTCCTCATCGGGGCCTCTTTCCTTCTGTTTTGTGAAGGAGTCATCTGTGTACTCACGATAAACCAATTTTTTATAAGAACCACCAATTCTGGTAGGACCTTGTTCAAAAAATACCCTTGAGTCACTGTCAAAAGAAAAAGGGATTGAGGCTGGTGCTGAAGTAGAACAGAAAGCAGGTATTCGCCTAGGATACTAGTTGAAGAGAAAAATTCTGGCCAATGCTTACAGATGAGTTATCCCCTGAGGCTTAAAGCTATCTGTACTAGTTGCTCAAGGAGGGGCAGAGAATTCCGGTCACAGTTAGCTGGGTGCTTTGTGAATGAGGAGAGAATCACAGAGGTGGTCTCACTTTTGCAAGTGAAGTGAAAAATTTTCAAGAGGGCTCATATCCACGCCTAACAGTGATAAATTCAGCATTTGCATCCAAATGCAAAATGTTTGAAAATACAGTAACTACTATTTGTTGTGTAATAGCACCAACCAGGGGCTCAGGAGGTTTCTTATCTACTAAACTTCACACAACGATACAACAAATTTGGTATTATTCTCCCCATCTTAGAAGAAAATTAAATTTCACAAAGATACTTGACTTGCACAAAGTCACCACATTCATCTCTTCTTTCATTTGACAAGGTGTTGAATGCTTGCTTTTTTGCTAGGGCACCTGGTATATGTTGATGAAATAACCATAAGAAATCTGGATTCCTCCTCATCCACGTGGACCTTGCATCTGCCAGAGGAGACAGACTATGAACCAATCAATGTAATAAAATGTAATAAGCACAGGATATGATGGAGACTTCTCCTGGGGAAGTGATGGGAGAGGCCTGAGCTACACATGCTTTTTAGAGGGAGTGATTTTTAAAAACTATCAAAGGGAAGAGTAGAGTTTTCAAGATGACAGAGAGGATGCAGTGGATGATTACAAAGAAGAAACAGCCTATGAGAGGACTCAGAGGAAGAGAGTGAAGGTGGCATGCTTTAGAAAACATGGCAGAAGCTTAGAATGCCTGCCTGGCAGAAGAGGGAATGAGGCGTGGAGAGAAGGGGGTAGGCAGTGGGACTTAGATAAATTTTGCACTCAATTCCAGGCCAGTAAATTTAAGCATTCTAGATAGTGTTTTAGGAAGACCCGTTGGACAGCTGTGTAGAGAATATTGGACAGTGCAAATCTGCAGGCAGAAGACTAATCAAGAGGCTGCTTTTATAATTTCAGTGAAAGATGCTGATGGCTTCAGAGGTACTGGCAAACAAGGTGGCAGTGCACATTTTCAGAGATACCAGGATATAATGAGGCAGTACTTGATAGGGAAGGAAGGGGTTAGTGAAGGAAGAGGGAATCAAGACCAGTGCCCAGGTTTTGGAGTTGGGTATTTGGATGGATACGTGAATATATAAGTGACTCCATTCACTGAGAGAGGAAGAAACTCAGTTTTGCATGGGTGTAATGGATTCAGACTTAGACACAAGTTTGACAGGCCTCATCCAAGTGGAGTTATCCCCAAGAAATTTGAAATGCAATCTGAAATTTGTAAGACCCTTCTAGGTTGGAGATACAGCTTTAGGAGTACACTGGATGTCAGTGTAATCTGACACTAAAATCAAAGGCAGAGAATAGAACAGATATTTATACACCAGTGTTCATAGCAGCATTCTTCACAAGAGCCAAAAGGTGGAAACAACCCAAATGTCCATTAACATATAAATAAATAAATAAAGTCTATGCATAGATGAAATATTGTTCAGCTTTAGAGAGGAATGAAATTCTGATATGTGCCACAACATGGGTTGTAAGAGGTAAAATGCTTTGAGTTGGTCCATATTTCGTTAACCGCTCTAGTAGCCTTATTCTTAGACTTAGCTCTGTTGACCAGTGGACAAGGACACACAGGCTGTGCAGAGTGCAGGCAGAGACAGAGACAGGCTGTACAGAGACAGACGCACAGAGTACTCCAGAGATAAGAGGCTTCTCAAACCCTGAGAAACCGGCGGGCTACAAACAACTACAGAGAGACAGAGGGGAGGGGAGAAGAAGAAAAGCGGGAGGAAAACATCAGATGTGGGATAAAATAGATTGCCCGGGCAGGCTGTGAACCCCAGATCCCAGGCCATGGGAGATGAGGGGAGGGACTCCCGTGAGTTAGGAATAAAATCGCACAGCTTCTCAACTGGAGTGTACCTGTTTCTGTGTAAGCGCCACTCTTGCGTGAATTTGGATTAAAAGCCTCACCTTCACTGCCTCTGGAGTCCAGCTTTGTTTTTTTTTTTCTGTTTTTGGTCTGGACAAGTGAGATCTTTTCTTACAGGGTGAACCTTAAAAACATGCTAAGTGAAATAAACTACCCACAAAAGGACAAATACTACATTATTCCACTTGTATTAATTGTTTAAAGTAGACAAATTCATAAGGACAGAAAGTAGAACAGAGCTTATCAACAGGTAGAGGAAGGGTAAAATGGGGGGTAATGGATACAGTTTCTATTTGAGATGATGAAAAAGTTCTAGAAATGGATGATGATGATGTTTAAACATTTTTAATGTACTCAATGCTGCTGAACTGTATAAGGCTGTGTTTTCAGAAGTGAAAACAAATGAATTGATTTCTAATTTTATTCCATGTTTTCTTAAGACTTTGTTGAGCATTTGATAACATTTGAGCATATTTTTTAATAGATTCAAAAGTTATAGTGCTCCATGTTTATAGCAGTGCAATTTGTAGTAGCTTAATCATGGAAACAACCCAAATGCCAGTCAACTGAGGAATGGATAAAAAAGACGTGATATTTTAATGCAATGGAGTATTACTGAGCTATAAAGAAAGGTAAACTCAAGGCTTTTATAGGTAGATGGATGCAACTAGAGACCATACTCATAAGTGAAATAGATCAGACCCACATGTGTAAACATTGTATTGTCTCCCTAGTGTAAGAACCTGAAAGAGAAAATAAAATCTAAAAGGTACAATAAATATTGTGAAAGAAACTGCTCAAAAGGAAAGAATGACTAGGATGAGGGAAAAGAGAAGAGAAAGAGCAGAGAATATATGTATATATGTACACACAAGATAGCTAAGGAAATTGTACTACTAATTTCTATGGGTTTATTGAAAGAAATAGTTACCGTTTAATTGCTTGATCAGTTTTACATGCCTATATCTGGTAATCTGAGCAACTACTTTGAAGATAACAATATGTAAAACAACAACCATTGTTAATTTACTATCACCTTGTCTGAAATTCTGTATTGCTTTGTTGTTTTTATGTTGTTTGATTTATTTTTTAATTTATTTTAAAAATAAAAGAAGGAAAATGTATTAACAAACAGACATCCATTTACAAAACAGCATAAGAACAATATAAACAATACAGAGCTACAGACAAAGTGGTACAAAATTAATAATGGTTGTTGTATTACATATTGATATCTTCAAAGTGGTTTCTCAGGAAAACAAATAGAGACATACAAGATTGATCAAATAAGTAATCAGTAACTGTTCCTTTCAGTAAATCGATAGAAGTCAGTAGTTCAACTATGTTCGCTATCCTGTGTATACATACATACAGATGTAATTTCCCTTCTTTCTTTTCTCTTTTCCCTCATCCCAGTTGCTCTTTACTTTTGAGCAGTTTCCTTTCATTTCACAATGTCTATCATAACCCTTATTTTTTATTCACTCTTTGTGGTTCTTACACTAGTGAGACAGTATGTTGCTTACACATGGAGGTCTGGTTTATTTCACTTATGAGTATGGTCTCTAGTTGTGACCATTTACCTGTAAAAGCCTCAAGTTTATCTTTCTTTATAGCTGAGTAATATTCCATTATATAAAAATACCACAATTTTTTTATCCATTCCTCAGTGGATGGACAGTTGAGTTGCTTCCACATTTTAGCAATTACAAATTACGCTTCTATAAACATGGGTGCACATATATCCCTGTGATATGATGTTTTCAGATCTTCTGGGAAAATACCCAGAAGGTGAATAGCTGGGTTGAGTGGAACCTCTAGATGTTGTTTTATTTATGTCTGTGTGTCTGTTAATATGTTTTGGTTCTTTTATTTTTAAAAGAAATTTTTTTTAAAAAAGTTGTAGTTGAAGACTAGCATATGAAGCACCTTAATAAATATTCAACAGTATAGTTATTCAATATCAGAAACCAATTGAATTTTACTTGCTGAATCAGCTTTTCGCTTTTTTGGAGGGAGATATGTTTTGAAATAATAGTCTTTTGGGTCAAATTACCTTTCAGGAGCTATTAAGCTTTCGTTGGTGAAAATGTCTTTACCAGAGGGAGCATAGCTCCAGATGATTTCCTCAGCAGCAATATAGTAGTGCCTAACATTTCCCCCCAGGATATCATTCTTGGATGAGTACTTGTTACAGTTCTGGACCTGGAAAAAGGCCTGCAGACCAGCTGCAATGACACAGAAGGGGGCACTGGTTAACAGCAGCACTGGTGTTTCTCCTTCCTGTTGCCCTATTGACACTGCTGATGAGACGATGGATGAAAATTGAAGAAACAGATAGGGACAATACTATAAAGTAGGGTAAACAGCTGAAAATAAATGACTGATGAACAATTCAAGGTTTTAAAAATATATACATCTGGGGTGTATATACATCTGGGATGTATATAAAAATATATACGTCTTTCACTGGGGTGTTGTCTTGATGAAAGAAAAGAGCCAAATTTATAGATAAATGAAGACGAGGAGCTTCGACATATTTTAAGGTGCAGTGTGAGATGGAGGAGAAGAAATAGCGTGACCGTGATGATTATTCTCTTTCACAAGGTGGTTGCACACCTATTGTGCTGGGCTTCTGTGACCCAGGTCATATTCAATAAATGCAATCACATCTGCAGGTCAAAGTAACATACCCAAAGACCTAGGTTAAAACTAACTTCCTCAGGAGATCAATATCACAAATATTTTTCAAGAACAAGGAAATGTTTTTATAATCTTAAGGAGACAAAGGAAGAATTTATCATGTTAAGGCAGGGAGTAGCAAGACATTAACAAAGGACAAAGTTGGTTATACTTGATAAAAACAAGTAAGAAACAGGCTACGTTCCAACACAATATACAAATCTGAATTTTATAATACTGTATATTTGATAAAGCTAAGAAACTATGTACAATGCTATACTTTCAGAGCAGGGTTGATTATTATTTTCTAGAAATGAATACATTTTTAGATCTCATTACTTTATTAACATTTTAATCTTTGTCTTTTTTATTACACTATGATACATACATTAGGGAACTAAAACTAAGATCCAAGTTCAAGGCTCAGATTATTCCAAAGATATTTTGCTTTGAGATTCTGATTCCAAATAATCACCCCAGTACGACACAACTCTTTTTTCAGCCAGCAGCTAAGTTCAGGTAAAGAGGTCCTACCTTTCAGATGGTTTAGATTCTGACAGCTAAGCATCCACACTCCAGGGTTCTGGGCCACCATAAAAGCATCAAAAAGAGTAGCGGGAATCAGATTGATTGTATCAATACGGTAGTTCTTGTTAGTCAATGCTTGTCCATGAAAGAAAGCTGAGTGCACGTCAATTTCATTACCCATACCAAAAAGATACCATTTCACTCTGTCTTCTGCACACATGCAGAGCCCTGGAAGACTCCCAAAGGTGTATCCATTCACAGCTGTAAGTCAAAGGCAGAGTGCGTGACCAGAAGATACTGGTGGCCAGGAGAGTTACAGTTACTTCTACAGAAATAGAGCGAATTTGAGATGGGAAATACCTGGCACATACAGCTATCGCTCTCTTCTGAACTCACGTCAGTCATATCAGTCATAGAACTCTTTCATTTTGGATCTGAATTAGGGTGATGATTCTTATCAATACCATATTAGCAGATGAACACAACACTGGAGATGACACCTATCTGCTCTGGTACCTATACATACAACTATACATGCTGGTAGCATGGATATGTGTTTGTAAATACAGACATGTACATATGCACATATATAGACATGAGACACACATACATATAGAGAAAAGATTGAAGATTATTTAACAATTTGTTGATGGGTATTCACCTTGCTAGGGTAATACAGATGATTCAAATTTCTTTTGTTTGCTTCTCAGAACTTTACCAATTTTCTAATATGAATTACTCTTATAATAAAAAGGACTTAAGATTGACAGATAAAGTTGGAGGAGATATTAAGGATGAAAAAAAGAAATGCAAAGGAAGGGTAGCAAGAACCAAAGACCAGAACCTTGAAAAACCTAAAAGTCAAGAAGCAGTATGACCTGTGACCCTTGGAAGGAACTTAAAGTCACTGTTCAAACTAGGTGGGCCAAGAAGTTTCCTGGGTGGGATCACTTCTGGGAAGGACTGTGAATGCACAGAAGTGACCACAGTGCGAAACAAGCCTACTCAGACTGGAAGTCTTTCCCTAGCGTCTGTCTCTGTTAGCATGTAGCAGCGGTGGGATGGGAAGCAGACTCTCTGGTTGGATATAAGCAATAATTGGAAACAAAAAACATGTCATTTGTTAATTAGTTTTCTACTTGGGTAGTGCAGTTATTTTTATTTTCTCAGTTTCTGAGTAAATACTATTTATTTATTTATTTTTATTTATTTTGCAATACTGGGGATTGGTCTGGGGACCTAGTACATTCTAAGCAAGTGCTCTACAACTCAGGTACATCCCTACTCCTTTTTAAAATTTTGAGACAGAGTCCAATTGTGTTGCCCAGGCTGACCTTGAACTTGTGATCCTCCTGCCTCAGCCTAAGTAGCTGAGATTACAGGTGGGTATGATCATGCCCAGAATTAAAGATAATTTTGAAGAATTTAAACACAAACATAAACTATACTTATCAGCTTACTTTGCATTGAAGTGTTTTACTCCTCCTGCAAATTCTGACAGATAGGTATATTCACTAAGCTCATTATTTTGTGTCTCAGAATTTTTAAAAATCTAGTCTAGAAAGAAGGCATTTCTAGAAGATATAAAGTAAGCTAAAATATAAAAAGAATGATATCGAATTGTGGGTTGGTGAAGGCAATGTAGTACTAAAAGGACTACCTTTTAGAACCAGTGGTTCTTAAATACTCTATTTTCTTAAATATGGTTAGATATTTTATAGTATAATTTTTTTTGCCATTTTTCTATTTTAAAGAGAGCAGTAAATAAGAAACAAACAAAGAACAGTAGCAGCATACCAGTATCACGAATATAAACAAATCAAAGCAAGGACATTCAAAGTGATACAGGGTCCAAAGACAAAATAATACAAATCAACAGTGGTTGTTACATTACATATCACTATCCTCAACTACATTGCTCAGATTACCCGATGTAAGAATGAAAGATTGCATAAACCATTAAGGAGAATAAGGAAATAATTCTATGATAAAACATTAGAGATAATACAGAGTTTCACTAGACAAGATGGTAGGAGTTCATTGTAATTTCATTGCATATTGTTACCTTCAAATCAGTTGCTCATATTTTACAGTATAATTTTAAACATTTAATTTAATAATCTTAATTGGTTGCCTCAAATAATTGCTAAAATGAGTTTGGAGGATAAATATATAAATGTAACCTATGTATGCATTACACTATAGGTGCTGATATTTTAGCCTTAATCAGTTTGGGAACAAGTTTGATGTGCAGATTTACCTGGCTTAGTGTTTGAATTTTGACCTGTTTGGATAGATATCAAATTACATGTCTGTTATGGTTGATATATTGTGTCAACTTGGGAAGTCTAGAAGTTTGGCTAAGTGACTCAGCAGTTCTGCATCTTGGGGTGAAAAGGACACGCCCTTACCCTTCTAGGATGTTGCTCATTGTGTCAATTTGAAGAGTTTAAAAGATTAACTATGTGACTCAGCAGGGAGCCAGGGTGCTTACTTTATATACATCCTGAGCCTGTGGAAGAGGAGGGTACGGAGATTATGTGAGTGCCACATGCCCCCTGGTGGGGGGCCTGTTTACAACGTAGGGGTGGAAAAGAGGCTTGTTGCTCCCCCTTTTTGCTCTTGTGGTTTTTGCTGTTTTCCACCACCATAAATGTTTGCCCTCTGCCATGTGCCACTCCGCCTTAAAGCCAGCCAAGTATAGACTAAAACCTCCACAAACTGTAAGCTAAGTAAACCTTTCCTTCCTTCATTTTGGGCATCAGGTTTTTTTTTTGTCTCAGCAACAACAAAATAACCAAGACAATGTCCAATATGCTTTGTTATTGGTCCTAGATTGTAAGGGAAGAAACACAGCAGAATTAATTAAGAAAAAAATTAGAGTTAAAGTGTCTTCCGCAGTCTTACAATACATTCTGTTACTCTCCTGGAAGTCTTCGTTGTCTTTGTCAACTTTCTTTGGTTCAGAGCAGTAGGTTTCAATGTTATCTTCTAGGTACCAGCTGAGATTTTCATCCACCACAGAAAACATTACCACAAATTCTTGGTCAACCTTTGTTTCTTTTTCCTTATCTAGAGAATCTGAAGTGAAAATGTCTAGTTTAGTAGATCTAAATTTTTAGTGTGTGATTTTTGTTTTCTTTCAGGTGATTTATACTTTAAAAAATTTAATATTTGTTTTTCTAAGAAGCCACAAATTTGGAGCAGTCCCTCCTATTTTATAGATGGGAACAGTTAGGGAAGTTCATGCCCAGTATCCTGTACTTGAGAGACACTTATATATCAGTGTATTCATGGACTGCATAACTATTAAGTGCCTCTTGACAAATGGGAAGGTTGGTTTTCAAAGCTATGCCCGTATTTTCTAGCACATATAGCCACAAGCTTAGACTGAACAAATATTTTCAAGTGACTATTTATGATTCAAGTAAGAATTATATTTCAGGCTTTTGAGCTATGTTGCCTTTTTCATGAAGGTAACAATAAATCCTATGGTATCATATTTACCAGTCTACTACAGGTAATTCAGCTCTGTCACCACGAGGGGCTGCTTATGGAGTCCTCACATGTGGTAAAGTCATTGTCTCTTCAATATACTGTTGGAAGTTAAATACTGAAGATCTATCCTCAAAAAGACCTTCCTTCTTGTAGCTTAGCTTCCTTGATGGGTTTCCCCTACAAAGGTCTACTTCATTTATATCTCCACCTCCTAATCATCCCTGCCCTTGCCTTCATTTTTTTCTAGATTCATTGTTTTCTGGATTCATCTTCATTTTCTAGATTCAGTGTCAACACAGAAGCATTTGATGTATTTTAAAAACAAACTATCCCGCCCTGTAGGGACATTGGATCATTTGAGCAACACTGAGAAAATGTACCTTTTTTACAGATTATTAAAGGTCCAATGAGTCCTGAAGCAATATCTTTTGGAGCATCAATGTGGGAATGGTAAATCCGAGTCACACAATTGCTGTCTCCCTCACCAGGACTCTGTTGTTTATCAGCATCCAATATGTACGTATACAGTTGTCCTGGAAGCACTTTGTCATCTGCCTTGTAAAAATCCGTGGTGTTATCAGGGTAGATGGCCCCTAGAAAAGCACGCAGTGAAGTTACAAAATGAATGTTTTTGAACTTCACACAGGAAATATATAGTCCATCAATTCTTTCAGCAAACTTTCAACATTTGAGTGGTGCCCCTTGTGGATGTAGCAATGTCCTATTGAAACACAGAGAAATGAGAGACTAAGGGTTAGAGACGTAGACACTTCACATGGATTGAGTCTTCAGGGAGCAACAATAGATATCTCAGGGGGATTATGAATAATGGCTTGCAATTTGCAAAATGACTTCCCTTTCTTATAATCTGAAACTTCTTATATAATATCAGATTTATGTGAAGTAACAATGGAAATTCAAAAATTTTTACTTTGAATTTTGGAAATGCTCAAATACAGAAGTTGCAATGAATCTCCATATACCTCCAAATTTGTTGAACTTCCCATGTACCATTCAAACCTAGTTTAAGCATGCTAAACTCATAGCTAATCTTGTTTCCTCCATAACCCTACTCATTCTTATCTCCAGCAGTGCAAATTCCAGAAATCATATTACATCCATAGATGTAATAGATACCTGAGTATGTATCTCTAAAAAATGAGAACATGTTTTTCTTTAATTTTAAGAAAAACACAAAAGCCCAGTGTGGTGGTGTATGATTATAATCCCAGCATTTGGGAGATGGAGCTAGGAGGATTGCAAGTTGGAGCCCACCCTGGCAATTTAGTGAGACCCTGCCTCAACACTAAAAAATAAAAATGGGCTGAGAATATAGCTCAGTGTGAAGGCCCTGGATCCAATCCCCAGTTTAAAGGAGGGGAATGATGATGAAGAGGAGGAGGAGGAGGAAGACAAGGAGTAGGAAGAGAAGGAAAAGGACAATGACATTATTATAATTTGAAAATGCCAGTTTTCTAATGTACCATGCAATTGTAAAATGGAAAAAGAGAATAACTCATTTATGGTATTACTCATTTATGCTATTAATGTAATTGTTTTGTTTAGAAAAACAAACAGAAAAAAGAGGTACTGTAAACATTTACTTTTAAAAATAATTCCTCTTTTAAAAACAAAAACTAATAATTAATGAAATCTAGTTTTCTTTTTTCTTTTTTCTTTTTTTCTTGCGGTACCAGGGATTGAACTCACAACCTTGTACTTGCCAGGCAGGTGCTTATGCCACTGAGCTAAATCCGTAGCCCTCCAAGTCTTGTTTTCTATTAATTTTCAGAGTTGACTCTTACAATTTCAGTGAACTGTAACATGACCTTGATTTTTCTTATGATAATACCTGATGTTTACTAAGCTATTATTATGTACTTTTATTGCTTTTTTTTATAGACAAAAAAACTAAAGCATGACTTAGGTATCTTGGTAAATGTCACCTCTCCATCCAAAGGGGATGCTGAGTGTGACCATTATTACCATGTCATTTGAGTGGAGTAAGATATGCCTAGCAGATTAGTAAAGTACTGTGCTAGGCGTGTTTGTGGATAATTGACATGTAGGTAAGCAAACAGAGGGAAAAGAGCCATTCCAATTGATAGGTTTGTAGCGTGGGTGGAATAAACAGGGAGGAAAGAAGGAAGTGTGCCTGTTTTGAAAACGTCCAGTCTTCTTGAGCAAGTGCATCTTTCACAGCTGTCACCTCTGGTCATCAATCTCCAGGTCTCACTTATCCAGCCTTCCAGGGCAGACTTCCGCCAGCGACTCTCCAGTGAGTTTCAGACCTTCAACGTTGTACTGGTGGTGCATCCTTGGTCCCTCTTGTTCTCCCATCTTCTTGGGCTGAGCAGCTGCTGGATCTTCTATCTCTCTAGCACATAGATGGCCATTGTGGATTCTTTCACCTCAGATCCTGTAAGCTTATCTAATAAATCCCTTTGCATAATTATGCATATATTTTCTATTGATTCTGTTGTTCTAGAGAACTCTAACTAATACACTGAGACTAAACCCTGACCTGTTAATTCAAAGCCCTTTCTCTTAACCACAACAAAAACCACCCTTTTTCACGTCATCATCAAGCACAGGTTGAGCATTCCCAGTCCAAAAATCTGAAATTCAAACTGCTCCAAAATCCAAAATTTGAGGATCAACATGAAAATTTCATACCCTGAAACTTTGTTTCATGCCCCAAAGTGTTGAATATATGTATTTAAATCTCTTCAGCCTATACGTATAAGGTGTATATAAAATGTAAATGAATTTTGTGTTTAGACTTGAATCCCATTGACAAGATATCTCATTATACACAAACTGTCTAAAAATCTGAAAAAAAAAAAAAAACAAAAAAAAAACTTGAAATTCAAAATACTTCCGGTCCTAAACATTCTGAATAAAAGACATTCAGCCTATACCATGAATAAGATCATAAGCATCTCATCTTTGTCAGTCTTTTTCTTATTTTTTATTTTGAAACAATAACTATCTCACTTAGTCACTGAGTTGCCCAGGCCAGCCTTGAACTTGTGATCCTCCTATCTCAGCCTTCTAGATCCTGGAATTACAGGCATATGTCACCATGCCCATCATGCACCATTCTTTATAACTGCTAAGTCTGACATTCAAATGACTCCTCAGTTAATTGTGTCTCAGACGTGACTCTAGAGTCACTCAAGCCACATGTAACATTTGGCTAATGTATGAGACTACTCATGCCACCTAAACTGGGATAGTTTATCCAAAATTAGGATGGGAGATGACAGCAGCTACAATATGAACATGTGCAGAAATTTCAGGGATAAGACAAGCCCCATTTAAAGTCCTTTCTCTTCCCTCTGGAGGTTTGCCTCTTGTAGGATAAGCCACATTGTCTATTTTTCTTATTCTGATTATTTGGCTGGAAAAGAATTAGACATTGAAAGAGGCTGCATGACTTTCAGTATCTGAGTCCACCCAGAAATCTATGACATTCACACTTTACACAAACTTGCACAACCAAGAGAAACACAACATTATAATGATGAACCAAAGTACTTTTTGATGAAATGATGTAGAGCTAAATGACATAGCTACAGGTCTTGTCCAAAAGGAGAATGTTATGGATTCGATCTAAAATGTCCTCTGAAAGTCCTATGTTCAGAGGTGGGGTTTTGGGAAGGGGATTGGATCATGGGAGAACTACACTCAGCAGTAGTATCTATGGATGAGTTCATAGCTGAATGTGCTATAAGGAGATAGAGCCTTGCGGGAAGAGGCCAGTCACTGAAGGTGTGATCTGAGGACATATTCTTGTCCCTGTCTTCTCCCTTTTCTCTCTGCTTTCTGGTCACCATGGGTTGAGCAGTTTTCTTCCACCATGCCCTTCCACCCTGTGGTTTCTGCCCTGAAGTCAGCTGACCATGAGCAGAACCCACTGAAACCATGAGCCAAAATAAACCTCTCCTCCTGTAAGTTGTGGATGTCAGGTATTATGTCCCAGCAACAGGAAACTGACTAACACAGAGAGATGTTTGAGCACTAAAAAGTAAGAGGAAGTTCCACAGCATGAACTTACCCTCATGCTCCTTATAGTAGGTTACTCCATGTGCATGAAAAGTGTAGGGCCTAGAGGCAAAGTTTTTTAAATGTATGTAAACTTTATCTCCAATTTCAGCTTTGACAATAGGGCCTAAAAACCCTAGCCAATTTGGTTTCTCTACAGTTGCACTAAAGGTTCCATCTGTGTACTGATAATAAAGGGCTTTCTTGTATGTTCTTCCAATTCTGTCTTGGCCACTTTGAAGATAGATGTTGTACTGGTCCCTGCAAGGGAAAATAAGACAACTTAATCAGAGGCCAGCATTTCTGAAAATTACATTATAATTAAGGGAAAATTAATAACCATATCACATTAAATGTTTGCCTGTTGTAAGGAGGCCTTCAAAAATGAAATGGAGAGCTGGAGCTTAACCTCATTGTTTTATTTATGTGAGGTGTTTCATATCAGGTATATAGTGGAGAACTATCTGAAGCCACCATAAAAATGTGGCACATATTACTGCAGTAAATTTCTCAAGATTTTTGTATAAAACAGAAGCATTTTGGAATACTGTAGAATGCAAAATTAAAGTGAAATATAATAAAGTATTTAAGGTACTTTTTCACTATCACATAACCCTTAGCTACAGGAAAAAAATGTGATTATAAGGAATCAATATGGATATTTGACATCAAAGTTTGTATGTAACATATGTATAAGCATTTTTTCCTGTAGAAATTAATGGCACTTTATTATTCTATCATTTTTATTTCATTTAGCATACCTAAATGAAGATCGGAATTGAAACATGCAATATAAGTGAGTTCTTAAATTGTCTTTGGATTTAAATTATCTGTGTTTTTTCAAATTTTTCACTACAGTAGATAGTTGACATCGAATGTGTATGTTTGGAATAGTGCCTGTTAGTAGCTGCCTAAAAGTTTCCCGAATATACCAACTTAGTAAACAGTAACCATGATAAAAAAGGTAAGAAAAGAATAAAAATAAAGTTGGCATTTGAACTCAAACTGACCCTTAAATTACTGACTTTAATGACAGCTGCAGACAGCTCAGTGGGGCCTGCTAGTGAGCAATGCAATGCAGTCATTTAGAAGGACGCGCTTCAGTCATGGGCTTCAGCCAGCTCCTCTACAGTCAAGGTCTCTTCCAAGGCCCCAACCAAAGTCTCTTCTTGAAGTGGGGGGATGTGTGAAAAATTACTTTTAAAATAATTGATTTGAAACTATTATACAGTACAGGTCAAGTTTTTAGCATTTGGAATCCTTTTTTAATGTATTGCAATATGCAAACTGGCTTTTCCATCTTGTCTTTTTACTGTGAAAAATTCCCTTTAACCAAGTTGGGAAATATTTCACATCATGTGATATTTTGGGGGAGTTCTATTTGCTTATGGTCTGTCTCCAAAGAAACACCAAAAGGTCATTAGGGAATGTCTGTTTAATTTCAAGAGAACCGCTTGAGGACAAAGGGTCAGTTACTAGAAGCAGGAAGTTTGCCAGCCAGCTATTCAGTCACAAAAATCTATTTTAATTGGTTTTTGAACCGAACAAATAATTCACATTAAATTGTAGTTTCTCCTCTTGAAAATTGCAATATGTTCTTTTCTACTCATTACAGTATATTTTTCCCTCCCAATAACAAAAGTTTTTATTTTCAGTATCCCTCCTTAAAATAAAACCCTAACTCCTATAATTTATGGTAGATTCAAACACAGAAATAAGTTTTTAATAATAGGGGATTTTCTATATTGCTTAGTAAGACAATAATAATACTCTTCCCCTCGTGAATTCAGAATTCACTCAAGTGGTCTCTGTTTAATACTTACATATAGTTACTAAAAACATCATCAGTATTGTAGATGAAAAGTTGCTGGATGTTTCCCTTCATTAACTGAGAAATAATGTACTAGACTTTAATTGCTTCATGACAAAGAATCAATAGCAGCTTGAAATAATACCCATTTACACCCTCACAGTTCTGTGAGTCGTCAGTCTGATGCCTGATGACTGCAGTCTCTGATTGGGACATAACAAGGCTGAGCAGGTGTCTGAAGCCTTGTGGCAAATTCACCTTTTTAGACCATTCTGGCCACAGGCATAATTCAGTGCGCTGATTTTGCAAGACTGAAATTCCTGTTTACTGGGGCTGGGGTCTCTTCCTTAAAGCTACCTGCATGCTTCCCAAGTGGAACCATTTGATCAGCACCAGTGGGAAATCCTCCTTGCATCTCTTTGAATCTCTGACTTTCTCTTTTGCCACCAGAGGACTCTCTACATTTAGATGAGGCCACCCAGACAGTATCCCTAAGGTTGGTGTTGCCGTTGACTAAAACATACGTCGTGGGAGTGAGAGCTTAGCCTACTCAGGTTTTGGAGATTCAGAGCAAGACATTTTTGCAGGCTGCTTTAGAAATTTGGCCTACTACACACAGCAGTCATGAAGAAATAGGAGCTCAGCAGAGACTCGGTCCGAGGTGCATAGCACCAACTTATATGCAACTATAATTTTTTTTAATAACAAGGCTTGCTTCACCAGCACAACGTGAACACAATACTTAATGATCAACCTTCTGTTTTCACTATTCTTAGGAAAAATAGAAACTATGATAATAAACTGTAGAGGTAGTTTATTTAATTAGTTCTTTAATACAGCTTACCCTGTACTAAAGGATAGTCATTTAATTGGTTCTTTAATACAGGCTATCCTGTGTGGAAGGAACAACTGTGTTTGTACCACAGTAGCTATTGCTTGCTCATTTTTTATTTGGCAACTTTAGAGAATGAGTCACTGTATGTGAATTTTTCAGGTAACGTTACCTAAAAATTGTACTTCTTTAAGAATCATGTAAAAGTTGTCAAATTAACTTTAGAAAAGTGTTAAAAATCATTAATTAGGAGGCCATCAGCCTGAGATAGCTCTAATGTCTTGGGTTCTGTGTAAGCAAACCAAAACACACTTCAATGGAAACAATCAAATGAAATCTAAACTTACATAGTCAGCAATCAGAAGCAAATCGCTAACTGGAGGCTTTGCAAACCAGAAACTGCCTGTTAACTTCTAGGAATTTTCCACTTTAATCAGATATGTTTTCTTAAGCTTGCTTCTTTGAGTACCTTATAAAATTCGCTTCTCTTCTACCTCCCCACTCCCTAGTGAACTCTGTGTGTCTCCTGCAGCCAGATTCACAAATGACTGAATGCTGAAATAATCTTGTTAAAATTTCAATGTGCCTAAGTTTATTTTTTAATAGAAATAAAATAATAAATGACTTCAGTGCAAGATTTTTCTCTAAAATACTGTTTGCTATCCTGTTTTCTTAAATAGGATATAATGGGGAGAAAGTTACCTTTTTGCTCATAACACTAGTAAAGAGCATTTATTGAGCACATTACAGTCTGATCACCCAAGATCACATTTTAATTATCCTTGTATTGGACAGTAGCATGGCCTTAAGTTGTTGTCTGTTTCCCTGGCCAGAGTTTGAGCTGTTTGGCTTCTTAGACTTTGTGTTTATTCATAATGACACCTTCACTGTATCACTTGTTTTCAAACCTACAATGGACTGGAAAACTAGGTAACAAAGTTTGTAAAACATGTACATTAAGAAATTCCCCAAGCCTTAGTGAGAGCCTCCAAAACCAAGCATAAAAGGGTTTGGTAATATCTGTTCTTGTGATTAGAGAAATTTTCACTTATTTCCAGCTTTCTAGAAGTCACTGGGAAAAAAGTAACCTAAAGATAATAGTATTATCTATGCTATTGTACAGTCAGTTCAATAAATATTTAACTGATGCCTCTGATGGGTCAAGAACACACTGTTATACTTACTAATTTTTATGTATGTTTTCTTAATTCTTATTAAATATAACAGAATAAGTAAATTACTTTCCACCTACCCCTTTAGAAATAAAAAAGGAGCATTAATAACAAAAGGTAAACTCTATTTTCTTAGCCAGGAAAGTAAAAAAACCAAACATTTATTCATTTGTGTTCACATAGTCACAGATATTATTTTGTGTCTCCTGTGATCAAGCAGTAGTCATAACAGGTGGAGTTCTTGCCATCTCAATATATCTTTTCCTCATTACTCAGGACCTTCAAGGTCAATACCCAATTTAATCCAGTTCTTCACCTAACACCCATCTTGTACTCTTTCACATCTTATTCCTCATCTTGTTTATTTCTACTGCTTTTTAGCCATCACATAAGACAGAGCGCCAACCATGCCTAGTGATACTCTATCATTTTTCACTGACTGGGCTGGACATGTCAGTGAAACCTTGGGCAATCTGGGACAAAGAAGGGAACAAAAAGTTGCTACCATATTCATCTATTCAAAAAGTTTAATAAAATATTGGTAAAATTGTAAAGCTGTAGTCACTGCTCAGATGTATGGGGAAAAGAATCGTAGACCATGTGACCAACCCCACCAGGGTCTGTGCCACCCTAGGCTGCTGTTGAATCCACAAAAGGGTACAGTTCAATGACAGAAAGAAAGGTGAACTTCAACTGGAAAATGCCCCAGTTTTCTTTCCAAGTATCCTTAAGTATCCCTAGTAAGTAACAATGGTGTAAGCAAATACTTATACTCACTGGATAGCCACTGCAAGAGTATCTGAAAACAAACTAATCCCCCCTACCAAATTCTTACCAGCCTCCTTCCCTCTTCTGTTCCCTAATTTCTAGTATTAGAGACTCCTTTATAGTAGCATGGTTGGAGAACTGTTGCACATAATTTGTGCCCAATAAACTGATTTTTGATCATAAAGAATGGCAGGCAGTTAATGGTAGTATGGAATAAAGCAACACATGTATTTATACATCTATTTATTGCTATAATGGGGAGCAAACTCAGGGCCATGCACATGCTCTACCCCTAAGCTATACTCTGAGCCTAACATTTTTATCCTTTAGTATACCTGACCTTTTTCCTTAGAAATAAAAACATATAGTTTACAATGTATTTACCAGGATAACACTGAATCTATACAAAATAATGTTTCTAATGATGCAGTGAAAATATGGCATACTCCTAAGAAAAGAATATTATTGCTAAACCAGATTTCAGAAAAAATAATAGTTGCAAGATGTACTAGTTGTCTTTATACCAAGTTATCTTTAGGTCAGATTTTCCTTACTGCATATTACTAATTTAATAGCATAATTAGATATTATTGCCAGCTATGGATTTATTTTTTACATGAAAAATTCAAAAATATGTAAAATTAAACAGAATGGTATATACTCATTAATAAGAGTCAATAGTTGTGATATTTGACATACTTACTTAACCATGTTTTAAAGATACACTCTCTGCAGCTGCTGTCATTGGGTTTATTTGTATGTAATCACCATTAAAATATATCTGTTAATGTAATGAATTTTGGTTTTGAATGCACAATTTCCATTGGTGGTAAATGTTTGATTCATATTATTTAAAATGATGGCCTCAGTATAAATAAAGTTCCAAGATTTAAAAAAAATGCTTCAGCTATAACTGTGTATTTTGCTTTATTGTATATAGTGAATATTGCTTGACACAAAGGAGCTTTCAAATCAAACATGAAAACACACACTTAAACCACATAGAGTGTTTTCAGGGCCATGAAAATAAGTATCTAATACTCTTTGGTACAGATATATATGATTGCTGAGGACAGTGCTGTGCTGAGAGTTTTGCATGTACCCACTCTCCAAACAATGCTATGAGTTGTGATTATTACCCACTTGTACAGGGACGGACTATGAAGCTCTGAAAGACAAATTCCATTCACTCAGTGCACACGGTAATCCAGCAAGTATTAGGAAGAATCATACTTGTTAAAGTTGTATTTTATTTCTATAAATGACGTTTAGAAGGATTTAAAAAATTTCATCCTTGCCATTAATGAGAAGCATATGGTGTCATAAACCAACATTCCTTACAGTCACTGTTTAGATAATCTTCTGCATCAAAGGAATGCTGATGGCAGATGCAGTAGTGACTGGCCAGCCAGCACTGTTCCCCAAGACTAACGTGAAAGGATTGGGTTAGCTGTCTACTGAAAAGCATTCAGATTATAGAGGAGACTGACAAAGTATCTTAAATTTCAAGCCTATGCTTTGAAGTTTCTGTGTATAACAAATTAAAGAAATATTTCATCATACTGACTTTAAATTCATAATTTGTAGATGCAGCCCATAAGCAATAAAAATAGTGACTTACTTGTCAGCTGAAATAAGCGTCTTTACCTCATCGTCAGGGGCATAATTCCAAGTTGTCTCATTAATTCCAATGTAATAATGCGTATCTTTTGTCCAGGCTGGAGTACTATATAAAAACAGAAAGATGCCAAGCACAAAAAGCTTCATTTTCTTCCTCTCTTGGAGCCAGAGAAACAATGAAGTAAAATTAGAAGCAGGCAATTTTATAAATATGGCTGTCTTCCTTTATTTGCTTGATTGACACACTTAATGTTGCACAAGAGTAAATTGTTTCGTTAAAGCAAATATCATTTTCCAATTCAGTCAGGTTCTCGTAAACTCAGGGAGGAAAATGAAATAGTCCTTGGTTGCCAGGCTTGTCTGACTACAAATAAAAAGTCAACAGTTATTGTTGGGCACTAAAGAATGCAAAACTCTGTGCTTTTTTCCTTTATTTATGCAAATTCCAGGAAAGCAGAGACCATCTCTAAATGCTCCCTTTGTTCCTCCAACAATGTGATGCAGTAGAGTGTCCTGCATCAGGCAGACTTAATAAACCGGGCCAAAGATTACATAAAATGAATTAAAATGTGCAGTTCTGTGTTATTTCTAAAAGCCTAACAAACACTTGTAACCTTTAAGATCTGAAACATGATACTTTGCATGCCAAACTTTAGTAAGTAACAATAAGAATTCTATTTTGAAGGAGTTGTTGACTCAGCTTTGAGCACATCAGCACAGGAACTTTACCAAGTATCACAAAAACTTAATCACAGAAATTTGCTCCATGGCAATTACTAGCACAGCATAGGAGTGATTGACAATTTTGTTTGACTCATCAAAGAAATCAGCCATAAACGGGTTGGTGGCATGCACCTGTTCACAGCTACGCTGGTGACTCTGGGAAGAACATCACCAGGAGTTGATAGCAGCCTGGGCAATGTAGTAAAATCCTGCCTAAAAAAAAAAATCCAAAATCAGAAACAGAAAATGAACCTGTCATCAGGCAAAGTGCAGTCTTAGTAAATAGAAAGTACCCTAGTTTATTAGCCTGGAATTTCTCTTGGAAGTGTGTGTGAATTTTAGAGTGGGAGACCTTTAATTAAAACCTTCTGTAAGTCATGAACCTCATAGCAGGATGTATAAAAGGACTTTTCTAAACTGAAGAAAATCTCGATGACAACAATTGACACTGTGTTAATATACTCTTTTCTCTGGGAAAATGTAAAACAAAGCACGATATAAGTATTTGCCAGTGGCTGTCTAAATAAGTTGGTATGGGATGTTTGGATAGTGGTGCGTTAAAGGAATATTATAGCTCTGTTTATAAGAAATATTATAGTCCAGCTCTGTCCTAAACACAGGATCTATAGCACTGAGTAAAACACTCACAAAGTGTTTGCCCTTATGGAGTTTATAACCTACTTGGGAGCAACTGACAAGATACAAATGAGATATGGAATGCACAGTACAGTGGTAAGAGCTGTGGAGGAAATGACCCAGGGAAGGGGAATAGTGAAGGTTGTAAAACTAGCAAGATAAAGATCAGAATCTGATCAATCTCAGACAACATGTTTAATCTTAGATTTAGCTTCCTCATCTGTAAAATGTCAGCCTCACAAATGATTAGCTGACATGATATGAATGAACACACATAGAGGAGGAGCTCCTTTCACCAGCTAGTAATAATCTCTTCTATTTTGGGGATGCTGGGGATTGAAGCAAGGGCTTTCTAAATCCCAGGCAATCTCTCTGCCACTGAACTATATCCCCAGCCCTAGCTGGTAACATCTTTGCTAAACGACCTGACAGAGAAAACGGAGTCACAGCACCTCATGCCCAAGCCTTCTTCTGGAGCTGCCTTGGACAACTATGCCCTACGACCATTGAGAGGACCAGAATAGAGCTGACATCATGTCCAGACTCTTCTGACCAAACCTTGTGCCTGGCAAGAGCTGTTTCTTTGAAAAATCGGTTTCCAAACGGGCTCTTTTCTGGAAATAGCCCGCACCAAGGGGACATCTTTTAGCAGTTCTTTTTCTGGAGGGAGGGGACATGTTTCTAATCGGCATGAAGTCACTATGAGCCAGTGACTCTCTATTCTCCTTCTCTATTCTGTGCTCAAACTCAGCGCCAACACTGTGGGCCTGAACGGGAGACCAGACAATAGCCACCAACCCCAAAGTTACCTCTTCCAGCAAATTCTACAGGCGACCATCCTACAAACAAACTGGCTCAAGTGATTGCTCACAGTACTGTCAGCGTGAAGGGGACTGGTTCCACAGTGACACCGTGACTGGGCCTGGCAACCCCTGGAGGTGTAGTGTAAGAAGAGTCCTGAAATCCACATTTTTGTCTTGCTTTATTTGTTTGTTTGTTTTGCTCTTTTGAGACAGGATCTACACTTGAACTCACTACATAGCCCACACTGTCCTCAAACTCGCCATGACCCTCCTTCTTCTGCCTCCTGGAGTGCTGGGACTACAGGTGTGCCCCATCATCCCAGCTCCTTCTATCCTGCTTTGTGGCAATTACTCTTCCCATTAAAAGGTACGTGACTGCTGTGTGACTGGAAGTGGAAAGAATTCTCTGGATCTTGGGATTATTTAGATAAGAGGGTGAAGTTATTGGGGACTATGAGAAACCAGTCATTGGTAGAGTTATTCACAGGTGCAACCCTCACTGCCATGTCTCCAGAGTTGGTACTTAGAAGCAGACTTGGGACAATGTCACAGCTGGGAATTTTCTGCCCTCAAGAAATGCATCACTACAGCATAGCGTGGGTACAACAGGAAGAGCAGGACTGGGACACCAGAAGAAACTCAGTAGAGCGTCAGAAGAAAGAGGGGCATCTCTATCTCCACTGCCTAGATCCCAGCCATGCCTGTTAAAGATTTTTACCTCAGAACACCAGGTTTACCTTTTAGCTTGTTGTACACAAGTATTATATGTCTAAGTTCATTTAACTGTGTGGTAGTTGGAGTAGAGCTACATAGCAGAAGAGGTAATCATTTTTCATGGTTGCTTTTGGCTGGTAGTGTCTTAAAGAGTTCTGGACTGGGTGAATCTGATTTGCATTTAGCAACTGAGATTCTGAAGCTGATAATGGCTGAAGCAAACAAGTAGCTTCCTTTACTGAATGTCACTTTGGTTTCTTCCTTCTGGCAAGTTGGATTTCCTCATATCTCCCACACTCCTTTTCACAGCCCTGGTTCCTTTCTTGTTGGCCCATGAGAACTGGCATTTAACCTCTACTCAAGGCTAGCAAAATTACCTAGAAACAAACCACCACCTAGGACTATCCTTCATTCAGTGACTGCTTAGGATAAAGCAGCAGGTCATTCTGCCCATGACCAGCCAGACTTCTATGCTGAAATGTGGTTTTCTTTTTTATCACAGGCGGTTGTGTAACTGTGGAATTCTGTGGTGAGTGTGGTCACATACAGAACTTTGATAATGAGTATACCGCATTGCCCTGTGAGCTTAACTGACCCTTTTCTATCAGTGAGTTCATGGCTATTTAGGGAAGGATTTCTCAGATGGATCTTTGGTCATTCCATGTCCCTTTGGCTTCCCGTTAGGAGGCCATAGCCCTTCTCAGCAGCTCCTGGCATGTAATGTAGTCACAGGCAGAAGAAGAGGGAAATCTGACTCTAATCTGCTGGGAGATTTGATATAAAAGTCTACAGTACTATGGGGAAGAGGCTTTTTTAATGGTGCAATGATTTAATTAACCCTTTCTTCTTGTTCTCTCACTACCTTGAATGATACAGAGAGAGAAAAACATGCGATTTATTCACAGTGAAACTGAACCACAATAATAGAATTCTCCTTTAAAAAGATTGAAGAATGCAAGAAATTTAGAGAAGACTGAATGCCACTACTCCTCAAACTCTATAAAGAAATTAAAAAAGAAGCAATACTTCCAAACTCGTTCCTGGAAACAAGTGTTACCCTGATACCAGAACACAGAAGGATTCAACCAAAAATGAGAACTACAGGCCATAATGAACACAGTTGCAAAACGTCCTTAATAAGATCCTGGCAGACAGAATAAAGCAAATCATCAAGAAGATTATACACCATGACCAAGTGGGATTTATCCCAGGGATGCAGAATATGCAAATCAAAATTTAGTACACCAAATTAACAGAAGCAAAAGCAAAAATCACATGATCATCTCAATAGATGCAGAAAAAGTAATTGACAAAGTGCAAAACCCATTCATGGTAAAAACCCTACAGAAAATTGGAATAGAAAGTCCTTATCTCAGTCTGATAAAAGCCAGCTATGACAAATCAATAGCCAACATCATACTAAATGGACAAAAACCAAAAGCATTTTCACTGTAAAATCAGGAGCAAGACAAAGATATCCACCATCACCTTTCCTACTTAATATAGTTCTGGAACCATTAGCCAGAGCAATTAGACAAGAGCGAGAAATAAAAAGAATAAGAATAGGAAAGAAAGAAATTAAATTATCATTACTTGGAGATGACATAATACTCTACATAGAAGACCCTAAGACTCTTAGATTTAATAACAAAATTTAGTAGTATAGCTGGATGCAAAGTCAACACTCAAAAATCAACAGCATTCTCCTTCATGAATAACTAACTTACTGAGAGAGAAACTAACTCACTGAGAGGGAAACAGTACCTTTCACAACAGCATCAAGAAAAATGAAATATTAAAAATCAATCTAATAAAGGAAGTAAAAGAACTTTACATTAAAAACTACAGTACTCTGAAAAAGGAGATGGAAGAAAATATCAGAAAAATGGAAATATATCTCTTGTTCTTGGATAGGCAGAACCACTATCCTGAAAATGGCCATATTTCTAAAACTGTTATACATATTTAATGCAATCCTAATCAAAATACCAACAGCATACTTCACAGAACTACAGAAAACAATCCTAAAATTTATTTGGAACCAAAAGAGCAAAAGCAATTCTGGGAAACAAGGGGAAGGCAAGGGGCATTATAATCCCCAGCTTGAAATTATACTACAAAGGTGCCATCATAAAAACAACATGGTACTGACAAAAAAACATACCAAATGATCAAGGAATCAGACTAGAAGATGCAGAACCAATTCCAAACCCTCTCAGCCACCTTATCTTTGACAAAGAGGCCAAACATCTTCACTGGAAGAAAGATAGCATCTTTAATAAATGGTGCTGGAAAAATTGGCTTTCCACACATCAAAGACTAAAACTAGACCCATTCCTATAATAGTTAAAAGCATCATACCACAGCAATATATGTGTATCCATGTTTATGGCAACACAATTTGTAATATGTAAATCTTGGAAACAGCTGTAGTGCCCATCATCAAAAGAATGGATAAAAAAATGTGGTTTTTATATATAATGGAGTACTACTCTGCCATAAAGAATGATAATCTTGACATATTTTTAGGTAAATGGGTGCACCTTGAGATCATATTTTAAGTGAAATAAATCAGACATATATTTAAATATCACATTATTTTTCTTGTGTGAGAAGCCAAAAGGGTAAATAAGGACCAAAATGGAGGACAGATATTGGCAAGTTGGAAGAAAATTTTCAAATGGGAGGGGGAATAAGGGAGCGGGGAGGGGAAAGGAAAGAGAGGGAATAAGAATTAAAAAATAAAAAAGAATGGAAGGAAAACAACAGAAATAAAGTTTTGTAAAGGGAATGGGGAAGAAGGATTGAAGGGATGTGAGGGGAATGGGCAAAAAGAATTAAGATATATTATGTACAGGTACAAATTCCCTGTGATGAGTGTGATCGTTATGTATGTGAAAAATGTACCAATAAAATTAATTTTTAAGAAAAAGATGAAAGAAAAACTTACTGGCTACACAGAACTTTAATGGGAGGCTTTCTTGAAACAGTCTCCCTTCTTGACATCCTCAGCCCCTCTTCTACCTATTTCTACTCTGTGCTGGGACATATACTCTGGATAGCTCTAAATGACTTGGTGTGCTGGATCTTAATTTATAGAGTGTATTTGAAAGAGGACATCTTAAAGAGGCCTGTGCTCTTGAAGGAAGAGCTTATTGCTACTCACAGTTCCTCGAGAAACAAGGGGGCAGTGTGCCACACAGAGCCATGTAGTGAGGAACCAAATTTGCTTGGAAGGCAGGAGCAGGAGCAAGTGGACAGATAGGACACAGCCACGCCTGGGATTTCTGTGTGAAAGGCAGGCAGGGTAAGTGGCTTAGGCTTGGCTAATTTGAATAATCCCTCAGGGCTTAGGGGTACACACGCTGTGCCTGGTTGCCAAGTTTGGAGAAAGCAAATATTTACTGGATGCATGAGAATTAGATAAGACAGGTTGTTGGGAGTCTATGAAAGATGAGCTCACCAACAAGTTCTTTACTGTCTCCAGAAATTAGCTAGCTCTAGTGTTTTCTTGGCCAGAAAATGTTAAAACGCACATAAAATAAAAAATTATGCATACTTCATATTAAAATAACCTATATGTGACTATCTCTTCAGTTAGACTAGGTCAGTGATCTTCCCTGCTTCCAAAGAATCGTGAACACTTAGCATAGAACTTGTCACACAACTTGGTAAATATTAAAAGAATGAATGAATGACTAGAATAATAGTTGCTAACATTTGTTAGATGATTACCTTGTAAAGGCAAAGTGCCAAGGACTTTTTATTTTATTTAAACTTTATAACAGGGGGTTGGGGATTTAGCTCAGTGGCATAGCGCCTGCCTGGCAAGCATAAGTTCTTGAGTTCGGTTCCTGGTACTGGAAAAAAAAAAAAAAAACCTTTATAACAACCTATTAATTAAGTAGGCGTATTAATTTTCTATTGCTGTTGTAACAAATTATGCAAATGCAGTGGCATAAAACAACCCAAATATATCTTACAGATCTGTATGTCAGAAATCTGGAACACAGATGAAATTTTACTGGTTTACAACCACTTTAATTTCTTGTATATTATTTGTAACTGCTTTTGGTTTACAAAGGCTGAGTACAGTACAACTATAACAGAGATTATACGGCCTGTAAGCCTAAATTGTTTAGTTTCTGGCCCTTTATAGAAAACATTTGCTGACTTCTGGCATACATGATCTATACCACAGCTTTTCGTCTTGGCAAATGTCAACCTCCACCGATTCCACTGGGAGGAACAGTCCATGGGCTACAGTTGGTGAGTCAAATTGACATTACTGTGTATTTGTTTGCTGAGGACAAAATTATCACCTTTCCTGGTTACTTTGTTTGGTTCTGGAAATTAATTGTTATTTTCTTCACAGCACCATATTTTTTTCTCATTAAAAATTATGAAGGCAATACATCATCAGACATCAGCAATACAGTTATAGCAGCTATTCATATATATATTTATATTTTGTGTCCCTTCTTTCTTTTTCTTATGAACAGTTAATGATTACAATTTTTTATGTTCTGATCAATTGTGCATGCTTGTGTCTGGTGGTCTGAGCAACTGATTTGAAGGTAACAATATGCAATGGAATTACAATGGTGAACTCCTACCATCTTGTCTAGTGAAGCTCTGTATTATCTCTACTGTTTTATCGAAGAATTATTTTCTTATTCCCTATAACGGTTTGAGCAGTCTTTCATTCTTACATTGGGTAATCTGAGCAATGTAGTTGAGGATAGCAATATGTAATGTAACAACCACTGTTGATTCGTATTAATTTGTCTTGAGACCCTGTATCACTTTGAATGTTCTTGCTCTGATTTGTTTATGTTCGTGATACTGCTATGATGCTACTGTTCTATTTGTTCGTTTGTTTGTTTCTCATTTACCACTCTCTTTAAAATAAAAAAAAATAAAAAAAATAAAAATTACGAAGGCAAATCAGTGAACTCCTCTGGCTTTGGCGTTTGCACAAGAGATAACCAGGGAATCAACCAATTCACTGCTAAAACTCTGAAGGGGTAAGGCAAGATTGTTCACTACCATCACAGCTGACAACATCTACCAAAAAATAAAGGAAGCAGAATCAAGTTTTAGGCCTTGCAAGCAAGGAACACAATGTTACAGACTTCCGGCCTTGTCTGAAGAAAACTTGTAACCTCCCTCATTAGAGGTGAAATCTAAGTAGAACAACAAACTTCTGAAAGGGATTTTAGACACATTCTTCAGCAGATTTAGCTGTATTTGAAATTTTAATTAAAAAAGAGAGCTCTGTTTTTAATTAGAATTCCCCGGCATTGGAATTGCCAGGCAGGGAAATCTAAAAGAGTTTGTGTTTCACAGTTAGGTCTTTATCCTCCAGCAGCTTTCAGTGGGGAGTCTTTGTTTATCTTCGTTTTGTTTTGGGGTTAAATCTCTATGTAGATTCTTGTTCTAGGCAGAGTGTCCCAAAGTAAACTTGAGTTCAAATAGAGAATCTGTATTTGTTAAAAATGCAAATGACCTTGAACTCCACTGTGGAAGGCATATGTACATGTATATGTTTAGTTCTCACTGATAATGGAATTTTAAAACTCCATACTTAGTTTTCTGTAACCCAAATTCTATTCACTGAAATGAAGTACAGGTATGATTATATAATTAGATGTATTTTCCAATTCACAGTGACATGTAAAAAATTTTCACAATCTAAGATATCATCATGTAATAATTTATTTTGCTCTTGAAAATGCAAGCCTACGTAGGATTAAAAACTAAGCAGTATTTAGATTTCTTATTGAAACTTTACACAAAATAAATTCTTTTCAAATACAAGAATAACCCCTTTCTTGCTTCCATTATAATTTCTAGGAGAAGATGAGTTAAAAAACCGTGACTGGATTAAAATTTACCTTAACCATATCTACAGTCAAATAGTAAAACTGAGATATACTCTTTTTTTGTTTGTTTGTTTGTTTTCTAGTACCCGGAATCATACTCATGACCTTGCGCTTGCCAGGCAGGCGCTGTACCGCTGAGCTAAATCCCCAGCCCCGAGATATACTCTTCTGCCTACTAATCTTAATTGTCATCTCTACTGGATTAAGAGAATCCTGGAGAGGTGATTGGATTTATGGAGGCACATAAGTGAGTGGGTGATTAGGAGGTGGGCCTACTTGGAGGAAGTGGGTATTGTGGCTTTAGAGACTGTGTCTCCTCCTTGAGCTTTTTCTGTCTGGCTCTTCCCCTTTTCTATGCTGCTGGCCACCATGAGTTGAGCAGCTGTTCTCCGCCAGGCCCTTCTACCATGTTTCTGCCTTGGAGCCAGCCAAACATAGACTAACACTCTGAAACCGTGAGCCAAAATAAACCTCTCCTTTAAACTGTGGGTGCTGGATATTTGTCCACGCAACAAGAAAGTTGACAATATAACACACAAAAGTCCCTTGAGATAGGACTAGTTCTATTAGGGATCTGCCAAGTCAATGTTGAATCTCTCCTAAGATAAGTAAATGAAGTATATGTAAATAGAGCCTTTTAAAATAGACTTATTTATGGATAACCAGAAAGTACACAATAAAGCTATAGAAGTATTAGGCAGCATAGTCTAGGCTTTCTTTTCTGGTTGCACTTCCACCTGTGTGATCTTAGTCAATTTGTTTACATTTTCTGAGCTTCTATTTCCTCATACACATAAAATAGGGATTTAGAACTTGCATGACTTGCTGCATCCAAGCTTTTGGTGTTACATTACTTGGGCCACATTACCTGGTGTTGCACTACCAGGTGAAGTGAGTGACTCTGTCAGTGTTAAACATTATTTTGCCAGAGTTCTGAATCAAAACCTTATGATGATCCTATCGAAAAATGTCAGTCATTAAATATCTAATTTATTTATTCTATGTATATTTTAGTGAAAATAATTTGTGCTATGAAATGTGACAAAACTTTAAATTCCAGTTTGGAGCCTTCTAATTTGTAGGTTACATGTGCCTCCTCCTGCTCCCAAAGCTGTTTGTATTGGCTCAACTGAGTCTTCATTCTAGTCTTGTGGTAAAGTTCTTTTGCTAACCCTTTACAGTTCTATATCTTGCCCTTCCAGAGGCTGACATTAACTTTTCCAAGCACCTGTGACACAGTCTTCCTTCCCACTAACAACCCAATTCCTAGCCTCCCTTTTTCCAAATCTTTAACAGTCTACCAATCCTAATTCTCACCTTTCAGCACACCGCACAGTGCCTGGCACACTGCAGCAGGTACTCAGAGGTGTTTATGGAATGCATTTTTTCTTGACTAATCAGAGCACAGGACTGACTCACAAATGCTCTGGATAGGCGATTCATGGTTTTTTTTTTTGGTCCGGGAACCGAACTCACGACCTTGCGCTTGCCAGGCAGGAGCTTTGCCGCTGAGCTTTGCCGCTGAGCTAATTCCCCAGCCCCGCGATTCATGTTGATACCACCATCAGCTCCCTCTTTCTGCACAAAAACCTTGGGGATTTTCTTTTTCCCAAAGCAGTTTCCTAGCTGAACTGGAACAACATTGGAATAGTTTGTTTTTGTTCCATGTGGAAAATTACAATGTAGTCTTGAATTTTTAAAGATAACTCAGAGTATTGGATCAGAGCTGAGAAATATTAAAGGACTTCAGAAGTCAAAGGTGGAAAGTGTGGGAGTTGCTATTTTAAATTTTGAGTCATCTGTCCTAAGTATGTAGGCAGTGACTTATCCTTTTACTTAATGTGCATGCCACTTAAACAAAATACATTGAACAATTTTATCATCGTTGACTTATGAAAAATGATTTTATCTAAAGAATTGAATTATCTGTAATTTTATGAGTTCCTTCTGTAGAAAACATATTTTAATAAACATAAGTTATGTATAGGAAAACACACACTTCATTTTATTTTTTGATCAACCACATTAAAACAAAAGCTTATTGTTTCCCCCTCATACTGGTGGAGGATGCTAGGACCTGCAAGGCCTGTTTATTGATGAGGGTGATTTTCTCTCTAACAGACTGAAGATCCCTTCATTTTTTGCTGTAACCTCTCATCCCAGTCAAAAGCGTCAGCTATAAAATTTATTTTAAATCTTCTTTCTATTTGGAGGCAGAAGGAATCAGTAACTCTAAAACTCTGAAACAGAGAGTTTTGAGATGAAATAAATACTAAATTCCCTCCTCAGATTTGTGCTATAATTCCTAACATCAGAGACCTAAAGGCCAGGGTCTCTTTATCATCCTTCCCTACTCACCCTGGCAATTCTCTTTTCAGACTGTGCTTGTTTTTTCTTTTCCATAAAGTGTTTGCCTTTTTGTATGGGTGACAATAGAATCTAAAAGGTCAAATTGTGTTATTTATCTTCATGCCCTGGGCTAGAATCCTAGAGAAAACAAACATCCTGCCATTACTAAAGACCGAGGCCCGCTCAAAAGTGGGAGGGGCCAGAGAGCACAGGAGTCTCTCCCCATCCGGGAGACAGCTCTAGAGGCAGATGAAAAGCCAGGAGGAGTACAAGTCTCTCATTGGCATATAAATTTGTTTTCCAACCATGCTGACATACACAGGAATATCAGGACTCAAATAGGAGTTAGGTGTAAGAAAATGTCTTGGGACCTATGGAAATTGGACAGTGGATTCTTTGGAGTGGTTTCCTAACTGATCCATCAAGGGGAGAAGATAGAACTGTAGCTTTCCAATCTTGGACAGAAAACGGAGGAAGATATTTACATTTAAACACAGCAGTCCCTCTCCTTACTATAAAAGAGCATTCTGGGTTTTGTTTTAATTTCGTTGAGATTATTCCTACACATTACTTCTAAGGCCCATCCAGATCTGGAATTCTTAATTTCTAAGGGCAAGTATCCGAGTAATTTGAAACTGACCACATTAACTCTCTGGGGTCTCTATTTTTCCAAGGAACAAAACTTGAAGCAGTTTTCTTTTTCCAGTAAAAATACCTCTCAAAACACACAAATCAAAGTCAGAATTATTAATTTGTTTCATCAAGGTGAAGGTTGAGAATATCCTCCATGTGCACAACCTTTCATGGCTGAGGAAAAGAAGTACTACCTGAAAACCAATCTTCTACTATGTACAGTTATTTTCCACTTTCATTTCTTTTTGTTTGAGTCCTGAATACATTATCATCATTTTTCTATTTTAAAGAGAAAAAAAATAACAAAATAACAACAATGAAGACAAAAAGCAATACAAAAACAATAAAAACAATACAGGAACTCAAAACAAGATGATAGGAATTAACAAGGGTTGTTATATTACATATTGTTATCTTCAACGAAGTTGCTCAGATTACCAGATGTAAGAATGCAAGATTGATCAAACAATTAAAGATAAAAACAAGTAATAAAAAATTAGAAACCATACAGAGTTCCACTAAATAAGATGGTAGGAATTCAGCAATGGTTGTTCTATTGCATGTTGTTGTCCTCAGATTAGTTGTTCCAATTACCAGATATAAGCATGCAAAATTGGTCAAGAGAAAAAAAATTTAAACATTAACTATTTTTTCAATAAATCAATAGACATCAGGAATACACTTATCTCAGCTAACCTTGTATATACATGTATACTCCTTTTCTTTTTTTAATTTTAAAGGGAAAATATCAAAAACAAAATAACAAAAATAAAGGCATAAACAAAACAACATAAAAACAATACAAATGATACAGAATTTCAAAACAAAGTGATAGGAAATTAACAACGGTTGTTATATTATATATTATCTTCAAAGTAGTTACTCAGAACCAGAAATAAGCATGTAAGATTGATCAAACAATTACACATTAACTGTTCCTTTCAATGAACCAATAGCTATTAGCAGTACAATTATCTTAGCTATCTTGTATAAATAAGTATACCTATTTTTTCCTTTACTTCTTTTTTTTTTTTACTCTTTTCCCTCATCCCAGTTGTTCTTTCCTATTTGAGCAGTTTCTTTCCCTTTCACAATATCTATTGTACTTTTTCAGATTTTATTTACTCTTTCAGTCTCTTATACCAAGGAGGGAATATGATGTTTGCATATGTGCGTCTGATTTATTTCACTTATAAGTATGGTCTCTAGTGGTATCCATTTACCTATAAAAAAGAGCATATTTTAAAACTTTTCATATGCTTCATAACTTCTGTAGTTTCTTTTACCATTGATTTGTCATTTCACTGCACTGTGACCTGATAATCTGTGTGGGATATATTTAATTCATTTGCATTTACTTCAGCCTATTTTATGGGATAGTATGTGGTCTACTTTGGAGAAAGCTTCATGTGCTGCCGAGAAGAATGCACATTCTGTTGTTGTTAGTTGGAATACCCTGTAAATATCTATTAAGTCTATTTGTTTGAAGGTATAGTTCAACTCTGACATTTCTTTGTTGATTTTTTTTTGTCTAGTTGATCTGTCTGTGAAAGAGGTGTATTGAGATCCTCAATTATAATTGTGCTGATGTTCATCTGATCTTTTATGTCCAGTGGTGTTTATTTTAGGAAGTTGGGTATCCCAGCTTTTGGTGCATACATATTTAAAATCATTATCTTCTCCTGTTGAATTGTTCATTTCTCTGCCCATACTTTTGATAGAAGTTTTAGTCTTCTGAATTCCTTTTTTGGACTCTAGTATTTTCCTGTGCTGGACATTTATATTTTGCATTGTTCTGTTTTGCTCTTTTAGCTCTTTATTAGTGTCTTCTGTAGTCTTGCTGGTCATGTTGTTTATTAGACCCAATGTCATTTTACTCATATCATCTGTGAGTTTGGCAAATGCTTTTGTGATCTATTTTGTTATCTCCCAAAATATCATTGCAGATAATTCAGTTGTGTATCTTTGGTTTCCTTCCCTTTGATGCTCCATGGATCAGTTTTGGGGGAGTTGGGAGTTTTGGGAGGCATTTGCTTTTACTCATCTTCTCATTTTTCTAGTTTGTTTGTGATTGGTTTCTTGCCCTGCTGTAATTCTTGCTGAGTTGCTATGGCACCCAGCCAATACGGCGCTGGAGGTCATGTGGTATGGTGCTGAGTCACAATGGCATCCAGCCAATATGGCGCTGGCCACTGGAAGCCATGTGCTGAGCCCCACCCTTCTTCGGCTGAGTCAAATTACAACTTCCTACTTCCCTTTTTGTAATATCCTGTTCCCTTTTCCCACCCTCCCACCCAATCCTGGTCTGCCATGTCAGGTGGTCCACCTCCGAAACCCCACCTCCAGCCTAGGGCTGTTTAGCCTTGGACCTCCAAAAGATCCTTAGAAGCCACATTTTTCTCTTTCCTTGTGGTCTTCTCTGCATCCACAATAAAATAAAGGCATTTTACTCTGTTTTACTTCTCTCTGCGCTGGAAAAACCTATCAGTTTGTTTATTTGTGTGTTGAAGCTTGTGAATTGATGGTAGTGGAAGGTTTTGTTTCTAGCATGATGACCTCTTTAGTTAATATCTACTTTTCAGCTGTGTCTCCTGGGCATAGCTAACTTGTCTCTGTCCCAGGTTTCAACCACTGCTGTTTACTTGAGATGGGAGTTATGGCATATATGGCCCTAATACCTAGCTTTACAGGAATGGGCCACAGTGCTGTTAAGGACCCCAAGGCAACCCAGATATTGGCATCCTGAAAAATCCACTAATAGCAATGTCTCGGTCACCTTGGCTATAGTAATAAAATCAGCATCAATTGTAGTGTCAAATACAAAATGAATATTGGCAAACCCTAAGGGCAAATAAAATACCACTTTTAACCATAGAAAAGAGATGTATAATTATGGCATACACACTAGGACAAATGAGATATTTGCCTACTATTGACCACTGGTAAATATTTACTAAATGAAACGGTTTTTCCTCTACCAACAATAGAGTAATATTCAACAGCAATAGCATAAAGTTTACTAGCTGTCTAGAGATTCATAAAGCTTTGTTGTTATACTAGTAAAGACAGAGAGAGGTAGTGGAGAATTGGGAAATGGAAAAAGCAAAATTTGAAAAATTAATCAATAGATTTCAAAAGGAGGAGAGAAAAGTTAAATAGGGGCTCCTACTGAGGAGTAAAAGAAAATTAACAGTGATAGAAAACTGTCACAGGAGAGAACAAACAAGAAAAAAGGTAAATAGCAAAAACAGGAAATAAAAGGAAGAAGGAAGGGGAAAATGTTGAAAGGGAAAAATGAAAAAGAAAAGAAACTAAAGGAGGGGAAAAAGAAAGAAAAGCCTAAGTCCCCAAGAAATCCAGTGAAGGAAAGATAAAAATAGCATAAAATAGAAAAATTTTATTTTATTTTTTTATTTATTTATTTTTTTTTTTTTTGGTTTTTCTCCGGTACCAGGAACCGAACTCATGACCTTGCGCTTGCCAGGCAAGCGCTTTTGCCGCTGAGCTAAATCCCCAGCCCCTAAAATAGAAAAATTTTAAAACCCCACACTACTATGTCAAAGAAAAAGTTCCTGTGTTATCAAATGAGTGATTTCTTTCTGAGATTGGCAGTCTTTGGATCTAGCCAGTCACAATTATCTGTGTCCAACTTTAGGGCCTGTGGGTTTTTGAGGTGCCCTCCCCACACCCAAGGCTCCTCTGTTTGTTCCCCCCAGGTTGGGGTTATCATCCCAGCCAAGCAACCTTGAAAGGGAAAAAATGTTGAGCAGATGGGTTGGTAGATGGGGAACTTGACAAAGCCTCTGGTCTCTGCCAAGTGTAGCACACAGGGTGAGGGCTGGAGGGGGTGGTTGGACTTAATGTCTGCAGTAGGGTGCCTGGCTGCTCCCATCACTCCTTGTCCTTGACCAGGATCAGTTGGTTGGTTATCACCCCCCTCTGCCGCCTCGTGCCATAACACAGAGCCTGCTTGGAGTCAGCGGTGGCCGTGCCCTTGAGTCTGGGGGTGCTGTGCACGTGGCACAGGGCTGATTGCTCGTGGGCACCGCTCCAGTCCTAACCAATTTTGGACTCCCACAAAGAAAGGACCTGATAGAGAAGTAAATTCTGTTTTTTGTACCAAAAAAGTTAAATTCTTCAATTCTAGTGCCAGTTGTGTTTTCTGCTTAAAAAAAGTAAAAGAAAGCATTTACATGATCATATATAATGTTTGGTCATATTTAAGAATAGGAAAAATCAACGCTACAACTGATCATCCTATTATTAAATGAAAAATGTTATAGGAGAAGGAAATAAACCAAAATGAGGGAGTTTATTGAGTATTGGATTGGAGTTATTTGCATAATTCCTGGCTCAGCTTCTTACAGAATTTTGGGCAAGTATTTTAATCTCTTGAAGCTGCTTTCTTTAATTAGAAAAAACTGTACCTGCTGTTTCTGATACTCAGGGTTCTTTCGACGTTTACAAGCTAATGAGTATAAACTTTTTGTCCCTAAAAACAACACGAAAATTCTCCACTTCCCTGCACATGCAAGAAACAAGCAGACCGCCCTCGGCTCCCGGTCCCCTCCGGTCTGCTGATTCATTTCTCTGCGGGAGGCGGTGATTTTGAGGGAGAATGGCAAAGGCGAAGTTTCCCGGGGTTCACTGCCCTCTGGTGGCCAGTCTTCACTAGTGGTCGAACGGAAGGTTGGATCTTCAGGATTGCAGCGCAGTGCTGAGTTCAAGTAACGACGCCTACATTTTTGACCAGAGAATCAAGGTCAAGGCAGTAACATGGAACTCTTTTACAGCAAAGTTCCTCAGAACAGGGGAGAGCCTAGCTGAATCCATTGTTGCAATAAGATTTTAAAAATGTTACCTCTTTTAAGAGTCAGAATTATCCAGTGCATTCCAAAGCCACAACTTTTACAACGTCCATGTACGAATGGTAAATCTTTGTCATGCAGTTACTGTCACTGGGCCCAGGACCACATTAGCACTTGGGACATGCTTTCCTGGTTCTCGAAGGTCATCTCTGTTTTGCAGGCCCAGCAGAGACGCCTAGAAAGCATGTTCTGCACTGCGGTTTCTCTCTTTTTTATTTTATGGAAAAAAGGTAAAACAAAATTTCATAACAAAATAATAGGAGAACACCAATAGTTACTACACTGCATATTGCAGTGTGGTTTCAGTAACCACTGGGCACACTGTTTTGGACACGCTGCTTTCTATATTTTCTTCTTTGCCTGTCAGACTCGGGAGCCAGGACATCAAGAAGTATCTACATTACCTCTGTACGGCCCTCGGCTGTCTGAAAGTAATCCTCTGCACATTATATTACCCTAAGTTTTACCTCAGTTCTGACTCCGAGACTCCTCTCCTTTCTTTCCTCTTCTCTGGGTAGAATTTTGCCTCAGATCTTTAACTCTATGGCTGGGATCTGCTAACTACAGGCAATGTGTTCTACGCATGATCACGTAATGGAATATCTATGACTATCAGGTATTGCTGAGAGCTCACAATTTGAAAGTCACAATACCTTTCAGTAGTTATACCAGTACTCTGACTTAGGATTAGAAACTCACATTTAGAAATAACAGAGCAGGACAATCACATGACATATTGTTCTGAGCTTGCTTTTATTTCTCAACTACATGTATAGAACCTTTTCTGTATTAGCACCTAGACGCAGACTTCTACTTTATGTGCAGCATAGCTTTTTCATGTTATGAATGTACCATGGCTTATTTTTGCAGCACATGAAATCAAGTTATATTTTTCCTATATGTTCTTACAGATGTCTATACATACTTAAGAAAACACCCAAGAGTACATAACAAACTATTATTCAGAGAGGGAGATTGATTACATTTTTAATTTTAACAAAGGGATTCATTTATCTCTTATTTGATTTAAAAATCAGCAAAGTGTTTGCATTTTTCTTTTTTATGTTAAGAGCAATGAGGCTATAATTCTTCACTATAGACCAGTTACTGGAATGAAAAGTCCCAGGTTGTCATATTACAAAGCTTTGCATGTTTGTAAACAGTTTAATGAGTTTCCATAGCAAGTTGGATCCACAACCCATTGCTTTGACAGATTTAAAATTCACCAGCCGATGTTGGAAGGAATTCAGAAAATCAATGGCTGGAAAGACATTGGCATATAAAAAAATAGTCCGTAAGAGAAGTGAGAGGAAGAGATTCACATCTCCTACCCTTTGGGAAACAGTTGAAAGTCTTGGAGAGAAGACCTGGGTCAGACACAAAATCTCACCTAAGAACAGCATTGGAGCCAAATTCTGTCTCAGGTGAGAGATGCAGTTTGTTTGAACAAGTAGAAGGTACAGGCCCAAGGAACTACCTCTGTACCTGGAAGAACTCAGAGCCTTCCCTGTCCATGTGGCCTGGCCCAACAGCTGCAGAAGGATCCGCTTTTCCACTGAAGGAACGAGATTCCTTAAATAGGTTTCAATGCCCCTTCATACTGGAACCCTATAACTTGTTTCTTACCTCACCGGAACATGAATTTTATCTTGGCATGTGTACGATGGAGGATCCATTCAGCTGGTATGGTTTCCCATAGTAGGGCCTGTATCCAGAGCAAGGAGGTCTACTGTGTTCAGATCAAACATGTCCACCTGCAGTTCAGCTCCGCCGTTTGCAAGCTGTGTGATTTGGCATGACTTGCGTAGTTTTTCCTTATGTGTAACACAAGCATAATCATAATTTAAGTTCAGGGCTCCTATGAGAATCCAGCTTCCAGTCTGACACAGAGAGGGCAGCAAAGAAAGTTAGTTTTCTTCCCCAACCCACAAAAATTGTGTTGGCAAGTAATGTTTCTTTTTAACAGATGACTATGACAATTGGCGTCTATTTTTTGTCTTGGTGGGGAAGGCCAGCACTTTTTCCTAGCGTTATATTTGATAGCTTGTGAAGGTGGAAATGCTTTTCCCAGTCTTGTCCTTCCCTTCAGTAAATCGGTCTTTTGCCATGCTGGGCCTCAAACTCAGGGCTATGTGCCTACTAGGCAAGTTGTCTATTCTTGAGCTACAATCTCAGCTGGTTAGTCTTTTGTACAACAGTACTTAAAATTGATTAGCATTCTTGATTTGTAGTCCAAAAATGTAAGGCAACTTACTTAGCTAAGTTTTGTTCAATTTGGCCAGGAAGTATAGGCCCAAACTCCTTCAAGAAAAATTTGGATTCCTTCCTGCTTTTCCACTGCAGGACTGTAAATAAGTTTAAAAAGCAAAAGCATCACACAAAATTGTACATAAGGACCTTAATGATAATAGCATCTTGTGTCTGTAAAAAGCTTTACAATATATGAAAACCTTAAATATAAAAAATATTACTCTTAATCTTTCCAGTACTCTGCCCTCCAGACCCCACTCCTTAAAGCTGTTTTGTAGATGTGGATCTAAAGCTCACAAGGTCAACCAACTTGCCAGGAGATACACATTCCAAGTAATGATACCAGGAGACAAGAACAACTCATTGGATTCCAAGGTGTACATTGTCTCCACTCCTTTTTGAATTGTCTTAAATAGTGTAAATGTGTATACTTCCATATCATCAACAACTGCTAAGTTTCTCTCCAAACTAATGGCTTTCATTGTGTCTTCCTACAAGGTAGAAAATGAAATATAAATGATGTGGGGCAAGAAGGGAGATTTTAGAGAAAAGAGGAAGAGGTCTACAACTGTTTTTATTCTTTCTATTACTTGTACCAATAACCATGGTGTTTTCAAAGCTCTTCCTTAGTTACTTTCTAAACACCACCTTTAACTCTGTCAGCAACCATGAAAAGGAAGTTTTATTGTTTTGGTTTGGTTTTGGGGATTTTTTTTTGTAGATGAGGAAATTAAAACATGGAGGTTCTAAACAACTTGTCAGAGCAACTAAATGTTTCTGCTAGAATTTAAACCCAGGCTTTAAAGCCTGGTGGACACTCTTACTAATACTTTAACCTCTAGTCTAGGCTTCTCTGTGGACACCCTCAGCCAGAGGAGAGGAGTTTAGGGACAGCTGGTATGTGGGGCAGATAAGTCCACTTGGCGTGGAGCCTTGTGTCCTTCACAGGCTGTTATCTACATTACAAGCTTTCGCAATGCAAAGTAGATGCCAAGAGGGACTGGGAGCCTACCAAGGTGCAGATGGGACGAGTGGGAAGATACTGAGGGTCGATGAGAAAGAAAAGAGCAGCCCCTGACATCAGGAGTTGGTCTCTTCTTGCACATAAGCAATTTCCCAGAATATGAACACCTGATAACACCTCTCTATGACCGTAATAGATTAAGACTAAAGAAATACCACTCGAAAATATGTGTAAACACACATGAGAAGCATAAACAGTATCTATTAAAAATAAAAGCTAGGGGCTGGGGATTTAGCTCAGTGGCAAAAGCGCCTGCCTGGCAAGCGCAAGGTCGTGAGTTCGGTTCCCGGTACCGGAGAAAAAAAAAAAAAAAAAAAAAAAAAAAAAAAACAAAAACAAAAAATAAAAATAAAAGCTTAGGTCATGTATCATTTTTGTTGTTTTTGTATTGTTTTGATTTTGTCTTCATTGTTATTTTGTCAGTTTCTTGGGTATAGCTTGGGGCAGAATTTGCTAGGACACATGAAGCCCTTTGTCCAAACTCTAGTGTGCAGGGAGGGTGGGGCAAGACAAGTTACATTTAATAGAGCTTAACTGAACGAAGAACAGTTTCCTTCCTTGTTCTCTTGTATGGTTCTAGGGACCGAACTCAGGCCTTGGATCTGCCACTGAGCTACATCCCCAGTTATTTATTTATTTACTTACTTATTTATTGACATGTTCTCATTAAGTTGCCTGGGTTTGCCTTTAACTTCTTCTGTCTCAGCCTCCTGAGTAGATGGGATTGCCATGTCTGGTTAGAACAGTTTCATACTGAACAACCCCTAGAACCAAAACATGTTCAGAGAAGCTCTGGCCTTAAAAGAGATCAGGCAGCCATGACAGCCAGAAAATGGCAACGAAGTCAGATACAGCCTGGTTGATTATAGTTAATTTGAACATGGCTTGAACAGTTGGTTGCCTGTAACATACTGAAGCTTTGTCATTGTTACTGAGACTCAGCAACTGATTCTGACAAAAGTGTACTCCTAATTAGATTTCTAATTAGCTTACCTGCCAAGTTAGATTGCAGTGCATTAAGTAAGGACTCGGGTATAAAGACATCTTCAGGACAAATTCAATTTCATACTCCAAACCTCAAAAATAATTGAGCATTCCCTGGCTGTAACTGACTATTTCTTTACCAATTACAAATTTGGCTTTGTGCTACTCTTTTCTCTTCTAGATTAGGGTGACTAAAATATGCAGTCATAGATTTACCCCTTCTTCTTCCCTGCATCCTTAAGCACTCCCCTAAATCACATAACACAATCTTAACTCTTTCTAATATACCTTCTCTCGGAAACATGCCACAGCTTTCATTATATGCATTTTCTCTAGATGCAACAAATGGTACATATGACATGTTCAACTGTGGGGATGTCTTGGGTTAACTGGAGTATGCTGACACTAACGTGTGTGGTGTGGCTCAGGCAGCTTGTGTTTTGGCTTAAAATACTATCAAAAATGGCAAAAATCAGAAATTTATGTTTCCAGCTTAGATCGCCCCTGCCTGAGACCAGGCTCCAAGACATACAATAATAAATTCAGTATCTCCACCTCACTGTTTACTATAGCACTTCTCAAATGTTAGATAGCACTCTTTTCTCTATGAAGTACCCAACCTTGGGTGTTTTGTTACAGTAAGAGCAATTGGACTTAATACAGGATCAAGCTTCACTTCTGATGTGTGAGCAGTAAAATCCCATACTTGATGGTGTTTAGCCTTATCTGGCCTCTGAACTCTATGAATATATCTCATTCTTCCCCACTGGCTATCTGCTTGGGTCTTCCAAAGAGATTCAGTGTTAAGGATTTTTCTGATATTATGGAGTCTAACCCAAAACACTAGGGGCTGCCTCTTGGATTCTTGCAAACATTTCCCTTTAATCTTGCCTCTGTTTCTAGGTCTGGGTATATCTGCCTCTTTATCAACATAGCAAGGTGGGGGCTGGGGATTTAGCTCAGTGGCAAAGCACCTGCCTGGCAAGTGCAAGGTTGTGAGCTCGATTCCTGGTACCAGAAGAAAAACGAAAATCAAAACAAAACAACATAGCAAGGTGAAACCCAGAGTTAAAATACAGAACAAAGAGACTTCTCCCCCTTATATCCAAAAGTATCAAAATGCTTCCAGAAGCCTCGTTTCCAGCTGAGAGAAGCTGAAAGGCTCCACTGTGAGAGGCAGTATGCACACTTACTAGAGCCTTGTACCACAGTAGAATTCATAGGCTCCTCAGAGCTGCAGGACTCAGCAAATGTTCTCCATCCTTCCTCCAGCTGTGGAGACTCTTGTGCCCTATTCAGACTCAAGCTCCTCATTTCTAGGCCCTTTTTTTCCCAAGTCCTTCAGGAATAGCTTTGTCTGGATGCCTGAAGCCAAGTGAGTTCAATAACCATTCAGCAGGATTGTGTCTTTGGTCTGCAGAGGAGACCCCAGCTTCTAACCCAAAGAAGCCTCAACAGCAACTACCACGAGTGCCTCTCGTTACATCCCTGCTGGATATACTGGTTCTAGAGAACAGGAGTCATGCTGAAGATAAAAAGAGAAGGCATGCCTAGAAGCCATACTGGAGAATTCAGTAAGGATTTTAGCTCCAAGTTTGTCTATAGGTATGAATAAGTGTCTAAAACATGTTGAGAATTACTTGACTTTATTTGCCTTATTAGAGTGATAGATTATGAACTCTAGCACAATGTTCTTAAAGATGCTCAAATATCCAAGAGCAGATGAACCAGATCTGGGTCATAACTGAATTTTATAGAATGTGATAAAACCTCCTAGATCTCAGTGTTAATGCCAGTTCCCAGGATGCTGTACTAGAGGATTTCTATGAGTTAGAAATCCTCAAGACTATTCCAAGAAGACCTTTGGCATGGATTCCAGAGCGGACTGTCAAAGACCCAGGAACAGCTGGAGTGACATCCCCTGGAAAGTACAATGCTCCCTTCTGTATCATTTACCTGTTATTTTTCTACCCCTAATAATATATTATTTACTTTTTTATTCCAAATCCTAATTGTGGAGAAAAGGGCAACTTTTCTGTGCCATGTTAGATGAAGATTCCCGGGAGACAACAGCGGAACCATCCAGGGTCACAGTCTCCCTTTGGCTGCCTAGATATTGAAGTCTTTCTCAGAAAGTCAGGAGTGAGTCTGACTAAAGTCATTTTCTCCAACTCAAAAACTCTACTTTCTAGAGTCTACATCTGCTACCCATCCACATGGAGAGCAGAGAAATAGGACTCGTGCATTCTGTCCCGTTCTAGTGGTCTTCTCTGACTTCTGGTCAAATGGTACCTGGTACTATAATTCAGAGTCTTTTGAGGATTCTGAGGTATGAATCAGGTTGGTTCTCAGTTTACCCCAATGACAACTCACGACTTTCATGTTTCTTGAGTTGATTTTGTCAGTTACCTTTCCTAAGCTTGCTTTGTGGCTCCCCAAATTTTCTTGCTGTTGTGTCCTCTCCTAAGCTCTCTGTGTTTGTGGTTTTATGTCTTTATAAGAAGTCTAATATAAATTTAGAATGATTCTAGGCAGGACTGAAATTAGAGAGGTGTGTGTGTGTTCTCTTAATCCAGAAAAAACGTTTCACTCAAATCTGTTACACTCCTTGGATGAGGAATGGTGTTATTTCTGACCCGTGTAGCCAGACACTGAATCCAGTGCTCTTCCTAAAATAAAAAAATTTAGTTACCAAGTGTGTGTATCCTGCCCTGCCTGCCCAATTACGCACATTCCAACTTGACTCACTGCCGTAATTTCCTGCTGGATACTCACTCTCAGCTTCATCTTACAAAGGAGGAAGCAGGAGTCCTTCTGAATACAAGTAGCATGGTTTTCACAATAGTAATCTCAAATTGCCCTCATTCCTTAATGCTTCCCAGTGGGATGAAAGTACATAAGCTGCAGGATGAGCTTTCAGGAATCTGAGTACAAAGGCTGTTGAGCTCAGCTCCAAGCCGTGACAAAGGAAGTGAGGAACTGCTAGTTTCCTGTGTAGGCAGCCTAGCCTAGTAATGCCTATCTCTTACCATCTCCTTCTTTTCTCCAGACGTCTGCCCCTATGACCTTCTCCCATCACCTTACCTTCTTATTGCTTTGGTAGCATTTCCAGGTCTCGGCCACCCTGAATCTCCTCCAAGTGCTCCTGGATTCTGATTAAAGGCACCCAGTTCTAAGGGCTTTACGCGTGCTAACCCATCTCATCGTCACAACAGCCCCACTGCTCTTCCTGTTAACAGAGGAGACTATGGTGCAGAGAGGTCAAGTAGTTGATCACGGTGGCACAAATTTGAACCTGAGCGTCTAACTCCAGAGTGCGTCCTCTTTTTACTACATTGAAGATGACTTATAGATCATCCATGTGCCGAACACTGTCTCTGAGAGAAATATATCCATGAATGTACACAGATTAGCATGTGTAACATACTCAGCCCTCACAGCAGCCCTAGATCAACCAAACAGCTGAAAAGGAAAAATACTGAATAACCAAACAACAAAATTAACAGCTTGACTTAATGGACACATGCAGATCATGTACCCAATATCTGGGGAAAATATACACTTTCTAAGCACACAGAATTTTTATAAAAATCATTCATAAAACAGATCTTAAATTTTTGTCAAAGCATCAGAATCAGATAGCTCAATTCTATGAATACAATACAGTTAAATTAAAAATCAATTAAAATCAAAAAAACTTATATGTCTGAGAACCTTAAAGCACATTTGAAACTCACAGATCAAAAAACAAATCATACAAAAAGGTAGAAAGTATTTGTAACTAACACTGAGGAAAATATAACATTCTAAAACTTGTGTGATGTATTCAAAGTGGTATATCAATGAAAATAGTTTTAGTGCCTATTTTTTTAGAAAAGAAAGATTGAAAATTAATAAGGTAGGCATTCAGTTTAAGAAAAAAAGAATAGTGAGATAGACTCATGGAGAACTGGAGATAAATAATGTACGTAAGAGAAGAAGTACATAAAATAGAAATTGTTCTCAGCTAGGACTAGCTGGCAGGATGCTGAGTCTTAACAGAAACAGGATCTCTGAAGGTGTAAGAAGAGGATCTGCGGCACACACACCTCTCGCTCCTGTTTTAAACTCATTAAATGGATTTGACAGAAAGCATTAGAGGACATTTGCTTTTTTAAAATGACATTTCTTTTGTTCTTAATAACTCTAGTAGCACACTTTCAATGGAAATTTTGAAACTTTTGAACAATGTAAGGTCATGTAACTCATAACCCCTTCAAAAGGTGATTATCATTAGCTGCTAACATTGAAATATTTTCTAGTCATTGTTCTATGTACCTGAAGGCTTGTACATGTCTGCATGTAACTATACAATTATTTTAAAATTAGGCCTCAAATGGTATACATCTATTTGTATTCAGTTTTTTAATTTAACATTCCATCGACAGCAGAAATAATATTCCTAAAATGCAGAATTTTTTATGGCTATGTTAAAATTTAATTTTACTGGTAGAAATGTCACTGCTCATGGCCATATGCCAACACTAGACAGTGTCCCCAATTCTGTGGTGGATCTATTTAGCCAACATTATTCAGAATCCATCAATATGTGGACACATTGTATCTAAACAAGATTGAGCAAGTGTGATTTGTCTGAAAAACGGGCGGAACTGACTTGCCAGAAATCCGTTTACAAGAGGGCTGGGAATTTTGGGGAGAATTTCAAAAGGGCCTGGATAGGACATGCGTTGGGGCTTCACAGAGTGAGAAATCCCTGTGCTGTCAGAAGGGTGGCCCACCCACAGGGCCGCAGGATGTTTGTATCTTGGCCTTCCTCTCCTGGACCAGGTAATACCAAACTCATGTTTAAGTTCTTTGAAGAATTAAACATTATGAATTCGTTTTTAAAGAAAGTTGAATGAAGCTCTGTACAACTCTGGGGCCGAAGCACTTCTCCCTTAGAAGGCGCTAACACAGAATCTAGAAAGGCGAGACTTTGGGTGGGTCATTTTGGTTCCAATGAACAGAGCTGTACTGATTTAGCTTGAGTTTTACTGAAATGAGCCAGTGATAAAGCAGTGAGATCTTGCAAGAATCCAAGAACAGAAGTCAGTCTTCATGTTCACTGTCACTGTTCACTGTGGACAAAGGCGACGGATGCATGAAGGGACCTGAGGAACAGAAGTCCACGTGTCTTCCTTCCCGACGGACACCACTATTAACATGAGGCAGGTACTCTCTTTCTCAACTTTTAATCATTTTCCTCACACAGTGCTTTGTTCGGAGCTTCCTAGTTCAAATTCTCAAGTGCAAATATCCATCAGTCCCATTTGGGCAGTGTTTACCCCAGGCTGGGTGAGACCACTAGCATGACAATGGGCTCTCCAGGCTTGGGAGACACCCTTGGTTCCACCAGCTGGGTCCAGGGCAGGAGCATCATGCGGTGCACAACACAGCTCGCTTTCAGAATGCTCGCTTCAGCAAAGGCTGTGGACAAGGGGCTTCCCCTAGTGGAAGCTGTCAGCCTACGGGCGCCACGGAGACTGGCACTCCAGTCCTCCAGACTGTTGCCTGGCTTTGGCACAGAGCGGGTGCAGACAGTGTCCGTGGAGGACAGCAATGGAGAAGTGGCAGAAGTGTTGCGGCCCTGAAAGTCAGCGATGGAGACAGCTCTCGGCAGAGCAGGCACAGAGAACAGAAAGGCCTGGCATAAATGTCAGCCCAGAGTGCGTCTGGGCCCCCAGTGAGAGGAAAGTGTGAGGCACGATTGCTGTCCTCAGGGAGCACGGCCCATACAGGTGGAAAGTGTATATAGAAATGTTCTACTTGAAATTGTTTCCTATTTATAAATGTAATAGTAACTCCCATGACACAGGTATCCACTGGTAAATGGTCATTTTCTGAGCACCCAGCTGCTTAGGTGTACAAGGCTGCATCTTTCACCACCAGGAACAAGAAATACGACCAAGAGTTACTTAGGTGGCATAAAGTCATACAAAACTCTTTTTGGAGTTTTGTCATTGAAAGTCATTTAAAGTGCTCTTGCATGATGTTTACAGATATTTATTGTTGAGAAACCTGTAGAAAGGCCATATGCCTTTAAAACTCAATATTAAACACATACTTAAATATTTATAGTAAAACATGTTCAATAAACCTCAAAGATATTAGAAAAGGAGGAAGAATAGTTGTCAATGACCTGAATCACTCATAGCTAGTGGTGAATTTCTGTCTAGACTTAGTTTCTATCCTGAAATTTAATTATCTGGTATAGCAAACCACCAAAAAATGTTTTAAATAGCTATGTTTATACTGAAAAATATGAATTTGTAAACTGCCTTTATTTAATTGTTTTTGGTTTTTTTTGGAAATAAGGACTATGTAGTTCAGGCTGGTCTTGAACTTCCTACCTAGCCCAGGCTGGCCTCACACTCATACTGATCTTCCCGACTCAGTCTCCCAAGTGCTGGAATTACAGGCATGCTCCCTATATCCAGCTTTGTAACTTGCCTTTTTATGTAACATTACTAATTTTTAAAATATCATTTATAATTACCATATTTCATACCTAATGTACCACTCTTCACTACTTCCCCTCAAGTTAGGCCTTAGCTATCTATAATTTTGCAACATATTAAGCAATGCTGCAATTATACAGATTTACATGAAGCTTTATCTCACATTCTTGTTCCTGTATTACAGATTCTTCAGATGGTTTTGTTTGGTCAAAGGGTATGAACATTCCTGAAGTTTCTGGCACATGTAACTTGGAAAAAAATCCTAAATAAAAAGGTAGCACTGTTGGTTCTCCCAGTGAGGACTGTACATTTCAAAACTTGATACAATATATACTAAATGTAAAAAATGCTATCATTTGAAAATTGCCCTTAAGTATATACACTAGATATAAGACAGACAGATGCTCATATCTTGATAATGGAAACATTCTTGTCCTTATTCAAATGATTCCAGGCTATAGAAAAAAGGAAAAACATAATAAGTCATAAGTTTGGCTTGATTAATTATTCATAATCTAAGTAACAATTGAACTTATATTTTATATTTAAAACCTGACAGAATAGGAGAATATCTATTTAAAACTTCTAGGAAAGGCATTATACATATTATATTGCTAAACCAAAGACACAATTTTTCATTTATAATTTTTTATTTTGTACTTATTAGCAGTTTCAACCATAACTGAATTAATATTGGGATTTTAGCAGATAAAGTTGAAATAACTTCAGTAGGATAAAGACACATTTTCCCTCTTCAAATTTCATGCTAATGCATACAATATAAAAATGATTTAGTAGTTCAGAGAAGTTATTTCAATAAGATAAGTTTCTAAGCCTTTAATTAACTTATGAATAAGAAAACAATAAATGGCAAAATTTCTTCATGCTTTGGGGTATCTCTACATAGAACAATGAAATGTTGCTCATTCAAAACTGCTGGATGGTCCTCCCCATACAACATGGAGTGTAGAGTTTACATTTATTGAGTTGATTCAATTCATATAGAGAAGTGGATCGACACATTGGAATATCAGAAAAAAAAATGAGATTTTAGAGCTTGAATAAGGATGAAGTAGTAGAAATGGAGGGGTGTTGAAATTCTAGAAACCTTTGAACAGTACTCATTGAATTTTGAGAAGTAAGAGTAAAGTGGAGGAGGTACAGAGAGAGCTGTGTGTATCTGTTACCTGGATGATGACTGAATAGGTTCCACACAGGATCTTCGATAAGTGAATGACTACTCTGATGAGGCAGATGATCACTTGAAGCCCACTGAGGGTTATGAGAATGGAAAACAAAATGACATTCCATTCAACTACGTGTGCAGGTTCCAGACACCGGCTCCATATGCTAGAATTTGTAAGGAAACTGGGAGAGAAGGAGGGAAAGGTCAGTAAGACCCACACCCAACTCTACACACTTGATCCAAGGAGGAAGATGCAGGTATTGTGTTTGAGAAATTAAGAGATACTACTAAGATTTATGATAATATTAATGCATTGTTATATTAGTAACATTGAAGAATAATATGAATTCTACGTTTGGAAAACAATTCATTCATACATGCATGTACAGACTGAACACACTGCATACATAGCCCTGAACTAGACTTAGTTTGTTATAAGTTGGTGCCCATCTTAGAAGCAGTATCAGTTTAATTAGGCAGCAAAACACACACAGAAGAGTTATACAGCAGTGAAGGGCAGCAGATGTTAACGCCCAACAGAGGTCGACAGCCTTTCTCAAGAGGCCAGAAATGGCTCAAAGATGGGATTGGGCTTGTATTGGACGTAATATCACACATGGTACAAAATGGCAAAGAGAAATTCTGTTAGCAGTTCCTTGATTGTGGAGGACTACCTAAGTGACTGCCCTTGAAAGAGGGGCAATTGCCTCCATTTTGGCTGGGCCTGACCCTATTTCCATGGACTGATACGTACTGAGCTGGCTAGGACCCTTTCCTTATTCCTTCAATTAGCTCTAAGAAACGCATATCGGTCTAGCCGAGGCGCTGATGGCAATCTCTGAAGATGGCAGTCGTGTTTCCCCAAACCCCCCCCCCCCACTATTCCCACGAGTGAGGCTGGATGAGGTGGATGTGTGAGCCATGCTCCACGCTGTTGGCTGAGATCGAGCCTTGAGATCGAACCTTCCTGGGGTTTCAAAGATTGCATATCAGAGCTGAAGCATCGACCCCAAAACATTAGGTACTGTCTCAGTCGTGTTGTGCAGATTGCTCTTTCTGCATGTCCTTCTCTCTGCATGTGGCAGAGGTGAGTTCAGGCCTCCTACCTCCCAGCTCATGGCACTCTCCTGCTTCCTGCCACCCTCATGGTCACTCATCCACAAGCCACTCTCTATAGCATGAACTATCCTCTTGCTTTTCTTCCTCCTTCCCTCATTTCTCTCTTACTCTTTTACTTTAACTCTCTCTTCCTTCCCTTTCTTTATTTCTTGCTCTCTAATGCACAGGGCCAGAGTGAGGCATTCTGAGATCCTGGGTTGGGTTGCTAGAGCTACCCACATTTTGGGCAAGCTGAGTGGGATCCTGGCTCCTCTACATCCTCCTGTATCTAGTTGTGTTCCCGGATCTCAGAACTCATGTCTCATCATCCGGCTTTACCTCTGTGTTGCCCTGTTGCTATAGCCCAGACTGGCACTACTGACGGGCACCCCAGCTCCATCCCAGCCGAGCCTCCTTCACACCTGTAAGCAGCCATGTGTCCAACCTGGCCACAAAACAGGACTGAACCAGATGCCAGCAGTTACCAGACCGCAATAACCATGAGGTGCTAAGATTCATGCGTTGAATTCAGATCAGTCCTAAACTGAAACATGGGCAAACATACCTTTTCTTTGGATATGTCCATGATAGCCTCAAAATATTGAATGCATAGTGCATTAAAAGACTGGACAAAGTAAACATCTAATTAAAGATCTGTGCAGAAATGAACAAACTGTTCTGGGTATTAGTAAACAACAGTAGTAGTAGAAGTTTGCACTACAGTAGCCAGTTAGAACTCCACAGCTGTCATGGCAAATGGGCTTGCGCATGAGCCTAGGGGTTTCTGAATTCCAAGCTCCTTGGTGGGGGGGATTACTCCTTACCGTCCTGCAGTGCCTTCAAATGCGTAGTGCCAGCCATCCTGGGTGCGGCAGTACGGGCCCTGGACAAGACCCAAAGCAGAGATGACCAGGCAGTATCCGGAGACAGCAATCCCAAAGGCAGAAAAGATAACGGACAGCAGTTTCTAAATTAAACACAGAGGAAGTTTATTGCTATAGACTAAGACAAAGGGGTAGTGTGGAAAAATTTTCAAATGTGTATCCCTCAAGTCCACACCCAGTACAGCTTATGCAATGTCAAATGCCCACAAAAAAATTTAACCCAAATATAGCTTATCTTTAAAATACATCTGAAAATGGCTATTTGCCATCATATAGGGGGAATTAAGTAATTTACTGAATTGACAACAAAATAAGGATCACTTCTTATAGAAATGCAGTGAAGGGATGTGATTGATCACCCCTAGCTATTTATAGAGGCCTGTTCTTTCCTAGATATGAATGGCTGTGTGGAATGATAAGCTATGACCTCTCCTTTGACTCTGTGGAGATATGTTAGTATTTTCACTTAGAGGAATGTAAAGGGGAATATTGTGTCAGCCTAGATATTCACACGAGGGTGGAATAGAGGGGGAAGAGGGTGTTTTCATCTGAGCAGAGAGCATGGGCATAAGCAGAGTAGTGAGGCAGTAAGCAGGGCGGTCTGCTCAGAGGAGTGAGGGGCGAAGTTCTGAAGACCAGACGGCCATGGTGCTCACGCTGGGGAGACGACCCTGACAGGACACAGTTCGGCCTCCAGTGACTGCAGCCTTCGGTGCACAGAGTGAGTACAGTTTGACGGATACCTGGGTGCCGGGGCAAGGGTCCGGACTTCCTTCCTGGCCAAAGACATCTTCCCAACAAGATTTTACTTGAAATTTTTAAATCTACAAAAAAGTTGAAGTATAGTACCACAAACCCCTGCATACCTTTTATCGAGACTCCTTTATCCTGAATATTCTACCCCATTGGTGCTCTCTCTGTGTGTACAGTGTGTTTATGTGCATGCATGCCTGCTCACACACACATATTTATTTATACATTTCTGTTGCTGAACCATTTGAAAGTGAGTTTGTAAACATTATAATCTTTTTTTTTTTTTTTTTTTGGTGCTGGGAATCGAACTCAGAAACTTACGCTTGCCAGGCACGTGTTGTACCGCTGAGCTATATCCCTGGCCAGCATTACAATCTTAAGTACAACAGCATACATCTTTTCTGAGGATAACAACAGTTTATCACTTTGTAACTCTTCAGAACTTTTTGTAAAAGGTCCAGTGAAGGTTTATATACAAGCATATGTCATCGTAGCTTCCTTTAATCTCCATCAATTTGACTTTTTGTTTTTCATAATATTGATGGTCTAAAGAAAGCCCACCCATTGTCTCATGACCACCCACATTCGGGGCTTTTCCAATTGTTTCCCCACAAGTGGATGTAAATGTTTTGTCAAGAATTCTTGAATGATATGCTTTATACAGTGTCTCTTGTGTGCTATCGGTGGTGCTCGGTTTGTTCTCTTGGCTAAGGGCATCCTTCCGGTCTCTCCCCAGGTACATTTTCTGTTTTGCGATTAGTAAATAATCATGATGCACAGTCATTTCCCAGCAACAGTTCCCCTGACGGATCTGGCATCCACTGATGAGCCACCTACCCAGGGATCACCAGTGGTCCCACTAAGGCTTGCAATGTGCAACTTTATAGTTCTATCATGTCCTTGGGTTTTATGTTACCATTTTTCTGCACAGAATTTTCATTTCCCCCTCCTCTCTCCTTCGCTTCTCTCTTTCAATATTATTTTGGACTCATAGGTTTCATAATACAATGTGCTATAATCCCAGCCTTCATTATTCTGGTAAGTGCCAAGATTTGGCCATGGCAAAACACATTTATTTAAGTCAATGCCCTTTGACATGCCCGCATCCTGTTTTGAGCAGACCCTTGCTTTCCAGTGTTCCAGGCTTATTTGAACTTACCCTGCCCTGTTTTTCTAAGAAGTCATGCAGCTGGTTTTTGAGCAAGGAAGTGACATGACCAAATGTACTTTTGGAAGATGGCTTGGTGGTGGCGGCAGCACGTGAGCTGGAAGTGACAGAGCCCAGAGATATGGATCCCATGTGGAGGCAACTTCATGTGAGGTGACAAGGACATGCACAGGAGGAAAGCACGTTAAGGAGGAAAGGAGTAACTGGAGCTGGACTGAATGGAGAACTCTAAAGCGTGGATGAAAAGGATACAGAAACAGGGATATTAAAAAGGGTGGCTTGATTTAGGAGAAAAATGGATCTATTTTATTATGTTAATTTGAAGGTAAAGATAAAAATCAGTACGTAATAGCTACTTGATATATACATAAGATGAGACCAGACAAAGCTAGCACAATAAACCTGTGGTGTTAAGAATAAAAATACTCTGAAATTATATTTCTTTGTTTAAAATATTTTCACTGATTATAGCATTGGGATATCATCATTATGGAAAATTGGGAAAAGATTTATATATAAAAGAAAAGAACAATTCTGATTTGATATTCATTATTTCATTGGTGTGTTCACATACAATTAAATGCTCTTTGAAATTATTTCTCAGGTTAATATTAGTAGCTTTACCAATGAAATGAGAGAACCAGAGCTATATTTTTTAAAGGTAGATTAGTTACATTTTATAAAGCAAATTTGTCTGTTCTCAACTATTTGCTTATTTCCAACTTTGAAAAAAGGAAGAAGGACATTTTGAAAGATACCAATCCTTGCTTGTCAAATGGACCCTTAGTCAGTTCACCAAATGGAAGCTCAGTGAAGAATTTCTGCTTTTGGGGAAACTGGCAGCCACAGTATATGTTTGTTCACATGGACATGCGCACCGCTGTGCAGTGAAGCCAGCCTCAAAATAAAGCGGGATGAGAATCTCCTTGAGTCACAATTTCATTTTCTGTAAATTATAGATGATGTAGAAGATGAAACACCTATGTGCTATGTAACAGCTGCTTCAAAAATTAAAAATAACAAACATTTAACTATTATTTTAAATGACCTTATTCGCCCAATATTTACTTTCCAGGAAAAACTGCCCAAGAATTTTGGCAGAAGAACAGTTTATTGCTGCTTTTACAAAAATTGCGCAGGCTGGATAATTTATAAACCACAAAATGTTAGTGCTCACAGTCCTGGAGGCTGGGACATCCAAGATCAAGTGCCCCAGATTTGGTATCTAGGGAAGTCCTGTTCTTCATAGATGCCTCTTTCTATATGTTCTCACGTGGTAGAAGAGGGCAAGAGTGGTCTTTTCAAGACCTTTTATAAAGGCACTAACCCCACTCCTAATGGAAGAGCCCTCATGACTTAAGAATTTCCCCAAAGTACTTAATCCCCAGGGACACATTTGGAGGGACACATTCACAGCCAAGTGAGTCTTAGGTGACTTCAATTTTCATTTTGGAGCTGCAGAAGTGACAAATTGGTGCAGGCTCCACTTTGACCTACAAGATGTGTTTTATTTGTTTTAAAGGAGAATTAATTGTCAGTATTTTATAGTTGAGGACTTTTACATAAAAATCTGTGTTTCTACTGAAAACTGGGAATTATCATTCATTTTTATCATAGTAACACTCGACTGGTCTTGAGCAGCAGTTCTCCTTCGTGCATAGGTGGGAATTTTGCTATAATGCCTACCAGGCTCACTTTGATTTGCATCACATACTTAGCTCCTAGGGGCACACAGAGTGGGACCTCTGTTTAGAGCCTCTCTTGAAAAAGGCAAACAAGGAAGCCAAGGAATCTGCTCTCCTTTCCTCTGATCTTCCCAGTGAGATGTCAGTCATCTCATTCAGTGGTGAATATAAGACAATGTTCTAACTATTCCTAGCAGCCATTTATGCTCCAGATGCTAATAGTAAGTTAAAATAAATTGAACGTTGATTTTATTATATACCTAGTGACTGATACTTTTGTTTACAGAATTTTCCTGAATACTACAGTAAAGTAGCTTAAATGTGTACATAAATCCATTGCTTACCTGAACAGTTTTGAAAGTTCTCCTGTAATACAAGTACTCATCTATTGGGAGGTGTCTGAGTCCACGCACAAGAGATGCGAGAGGGAAGGAGAGGAATAGGGAGAAGGAGAGCACAGGGACAGGGAGAAAGTATTCCAATTCTCAACAAGGACACAATACTGAATAAGCGCCTAATTTCATTTTGTAAAGGCATCAGTTAAAGAAAGTTGGCCATACCAACTTGGGTACATGTTAAAATCTCCTGGGAGATTTTTAAAAAATCCATACCCAAGTCATACCTCAGACCAACAAAGTCAGAGATTCCAGGTGGTTCTTGGGCACCAGTATTTATGTATGTTCCCAGGTGACTACTATGTGTAGCTAACATGTGGAGCCATGCTGCAAAGAAATGCCCACCAGACCTTGTAGTAAAGCTTCTCCTAGCTAATGAATCACATGTCCTCTGGAGCCACAGAGGCTCCTTCTATAAGACAGGAGTGATGATGACCTAACTCACTTGGGAAAGGTGAACACACTGTGAAGGGCTATGCGAGGGTGAGTTAAGAAAAGAAAGAAGGGAAGAAGAGGAGGAGGGTAATGGTGGAAATGTGCGAGTCCAGGCCTGCTGGGAAAATCTTCCTGCATTAGGTGCTATTTTAACTATTTTTAAAGTTCCAATTTTAAAAAAGTCCTCATATGTCTCATCATATATGTCTTAGGTGAATCTAAAAGTCATTGTGCTGAGTGACAGAAGCCAGATAAAAAATGAAAATACTACAAGATTCATTTCATATGAATATAAACTAATCTGTAGTGAGGAAGAACAGATCAAGGTTGATCTTTCGGAGGTAATGAAATGTTCTTCTCTTGAGTCTCACGAGTGCACTTGGGTCTGAACTCATGGAACCGTACACTTTCACTGGATGCCATTTATTGTACATAAATGAGTCCTCAGTGAAGCAGGTAAGGGAAAAGCTAGACACCTAGAAACCCACTTAGGAAAAGAAATACTGTTTCCTAATTTTACATGTTTAAATCCTGGATTTCTGGAAGAGGATCTGCAGAATACAGGCGGAGGAGGTAGAACAAACAGAGTGGAAGAGGATCTCACCGCAAACTGTGGGCTCTGAGGGCCAGGGCGTGGAGAGAGCGTGCTGCTGTCGATGTCTGCATGTTTCCGAGTGAGAGGAAAGAAAGCTGAAGCCACTCAACCACCACCCGCTGCCCAAACTGCCGCTCTTACCATGTACTTTTTGCTGCAGTTTTCACTCTGGCAACATTTATAGCGGTTATCATTGTCCAGTACAAGGAGAACTGCAGCTACTATAAGCATCTGTGAGGAGGGAGAGATAAAATGTGAGAAATGGAGTGCTAGTTCACACTTCCGTTCCTGATCAGAGGACAGTGCCTCCAAGCATAGACCCTGGAATCGGGCAGACCTGGGTTCAAATTCCAGCTTTGCTGCTTGTTAGCTGTGTAAATTTGAGAGTCCTTCCCTACCACTTCATCGAGTTGTCATGAGGTAAAACGCAACATTTGAGTTTAGTGCTAGGTTTACAGGAAGTGACTGATAAATATTAGCTATTATGGTGATCTGCAGTAATCCAAAGCTAATGATTAAGGAGGAGTAGATGGTAGGGTCAGGCTAATGCCATCTTTGGCAACAAAGCTGCTTTTTTCACTGACTGATCTGTGGAGGGCAAAGGAAACTATTCACAAGACTGAGGTTTGCCAGCCTCTCTCCAGTAACTGCCTTCTGGGAATGGAGACGACAGGTATGGTTAATCTGAAACTATGGCTCTTTAAAGTAAGTTCATTTTCCCCATGCAGTCAAACCATCTCAGGTTCAAATTTTCCAGTGTGTTTTGCATGTTTCAAGAAGCAAACTGGAAGAATTCCATGCATTATGCTTTTCTTTTCTTTCTTTCTTTTTTTTTTTTTTTTTGGTATCTTAAACAAGGAGCTTGAGCTAAATAAACCTTTCCTTCCTTAATTTTGGGTGTTGGGTATTTCGTCTCAGCAACCAGAGAAAAGTAACTAAGACATTTGTGAAATTTATAAGAATAAATAACTAGAAGGAGCACCCTAGCAGAGAAAGGCTGAATACATTTTGGCATATTCTTGAGCTCGGATGGCATATTCTTGAGCTCAGCAAAGAATGTGGATGTCTTTACTATTATAATTTCTGGCTAAGGCAGTGATGGACCACAACCTGTGGGAAATTTTCTATCCCTCCCTTATACTCGCTTTTCAGTACCAAGTCCTACAGTGGAGTTCACTGTTATTTTACTACTTGTAGCCAATATTTCCAGTTTCCAAATTGCTTCAGCCTTTGTTTATCTGCCCATTTAATTATTTATCTATATCTCTCCTAAAAATATTTTATGCAGTTACAATAATACATTTCCTAGAAAATTAAAGTAATTCCTAAAAATTGGAAACACATTGTTTCACATTTTAAATTATATCTGGAATGTAAGTCAGTAAGTCCTATAGTTCTCTCCCGCCAATACCATTAGTTACTGCAGATTTTAATAGATTCCAATTTAATCTTATTTATGTCTTGCACCTTTTCATTCATTATAATTACATACAAGGTAAACAATAATGAGACAAAGCTGAAGTACAATAACCAGGTTCACTACAATACTGGTAGAAATAACTAACTCTGTGTCCTAGTGTCCTGTTGCTCAGACATCAACTGTTGAAAGACAGACTGCCTTTGTTTTCTGTCATTGTCGTTTGTTTGTTTGTTTGAAAACACAACTGCAATACAGAAGACTCTAGAATGATGGAAGAAAATTACCTGTAATTCCACCACCCTCTTGTGTTTTAGCATACTTTTCAGTGTTTTCTCTTTTTTTTTTTTTTTTTTTGGTTTTTCTCCGGTACCGGGAACCGAACTCACGACCTTGCGCTTGCCAGGCAGGCACTTTTGCCGCTGAGCTAAACCCCCAGCCCCCTTTTCAGTGTTTTTCTCATATCCATATGTTTTACATGGTTGCAATAATAATTGACCCAATTTTGTTGTATCTTTTTCACTTAACATAAAATAATATGCACTTTCTATGTTGTCATGTTTTCATAATTACATTTTTATCAGTGAGGAGAATATGCCAAAATTTATTCATCCTTTCTCTGCTAGGATGCTCCTTCTAGTTATTTATTCTTATAAATTTCGCAAATGTCTTAGTTACTTTTCTCTGGTTGCTGAGACGAAATACCCAACACCCAAAATTAAGGAAGGAAAGGTTTATTTAGCTCACAGTTTGTGGAGGTTTTAGGCTGTGATCAGCTGGCTCCAAAGCAGGGTGGCATGGTGAGGGGTAACAGTTCAAGGCGGCAAAAGAAGGCAGAAGCAGTAAGAGCAAGGGCAGGGGGAGAGCAAGTCTCTTCTCCTCCCTTATATTGTAAGCAGGCCACCTGCCCTCGGGTGGGTGTAGGACTCATAACATCTCTGTGCCTGCCTCTTGCACGGGCTCAGGATGTTTACAAAGTGAGGCCCTTGCCCCCTGCTGAGCTGCTTAGTTAAACTTCTAAACTTCTCAAGTTGACATAATGTATCAATCATTACAGCTGACATCTGTGCATATCATTCTTGCATTACACTGGAATATTTCCTGAGAATTAATGGTAAGATTTATGTTTATTGAGTCAAAGGATGTACACACTTTCATAGATTTGATATAGTGTACCAACTCTTCTCTCAAAGATTTGCTTTATTTGTAATGCCACTAGCAACATTAGTTATGTACCTATTTCACAACAACTTCAATAGCCCTAGAGATTAATAGCTTAAAGTTTACTAATTTGACTTGCAAAACAAAATGAAACAGAAAATGCTTTCCAGCATACCTATTCCAACATTGTAATAATCCAACACACAAAGATGTAGAGATCAAATAAAATGAATTTCCTTCTACATTATTTGTGGCCTAGCAAATTATAGTTTACATTGTATTTATTGTTTTTAGAATGGGATGATCAAGAAAAGTATCTTTTCCTCTAAGTGGCCAACATGATTTACTATCAGTTTATTTTTAAAGAACACAAAGCTATCAGGAAAGTATGGGTTCTTACCATGGGTAATTTGACTTCATATTTAAAAAACACCCTCCATTCATCCTATTAGAGGTATAATGTAAGCTTTTTAGTGCTGCTATGTCCCATTCTTTGATGAGTATTTACAATCACAGTAGCACTGGCTATCTACTACAATAGGTCAGCTCTGTTCGAGGCACTTTATGTGATTTTATTTAATGCTCACAGTCATCTGAAAATTAAATGTCATTATTCACATTTTTAACATGAGGCTCTAAGGCTCAATGTTGCTGAGTAACTCACTAAAGTTCTCACAGCAAACTTGACAGAGCTTAGTCTGAAGGCGGGCTTTTGACTCTCCGTGTCACTGATTTTCCTATCCTATCACAATGCCCCCTCAAGCTAGAGAAATTATTGTGTGGACAGAAAATCTGTTCTGGAAAAGAAAAATGCAACTAGGGACTAAGTAGCTTAAACTGACTCACAAAGTTTGTGATATTTTTCAGCTTAATATTTTTACAGGCCAGCGTCCCACAAACTTTCATTTAGGACTCACTTCCTGCTTTGCTGAGTAGCTTACTGAAAACAAAGCAACACCCCACCTCCTAGAGGACTGCCTCCCCCTGCCCCTCGGCCCGTCTTCCAAATCTCAAACCCAAGATCAGTAAGATGATTTTCTTACAACTCCCCATTCTGCAATCCCAAGTCTCAAAGCCATACTTACCATTACTCCTGAGAAACAGAGTCCTTCAAAATACCACACGTAGCTGGTGAGCTTATTGCTGGATGCATAAAAAGTTTGCCCATTTGGGAAATACAATAATATATTCACAATGATACTCCAAAGAGCAAGAGGAATCAGCAGACAGCTTAGGCAGCCTCCATACTTCCAAGACCCCATTTTGCTTGGAACCTGCAGATTTCAAAAGGACAGATCACATAAAGCCTGTCTTTCTTCCCACCTGTCTATTTGTTTTCTTTTGTATTACCTGCCACTTTCTGGGTCAGAGACCTTCACTTCATATTCATGAGGAGCCAGGACTTAGACTACAACTGCAGCCAACAATCTCAGTGTGAAATAGTGGTTTACTGTTCAGAGAACAATAGACAATGATCACGGCTGAAGAGCTGAGCTGCTCTTCATCCTGTGCCAAAGGAATGTGATGTTTTTCACTGCTTTTGAAAATAAGTCATTTTCCTCTGAATGAGAGCATTCAACACTTAACCTTGCGGAGGAAGTTGAAATGAGAGCTGGAATTGAGCTGCTAAATTTCACCCAACAGGAGAGAGAGGGTTAAAGAGAAAACTGCCAAAGGTGCTCATTCTGGAGCATGCTATGTCTGTTACCCTTTTCTATGTATCCCTCTTCTGCCTCTCACTTCTGCCTCTCATGTATAAATGCATATGTTTTCTTACTGTTAAGGAAAAGGAGGGAAAAGAAGGTGGGTAATTTGACTAATATTTTGTAAGCAATGCGTTTGAAAGAAAGATCAGGAATTCTGCCTTCCAAATTATTGCCTTAAGTCAGAAGAGCCACAGATGTCCTCTAATTATGATGATATGAGAAGGGAAGTATAGAAAGGAATCTGGGTCCTAGCATGTTACAGATGATGTGCACACAGCAGAAAAGACCCCAAAGATAGCTTGATGTACATTCCAGCCCTTCAGTTAGACTCCTGCTTAACTAAACTTTCTTAAGTCTCAACTTCCTCAGCTATGAAATGGGGTTATCCCAGAATAATAATGTGAAGATTAACAAAATTGTTTGTGCAAAATACCATATAAGGTGCACATAGGCAGTTATAAATGGGAGCCATTACTTGTGTGTGTCTCTCTCTCCACGCTGGGAATGGAATCCAAGGCCTCACGCATGCTAGGCAAGCCCTCTACCACTGAGCTACATCCCTAGCCTGGTAGCCATCATAATAAAAGGGCACTAGCAGGCGGAGGCAAGAGGATAGCAAGACCCTGTCTCAAAATAAAAATTATTAATAATAATAATTATTATAATGGCAGTTAAAGGAACATAATTGTCACACTAATATAGAAATCAGAAGAAAGTTTGCTTATTTGCTCTTCTTTGTATCCAAAGAGTTCTGAATTATGAAGTCCTAAAATCTTGTTCCCAAAACAATTTCATTTAATATGATCTTGTCCTCCTGAAACTATTGTTTATAGCATATGTGCTTTTGACTCAAGAGAATAAAAATTTATTTTTATGAGCATAATTACAAGATGACATTATAAGTGTACTTTTCATTAGAAAATTGCAATACTGGGAGCCACTTTTGGATTCAAGCAAAAGAGAAGTTGACAGCAGAGCATTTGAAGGTGGGGTGGGGGACAAGATGCTGGGAAGGAACTGAGAAGCCAGAGATGGGAGTGATCACCTAGGACAGAGGTTAGGGTGAGCAATGGTGGCAATGGCGAGTGTGGACAGAGTAACTCACTTAGAAAGTCGGGAGTCAAACCCTCCCAGGAGTGAAAGGAAGTCAGCTTGAAGGAGAGTACACTGAGGGTGGGATGTGACGGGAAAGTTATCCACTGTTGAAACTGATAATCTCTTTAGACAGTCACTAGCAGTCTTCCCTCCCTCACATCAACTTTCAGGCAGAGCTGCTTAAAAAATTAAAACTGTTTTATTTGACACTTAGTTTTCTTCACTCTGAAACCTGCTCTCAAGGAGGTTCCAACAGGCACTGAAAAGAGCAGCAAGAGCCGGGGGACAAAGGAGAATGAGGTCGCCCCTGAAGAGAGTCGTGGGCTCTCAAGGAGCCCGGGAGCTGCAGAGCTGCAGAGGAGCTGCAGAGACATACTTGCGACGTCCTAAGGAGGTTTAGCCTAGATGAGATTTCAGAAAAGTGTTTCTGGCTGACTTTTGTGCTTTAGAGAGGAACGACAAGAATACATTTCATCAAAGTTTATGAAGAATGGAGTCTTAGACTATTTTCCACATTGTAGAATGCTGCAGTTTCCAAAAATTTTTCAAGTCAACGAGGGGAACTATCACACTCAGTCAGGGACCTCTCAAAAATAATCAGGATAAATTGTTGTCTCTTGATATCTTCCATGTGCCAGGTTCTATGCTAGAAGTTTTCATGAGTATTAAAAATCAATAACTCAGGCTGGGGATTTAGCTCAGCAGCACAGCACCTGCCTGGCAAGCCCAAGGTCGTGAGTTCGATTCCCAGTACCGGAAAAAAAACAAACAAACAAAAAATCAACAATTCTCCCATTCATTCTTTCAGTGACACTAAGGTGAAGGTATTATTACCCCATTTTACATGTATACAGAAAGGTATACAAGAGCCAGGGATATAGCTCAGCAGCACAAGTGTCTGCCTGGCAAGTGCAAGGTCCTGAGTTCGATTCCTAGTACCAAAAAAAATGCATATAAGAAACTTACTCAGGAGCTAGAAATTAAGCCTAAATCATTTACACTTTTTGGATTATTGCATCACTTTCATCCTTGCCTGATAATCTATACGCTGCCCCCTTCTCTTTCTTTGCAAATAGGTTTCAAGGAGAGACATTCTGATTCCTTGGTAGTGGCTGCCTATAGGGCCGTTTTGAAGGTCTATGGCTTCAATGACAGGGATCTTCAGGCCAGATAGAATGCTTACATAGGCAAGTGATGTCCACTACAGATATAGAGTCAGGGAAGAGCAAAGCACATAGCTAGTACTCCTTTGACTTGGTCATTATTCAAATTGTGTGTGGTTTCGTGTTAATAGTGATGGTTCCACGTCACAGGTAGTTACTAAGATTCAGGGGACATGCTTGACCGGTTGTCATTTGGAAGACTGTTCAGTAGGAGCCATAGAAGTTAATGAAGAGATGTAACTGGCTGGAAAACACCGGTGGAATTGTGAAAAGGGAAGTCCAGCAATTTCCTTATCTTTGGTTATCCCATTAGTGAAAATATCTAATGAATTCTCTTTGGAAAACGAAAACATTTACTCAACTTTACACCTAGGAAAATTTTTTTAACCCACCTCTAAAGAAAATATGTGTGTGCATAAAAAAATTCTTGAAGCTCTTTGCCTCCAGTAAGCTCCCAATTTTCTTGCCAAAAAATTCTTACTAAATCAGGATTTTCTTGCGGGTCTCTCTTTGGAATGTTGTGCTTATTGGCTGCTTCTGGTCTCAGCTTCCTGTTCTCAACAGCGGAGATGAGGAAATCCGCAGGATGCCTGCTACTCCTACTCAGAGACAAGGTGACTCAGGAGGAAGCACTCCACCTAAAATAGTCTTAGTGTGCAGCTTCTGAGTCACCGTGGAATTAGAGTTCATGTGATCCTGAAATTAGCCCCACAGGTGATGAAAGGTAGGGAAGAAGGAAGCACCTGAAAGAAGTTTATCAAAGAGAAAAATTTGTCAAAAATTTATCAGCAGAAAAAGCTAATACTTAGAGAAAAATTTTATTCTGAGAATTCTAAGTCGATGAACTGTGAAGTCTTCCACTGACTGTGGGCACAAAGTCCTGGTTAGGACCCACTGGGAGTGAATATTTGTTTAAAAACACATTAGGACCGCAGCAGTAAACAGCTGTGCAAACAGAATCAGTGTTCCTGAGCTTTGTGTTTAAAATTCTTTCTCAAGAATTATCTGGGCCGAAATGTCTACTGTGCCAATAGACTCTAGGTTTATCTTTAACTAATGGTAAACATCCAGCTTTTTGCCTTCTGGGAGAAGAACACAGGCTTACAGCTCCTATCGAAAGCTCTTCCAGCAACATGCTACACTTGGAACATCCTCTCTGACCTTTGTCATTCCCACCGTTCACTCCCTTCCATTTGCTCAGCTTTCCAGAGAATTCACTCATCTATTCCAACTGCTCACCGTGAGTGACTGGGGGAGCATAGCCAATCATTTACTCTTGAAATATGTATTAAGCATCTACCTGACTACTGAGGCAAAGAACATCCACCTCCTGACCCCAAGATACTCAGAGTCTGGCTGAGGGAATAAATATGTTCAACAATAGATATGCAGTACAAAATTTTGAATTGCCAGTGGATTTGACCTTGGCTTTTTGAAAGAATGGGAACTTTGGGTGGATCTGGATTTATGGGAGATTTCTTGGAAGGCTGGGGACAAATCTGAGCCTTCAGCTTAAGAAGCAGGTAGCTGGGCAACCTGAGAGTCCATAAAAATGAAATGTCCACCAAAAATGCAGTATATGATGTTTAAGTGGATCTTTGGAAACAAAGCTGGTGAAACATCTTTTAAAGACATTGGCAAGATATGAATATAAACAGTATAAGACAATATTAGAACAATGATGTTAATTTAGCTGTGATAATGGCATTTCAGTGTAGAGAAGATTGTTCTAATACTTAGGAGATGCATGCATCGTACTTTAAAGTAGCTTAACAAAATAAAGAGATATCAAAGGGGAAAAGGAAGAATAGGAGTGTATTTACGATAGATAAGTGAAGCAAATACCATAAATAGTAACAGTATCTGAATTTAAATCTAGATGTTCATTATACTACCTTTTCAACTTTCTTGAATTTGGGGAACTTTTCATAGAAGATAATTGAAAAAAAATTCCCCGGTAGCGTTTTAATTTGTGAATGGCAATGCTGTACAAAATCCAAAGGGTTCTTTTATCTGGGAAATTCAAAGTAGAAAAACCAGTGATCTGCTCAGACAGATGCTCTGAGGCACCGAGTGAATGCTCATAAAAATGTGGAGCAGCAAAACTTCTCATTCATTACTGCTGGGAATGCAAAATGATACAGCCACTTTGGAAAAAGCTCGGCAGTTTCTTGCAAAGTTAAACGTATCCACACGATGCAATCCAGCAAATATAATCTTGAGTGTTTGTTCAAGAACAATGAAAACACACCTACACAAAGATCTATACTATAACATCTAGAGCCATTTCTTTCATGATCACTGAAAATGGGAAACATTAACAGGCAAATAGTAAATAGATTATACATCCATAAGCAAAATAGTAATCAATAAATAAAAGAACTACTGGTACTTTGACATGGATGAACCTCAAAAGCCTTTACTAAGTGAAAGAAGCCTGACCACATAATGTGTGATTGCATTCATAGGACATTTTGAAGGAAGACAACAAGCTATGTGGGGAGAAATCAGAGGAGTCATTACCAGGGGCGGGGGTGAGGATTTGACTGCAAGAGAGCACAGGGGCTTTCTGGAGTGAGAGAAATACTTCACATGGTTTAGAACGCTGAGGACCTACAAAGTTTGTATTTTACTGCATGGAAACATGTCTCAATATATCTCACTTCAAAAAGACTTTAGGACTGATTGGATAAAGAATACGGAAAAATGCAAAAGGTATTTTAATGATTAAGAAAATAGAGACACTTTGACTTTATTTTTTAAGGTGGAGATGTCAGAGGACAGCACTGAATGCAGCTAGCTCACTGCAGCAAGAATGACATGCTGGGTTGAGTTATATCAAGCAGTAACTCGGGATATATGAAAACAAATCGATTTATTTTAATGCTACTGATTTAGAGGATACTATAATCTGAATTTAGAGGGTACTATAATCTGAATGAAAGAGCCCACACAAGCGGACTTAGTGTCCAACTAAGAGAGGCTGCAGGGAGCTGCCTCACCCTCTGCTCTGAGGGGATGTGGGAAGGACCATCCATGAAGCAGAGAATAAGCCTGTACCACAAACCGAGATGCTGGTGTCTTGCTCTTAGACTTCCCAACTCCCAGCACTAGGCAATAAATTTCTATTGGCTATAAATTACCCAACCTAAGGTGTTTTATTATAGCAGCCTGCATGGACACAGACTGAGGCCAATGGGCACAATCATGAGAAAAATATTATTAACTTTAAAAAGTATGTAAGTGATTCTTAAAAAGAAACTGATATTCTTTTGGAATACACTGAAAGCTTCTGTACATATATAAGCATGCCCATGACTGTCTCTAAACACCTAACCATAAGCGTCTTTGGAACATGTTTTTCATTGATTTTTACATTCTATACACAATTAAAGAATGTACAAAAGGCTTTAACTCCAATTTAGAAAAAAAACTAGATATTTTTTAAAAATAAAGGGTGCATTAATATTGGTAGCAGTGGACATGGAGAGAGCTTAAGAGAATAGAATTATTTCTAGGAAGTGATTTTTCAGATAAGATGTGCTTCCTCACGGGCACCTAGACCTACCTATCAAATAAAATCAACTCTAGCATTTGTAAAAAAGGAAAGATAGAAAATTTACCATTAATAGAAAACTGGTTAAGTAAATTATGGTATGATCTACGTTAGTGGAATACTATGTAACTGTTAAAAATGAGATAAATCTGTGTTATGTGCTGTTAGGCAATTATGACTGAGTTTTAATAATACTGTGTATAGAATGTAACCATTTATATAACAAAAGAAATGTGATGCTGTGTACACACACATAAACATATTAGTCAGAGAATTTCTGGACAAGTATGACAAGAAGCTGTTATAATTAGAAGTCATATGATAATTTGAGTAGAGAAGGTTTAACACATGAACGATTATTTACTGGTAATTTACCCGGCAAGATAAAGTAACTCTAAAGAATACTACAGGGCTGACCAAGAGCCTACAGAAGAGCAAACCCTGAAGGGAGTGCTCCTGGAGGCTGGATCCGACTCCGGGGACAGAGCACAGCCCTGGCTGGTGAAGAAGCTCGCTGGGCTGCCCGAGGTCAGAGCAGGTCCACGCCTGAGAAGCTGGGTGCCACAGGCCAGAGCTGGGGGACCGGAAGTTCCCTTACCGGGGAGCCCACAAGCTGAGGCTGGCAGGAAAGACAATTTTCTGGGGATGCTGACAAAATTCACGGAGAACTGCGCATAGGTGGTGCTGCTGAACTTGACAGGAAACTGGCTGGGGCCCCAGCTGGACGCCGTCACCGACCCTCGCAGGCAAACCAGCGGAGGCCTCCAGGGAACCTTGGGGGCGCCCTGTCCGCGGTTCTCCTGCAAACTACCCAGCCTCACAGCAGCAAGAAGAGAACGTTTACCAGAACCGGGAAGAGAATTCTTATTCCTGCGGAGCCCTCTACTGCCCTCGACTGGCAAAACCTAGTGTGTCATCCGGCAAAGGAAAAATTATCCCAGCAGAGAAATGAAGGGAGGATTTGGCGTTGAAAAGCAATAAATTCATAAATGCCCCAGCTAATAACAGTTGTATCCGGGAATAAACACTGGTTGATGAAGTTCAGATGTGAGGGAGAAACTTGTTGCTGTAAGTCTTTAATGTTTGATTTGAGGGAAGGTCATTGGGAAAATTCTTTAATGCACTTTTCTTAGGCTGTTTTGTGTTACTGTAACAGAAGAGCATAGACTGAGCAATTTATAAAGACAGTAAATGCATATGGGTCATGGTTCTGCAGGCTGGGAAGTCCAAGAGCAAGGTGCTGGCATCTTCTTGGCATCTGGTGATCGCTGTGACGTCAGTGGCAGAAGGCGGAAGAGCAGAACAGCAGCGCGCATGCATGAGCCAGAGAGAATCAAACACAAATACTCACGCCCTTTTACAACCAGCATTAATCCCCCCGCTGAGGGGGAGCCCTCCAGGCCGAAACACCTCCCAGGAGTACCTTCCTCCTGACGCTTTTGTATTGGGCATTAAGTTTCCAGCACATCCTTTGGAGGGACGTAAACTGTCAGAGCATTATACTGAGCATGTTATAAAATAACAGATGAAATTAAAGAAGAAATTAAATAATACTTGCAATCAAATGAAAATGTAGATACAACTTAGCAGAACCTGTGCGAGGCAATGAAAGTAGTCCTCAGAGGGAAATTTATAGCAGCGAATTCTCACATCAGGAAAACAATCTTATGCTGCAGTCAAGCTTCTAGAAACAGAAGAGCACGTCAAACCCAAAGCCCAAAGAAGGCAGGAAATTGTAAAGATCAGAGCAAAAATTAATGCAGTTGAAACTAAGAAAATAATACCAACAATTAATGAATCAAAGAGTTGGTTCTTTGAATAAATAAATAAAATTGATAAATGCCTAGCCAACCTTATTAAAATAAGGAAAGAAAAACCTCAAATTCATACAATAAGGAATGCAAAGGGTGAAACCACTACAGATCCTATAGAAATTCAGAAGATCATCAGTATCTACTTCAAAAATCTTTACTCTCACAGGATGGAAAACAGAAGAAATGGACAGATTCTTAGATACATAAGAATCAGCAAAGGTGAATCAACAAGATATAAAAATTCTGAATAGCCTAGTATCAGTCAATGAAATTGAAAACATAATAAAGAAAACTTACCAACATTCTCTTGTCAATAATTTCCAATTTCATTGCACTATGGTCCAATAATATACATAGGATAATTTCAATTCCTTTGCATTTACTTCAGCATGTTCTATGGTCTAGTATATGGTCTATTTTAGAGAATAGCTCATGTGCAGCTCAGAAGAATGTGCATTCTGATGTTGTTGAGTAGAACACTCTGTAAAGGTCTCATAAGTCCATTTGTGCACAAGTTTGGTTCAGTGACACTTTTTCTTTGCTGATTTTTTGTCTAGTTTATCTATTTCTTTGTGACAATGGGGTGTTAAAGTCCCCTGTAATTATGTTATTGCTTATTTGATTTTTCATGTCTGTTAAAATTTGTCTTATATAGTTGGATGCTCCTGAATTTGGTGCATATATATTTATGATTGTTATCTCTTCTTCTTGAAATTTTCCCCTATCAAGTATGTAGTGACCTTCTTTATCTTTTTAAATCATTCTTGGTTTGAAGTTTACATTGTCTGCAAACAGAATAGCTACCCCTGTTTTTTTCTGGGCTCCTGTCACATATGAGTACTGTTTTCTATCCTTTGACTTTCAATCTATGAATTTCCTTTTGAGTTAAATGTGCTTCTCATATACAGCATATTGTTGGATTTTGTTTCTTAATCTACTCTGTCAGTCTGTTTCTTTTGATTGGCCAATTGTAGACATTTACATTAATGTTGACTCTCTTTAGGGCTAAGTTGAGTAATGTGATTAAAGCACTGTGTGCATTATTTCAAACAATCATTGTGAGAAGCTGTCCAAAGCTGTCTTTCTGCTCTTGGGTGAAGAATGGCAATGTTGGCAACACTCCTACAACTGTGCCGTTGTAAGACTCTATGCTGATTTGATAGCTGTACAGATGAGCCAGATATAAACCTTTCATTTTCTAAATCCTTGGTATTTTGATGCTGTTTCTTATGGAAACATAATCAATCTTATTTTTACTGATATTCCTAGCTATTGTTAAATAGTGTAATGTCATTTTTAAAATTCCAAGAGAGATACATACTTATCCTCATAAAGAAATACAATAATCCCTGTTTATCCTTCAAATAGATTCATCAGTTGTTTGTATTTTGCTTTTTTCTTTGTTTCTCACAAGTTTTATTCACTGAACCATTTGAAAGAAAATTGCAGACAACATGAAACTCCACCAGAAACACTTCAATAGGCACCTTTCATGACCAACAACACTTTCCATATGATCACACAGAAAATCCTCCTTCCTGAAAGCATTACTGTATTTACTTTTTTTCTTTACAATATACATAAAATCCCTTTAGTATTTTAATTCTAATATTACTATTAATCATAAATCTAAGAAGCTTAGATTTGGGCTAGTCTTTTTTTTTTTTCTTTAGAATAGAGTGCACATCGGGCTGGGGATTTAGCTCAGCGGCAAAGCGCCTGCCTGGCAAGCGCAAGGTCGTGAGTTCAGTTCCTGGTACCGGAGAAAAACAACAACAACAAAAAAGATAGAATAGAGTGCACAGAGGACAAACATTGTCTTTGGTATAAAAAAAAGAGTAGTTCCAGGTGGAGGATGAAACTCAGAGGTAGAGGCTGCGTTTTGCATTCATGAGGGCCTGGGTTTGATCCCCAGCATGGAAAGCAACAGTGACAACAACAGCAAATGTAGTTCAAGTAGCTTTTGAACATAGTAGCCCGGTGGTACATTCTTGGTGAGGTAAGGACAAAAGGAACTAACTGCAAAGAAATCTTGATAATAATTTGACGCTGCCAGGCGTGGTGGAACATGTCTGTAATCCCAGAACTCAAGAGGCTGAGGCAGGAGGATTGCTGCAAATTTGAGGCCAGCCTGGGCTAGTGAGTTCAAGGCCAGCCTGAAATGCATAGTGAAACCCTGTCTCCAAAACACCAAAAAAAAAAAAAAAAGATTTGATGTGAACATACCTTTCTTTTTGTCTTCAACAATGATTTTAGAAATCTTTTTATTACAGATTTTTAATAAATTCTTTTTACTTTGTTCAAAAGTCAGAACAGAACAATATAAAAAGTATATTCACAAAAAATGCCAGTCCTATCCTTGCCTCCCACTCCATTACCACCTTCCTCCATGAGTAAACATTTTCATTAATCTCTGTGTTACCGTTTCTGTGTTTCTTTTTCTTGGGTGGGGGAGAAATAAGCAAATATGTGCACATTTGCCACATTTTCTTATTTCCTCTTGTTTTTTTATACAGTGTGCCATCTGCGCCTAATGTTTTTCATTTAACAATATATTCTGGGAATCACTTCTTATCAGTTTATATAAATCTTTCTTTCTTCTTCCTTTTGTTATGTCTGCATGATCCATCATGTAGCTATACCACAGTTTGATTATTAGGGGTTGTTTAAGTTATTTCCAATATTTTGCTGTTACAAGTAAAATCATAATGAAAAGCTTTGTGCATGTGCTTTTTCATATATATGGAGGTAGATTTTCAATGTAATTTTCTAGAAGTGGTTTTGCTGGATCAAAAGGTAAATAAGGTGATCATTGTTGTTAGATATTGCCCAGTTCCCTGACCCGGCAGGGGTTGTGCCATTTTTGCATTTTGGTGGACACTGTAAGACAGTTATTGCTTCCTCCACAGGCTTGCCAACAGAGGGGGCTATCAAGCTTTTGAACTAGTGTCAATCTGATGGATGCAAAATGATATCTGTGTGGCTTTTATTTGCATTTCTTTTTATATATATTATGATACATAATAAGTGCATTTATCATGGGGGACTGGTATATACATATTGCACATTCATGCTCTTTACTTCCTTTTCCCCTCCTTTCCCGTCTCCACAGTCTACACCACCCTGAACACACCTGACCCAGTCTGCTCTCAGACGCATTTCTTGTATTATGAGCAAAACTGAATACAGTTCTACATGTTTAAGGGCGTTTGTAAATCTCTTCTGTAAATTGTTTCTGTCCATCTTTCTCTGTCATGTGATTTTAGATTTCATTCCATTTTTATTTTTGGCTACTCTTTACATACTAAAGAGATTTATTCTTTGTAATAAAAGTTGCAAATATTCTCACAAGCTTTCTTTTGCCTTTGATTTTGCTTATGATGTATAATACCTTGCAGAAAAAACACCTTATTTTATATTGTCAAATTTATCAAGATTTTCTATTGTTGCTTCAGGATGTTGCTTTATTGTTTTAAAAATTCTCTTTAAACCCATGCATAAAGAATTAATTTATGTTTTCTTTTAGTACTTTTATGTCTATGATTTTTTTAAAAACTTAAACATAATTAAAAATAAATAAAAAAACTTAATCTTTTCCTAGTGATTATCTTTTTTTTTTGAACTGGGACTCAAACTCAGGACCTCATGCTTGCCAGGCAGGCACTTGTGCTGCTGAGCTATATCCCCGGCCCTCTAGTGATCATCTTTATCATTTACTACACTTCATAGCAAAAATAAAATCAGCCCAAGTAAGAAAATTTTAAACTTTATTATGCATACAAAAGAACAGTTTGTCAGCCAGGAGACTTTGAATAGTAAGAATCTCACAAAGAAGCAGAGGAGGAAATATTTTGACCTTTTTTGTGATTGACCTATATATACATGTATACAAGAATATATGTATATTCTTTTTAGGGTAAGTAGAGCAGTGTAAACTGATTTATCTATATTTGATTAGTTTAATCTCACTGAATCAGGTCAATAAGGACATAAAAGCTTATTTTTTCATTTATAACTAAAAATTAGCATTTCAGGAAAACTAGAATGGCTGAAATTTTGGTTATATGGTTATGGCCAGTTAGTTGCCTTTGGGAAACATCTAAAATGTAGACTTCATCTTCATTTGTCTATTTATGTTGTATATTTTGAAATCACACGCAAGTATTGCTCATCCATCTGTCTTGAGAATTAATTTTCTAAGACTGCAATGTCTACGGGATGTGGTGACCAATTGCATGCAGAGGCTGAAGTAGAAGAAAGTGTCTAGGCTACTGTCAGACTTCTTTCTTAAGTGCCTTGGGTGGAAAGTAAGGCCAAAACATGCTAAGGATGGTATTAAGGAAAGATTATCAAAAAAGGATGGAAACTTGGAATAGCACCAGATTCTGCACATGATGAGGAAACCAGAAAAAGTGCTGAGAAAAGCACTTAAAAGGATGTATATTAATTCCATATGGATGCTGTAGCAGATAAACACAAAGTAGGTGGCTTACAACAATAGCAAGTTATTGTTTCACAGTTCAAGAGACCAGAGGTTCAACCTGAAGGTGCTGGCAGGGTTGGATCTTTCCAGAGGTTCTGGGAGAGAACCTATCCCATGCTTCTAGTTTCCATGGTCTATAGCCATCTTTGGTTCCTTGGCTTGAGCTGCAGCACTCTAATCTTGATTCCAGCATCACACGGTGTTATGGTTCTAAAGTAATATAATGTCTTTGTATCTGGAAACTGGTTTAAAGAAATGTGTCTGATTGCCAAGTTGACAAGGGGTGGATTGTCATGGTTGACACATTATATCAACTTGAGTCTAGAGGTTTGGCTAAGTGACTCAGCAGGGAGCCAGGGTGCTTACTTTGTATTCATCCTGAGCCTGTGGAAGAGGAGGGCGTGGAGATTATGTGAGTGCTACACATCCCCTGGGTGGGTGTAGCCTGTTTATAATGTACAGAGGGGAAAGAGGCTACTTGCCGGCATTCCTCCCTTTTGCTCTTGTTGTTTTTGCTGTGTTCCACTGCCATGAACGTTTGCCCTCTGCCATGTGCCACTCTGCCTCAGAGCCAGCCAAGTATGGACTGTGTGTTGGTTTGGGGCTTATTTTGCAAGGGGAACAACATAATACAGGACACATACTTTATATGATTATTTATAAGTCACCCAAAGAACAGTATACAAAAGAGTGCAGGAAATCTGTCCACACACTAAGACCAAGGAATCCAGCTGAGGAGCTGGATCCCATAACAATGTCCTACATGAGTTGAGTTGAATACCCAGAGCTCATAACAATGCCTCCCATGAATCCAACTGGAGGCCCAGAGCCCATTACAACGTCTCATGCAGGCCTATTTCATGGATCTGCTGGAAAGGCCCAAAGGTCAGTGGTGGAATCTACAAAATCTGTGCTAGCAGGAGGAAGGACCTATGCTAGCAGGCTGAGGGATCTGCACTGGAGCCAGGAAGTGATGCTCAGAAGAACCAGAGCTCCCCCAAAAGGTACCACGGCCATCCTTGGCAACCGTGAGGTCCCGAGCTCCTCCGATGATCAGGATGGCCAAGTTCCCATCAAGGAAGCCAACGCAACAAGCTTTTCCTGGAAGCTGGCAGTGCACCGTCTTCCCCTCCAGAACCAGGAAGTGATTCTCAAAGTGAGGACCAGAGCTCTCCAAAGTGAACTGAAGCCATTCTCAGTGCCAGCAAGGTCCCGAGTTCCTCGGAGGATGAAAACAGCCAAGTTCATCAGGAAAGCCAGCTCCCCACAGCCTCTCTCAGTACCCAACAGCCCCTTCTTCTTCTCCAGTTCTGTCTCTTATGCTGCTGGCAACAGTCCCCAGGTGGGCCTCCCACACCCAGCACCACTCACTCAGTTCAGCTGGGAGTTATAAGTTGACCACCAGTTATCAATCCACCACAGACTGAAACCTCCACAAACTGTAAGCTAAATAAATCTTTCCTTCCTTAATTTTGGGCATTGGGTATTTTGTCTCAGCAACAGGAGAAAAGTAACCAAGATACATGGCCTTCTCTCTGTGCGACTTCATATGGCCTTATGAGAGCACCAGCACCCTAACCCGTCCAACTGCTCATTTTAACTCAGTGTATCGACATATAAATTGAAATGGTGTCCTGTGGGGATATGTAGAGGCAAGGTATGCCTTTGCAAGTGCTTACATAGGATCAGAGACACACTCAACAGCCTATAGGGTATCTTTGTCATGAATTAGATATTGTAGCAAAGGGATGGCCTTCTTGCCTTAGAGCTATGGCAGCTGTAGCTCTCTTAGCGTCAAAGGCATCCAAGATAACTTTATTTATATTTCTTTCTTTCTTTCTTTTTTTATTTTAAAGAGTAAAAGAAGGATAACATAATAATAGGAGGGGCTTACCAAACTACAGACAAAGTGGTAGGAAATTATCAATGGTTATTGTTTTACATATTGTTATCTATAAGATAGTTTCTCAGGAAAACAAATAGACAAATGATAGTGAGTTACAGAC
>NW_004955448.1:577633-579599 GCF_000276665.1 Chinchilla lanigera
TGGCTCCCCATGCGCTGGGGGCCCTCCCTCCAGGAGCCACCAGGCAGGAAGCTAGCCAGCCGGAAGACCGGCGCTCCCCGCCCGAGGCTCCCCTTGTGCTGGGCCCAAGATAACTTTAGATGAAGATCTCACTGTATATATGCCTCACACTGTGGCAGGACTTCTTTTGTCCAAAGGGAGCCTCTGGCTATCAGACAACCGTCTTCTTAAATACCAGGCTGTACTTTTAGAAGGACCAGCCATTCAAACAAAGACATGCTTCTCTTTAAACCTGGCTAGCTTTTTGCCAGAAAAGGAGGAAATTGAGGCTGACAGACATGATTGTGAACAGGCAATTCTCCATACATATGCAGCTAGAGAAGACTTATTAGACATTCCTCTTACTAACCCTGATTTGACCCTTGTCTGTGATGGCAGCTCCTTTATGAAAAATGGGGCAAGGAAGGAAGGGTATGCAATGGCAATTCTATATCAGACTTTTGAAAGTTCCTCACTTACACCTCTAACTAGTGCTCAGCTAGCAGAGCTCATAGCGCTGCCATTATCCTCTTTATGGGAGGCCATTAGAGCGGCTCCTCTTGGTGGAAATCTTTGTTGACTATATTCATAATAACCCTGCTGATCTTATTATTTGGCCCACACATACTTAATTGCTTCTTTGGTTTTGTCTCCTCCAGATTTAAAGCTATACACTTACCCAAGATGAAAATGCCTGGTGTCTATTGAGGGCCTTTAGATAGACCCTCTGGAGAGTATCTCTCACTGCCAATCAACAACTACAACCCCTTTCAGCATGAAGAAGCCAGAGCGGTCATCGCCTGTTACTCCCTCACGGCATCTTGGGTTACTTCTTCAGAGCAGGGAATGTCATAGGCAGCTGAGTTAGATAGAAATATTATAGGCAGTCAGACAGGACCAGGCCCTCGGAGCCAATATGGAAGACACGATACCTTGCAAATGGAGCCGTACTTGCTGGGGGCCAGACCTCAAGGAAAAAGACTAAACAAATGCACCCTCCTACCTGCCTAGAGATGGACATCAGGGATTGATATTATAAATAGGTACCAATCACCTTGAAGAGTCACTGACCCAATCCCTTACAGGAAAAGCCCCTGTTCTGTATTCATGCCTACTTGCTTCCCCATTTGATCCCAATTTAATCAATTTTACCTGAACAATTCTTATAGGCTGACCATAGTTTTGTTCCACCTAATGCCCACCTTGTGATTTCCCATTTTTCCCTTACCTTGGGCCTGCCTCACTGCGTGGTTTTGCTCCATAAAAGTCCCTAGAAAAGAGAGAGTCTTGGGCAACCCACTCGGGCTCCCCTTCTGTCCCTCTCTCAGACAGGAGCTTTCTTTCAATAAATATGTTCTGCTCTTAAAAAAACAAAACAAAGCAACACAACTCAGTATATCTAAACAGACCCGATTTCCCAACAAGTTCACATTCAGAGATTCCAGTTAGATATGAATTTTGGGAGATGCTCTTTAATCTACTGTATGAGAGGAGAAAACCACGGGGGAAAGCAGCTTGGAAATCAAGAGGAGATGATTCCAAGGTTCACCCAGTCTAGGGCCATGGAGCTGTCAGTGAAAGCCCCAGAGAATCCTCTGCTGCCTGCTACCTCTTGTGCACATCCTCCCAAGCTCCTGTGAGAGGCCCAAACACAGAGTATGTCCTGCTCCTGATCCCTTGATGTTCTCACAGCTTGGGGCTCCCATCCCCAGCTGCACGGCTGATGGGCTCATCTCTCCTTCATGTCTCATTTTGGAGCCCTGCAAGGGGAGGGTTCATTCATATCCATCTTTGAAAAATGTTCACCCAGCGCCTCTCACTGTGCTTGCCATGTTGTAAATCCCTAATTATTTGTTGAATGAATGTATTTTAAAATAAATGGTATCATTAAGAATAGTTAATGATTTTTCAATAGGTCACTCATGTATAGCTCTATTTATTTTCTTTA
>NW_004955448.1:579719-636416 GCF_000276665.1 Chinchilla lanigera
GAAACTATTTTGTAGATAATAATACGTAAAACGATAACCATTGATAATTTCCTACCATTTTGTCTGTAATTTGCTAAGTCCCCCCTATTATTATGTTATCCTTCTTTTATTCTTTAAAATAAAAAAATAAAAAAAAATAAAAAAAATGGTATCACACAAAACTTATTATTTTAGAAATATTTTGCTTTTATCATTTTTCCTTCCTATGAATAAATAAATCAGCTTTTTCCTAGTCCCCTCTAGAATAGATCTAGGCAATATTCCAAGCTCTGCTAGTACCATCTCTAAAGTATGGATTCTCAAATTAGGTATGTCAGTGTTAATTTCTCATCATTATATGATGTGTATTCATGCTAATTTATCCTCCCATAGTCTGTCCTTACTGATACATCTCAGAGTAAATTACAGATCATGTAACCCTGGGTTAAAATACACTTGCGCACTTGCCAGGCAAGCATTGTGCCGCTGAGCTATATCCCCAGCCCCAACTACTATTTTAAACAGTCTACCAGTATTAGCCCATTTAATCTCCATAACAATCATGCAAATGGGTACTATTGTTACTTCCATTTGATGGAAAAGGAAACAGGCACAGAGAGGTTAAAGCGCTTACCTGAAATCATTCAGCTGATAAGAATTCAGCTGGGCTCCAATCAGGGTAATGTGACCCTAGATGGAGCCCCAGCCCTCAGCTGCATCTTAGCACACCTTTAGTCTTTTATTGGACAATCAGTTGGCCTTTCCGAAATATTTTCAACAGTGTGAGATCAAGAGATCAGCCTGCATGTGTCTTCTCTGGTCTGCAACTACCACCTTCACCCCTGCAGTCAGCTTGTCCACAAGACAGCACACTGTCCATCAGTCAGTTCAAACTCAGAAACTGTAAAAGGAAAAGGACCTTATTTGGGGTCTTGGAGATTATAGTTTGCAAGACACAGGTTAACGTAGCTCCAAATCTGTGCTCCTGAGAAGGCAGGGAACTGGGGGCTTAAATAGGCAAGCACTACAAAGCAGGAAAAATTCCTTTGTAAGAAACTTGGCCAGGCATGGTGGCACACGCCTGGAATCCCAGCACTCGGAAGGCTGAGGAAAGAGGATCACTGTGAGTTTGAGTCCAACCTGGGCTACAAAGTGAGTTCAAGTTCAACCTGAACTGCATAATGAAACCCTGTCTCAAAAAGACCAAACCAAACCAAACAAAAAACAACTTGTACTGAAATTGAGAAAGAACAGATGCTATATGACAGGGGCTATGGAACTGTCAGAAAATAAATAGAAGAGTGCGCATACTTCGCAAAAATATCCATAGAACAGGAGTCAGATAAATTCTTGATGTGCTTCTGGGATCTGGGCGGGGTCTGTTGTAGCTGCCTGTGATCAGGAGGTGACCAAAGTGCACATCCCTAGGCAGGAGCTGGATTTGCGCATGAGTCCTCCCTTGGTGGCCCCCAGACTCCACTCTGAAAGGCTCTTTCAATTCTTTTCCATCATTATTTCATTTTTGTTTTCACAAGACACAGTTGTATAAGAACGCACAATAATGTACACACACTAGCAGTCCAAAGTAGAGAATAGGGAACCATTTCTGCCTTTTGGAAATTCCTCCTTTGTGTTACTAATTGACACCCTTAATTTTTGGTTTTCTCCATGACCTTGCATGAGCCTCTGACTTTCTATTTGTGTGACAAAAACTCATTGCAGTAATTGTTTTTCCACAGAGGAGTCATTTTACCCTGCAGGTCCCACTTCGATGAATATTTTTCAAAAGGTTTGGCATAATAAGTCATTGATTAGGGTAGAAAATAGTGTGCCGCACTATTGTTTTTGTGAAACCTTGCATTCAGAATTGTTATAAAAATGGAGTAGGGGGTCACATGCCTGCAGTAAGGTGGTAGAAAACTTAAAAAATTATTTTGTAATTCAAAAAAAAAAGTGTTTGTAATTTCAAAAAGCATCATGTCTAATCTCTACTGGGCATTTGGTTCCACTCACATAATACGGTTTACAAAGTGCTTTGCTGGCATAATCTCATTGATTTACCAACAGTCCTACAGGGTAGGCGGGACGGACATTGTCATCTCCAGAGGGAGAGAGGACAAAAGCAAGATGAGAGAGGTACACTGTGTTGCCCCTCGTCTCTGGACTTGGCTAGGACACAGCTGCCTCTGGAATCCACCTTTCAAAATAACGCCAGTCTTCCAGGCATTCCACAGCTTGCCGGTATGGGAAGGGCTAATAGACATCACATGGGATTTGAAGTAGAGAAACCTCAGTCAGTTTTTAGCACCAGTTGGTGGAGGGAGGACTCCTCGCTGTCTGTTTCTAAGATAGCTTCTAGCTCAGCATGTGCCTGCACAAGAAGGAAGTCCTCCTCAAAATTGTGCTCATCACCTGTGACGCAGGCACACATCTGCCCACCTGCTGTGTTCAGTTAGACCAGTGGGTCCCAGCCTTGGTTGCACATTAATTCATAATGAAAACTCAAAGTCATAAGGGATGCTGCAACTACATCATACTTTTGAACATCAATATTTTTATTTTTTTAACAAAATAAGGCACAATGTTTAATAAGGCAAGATTTGTACCAAGGTTGGTGTAAGGTTACAGTGTTCTGTTACATCCTGGGGAGTGAGGGAGAAGTACTAGAACTGAAGTAGCTTAAATATTCTTTTTAGAGCATTTACCATTATAAGGAAATATGTAAATTTGATACAATAAACTATGTCTAGAAAATAAAACTTAATTGTTGAATCATACCTCTGAGTTATTCATTTTACCGTTACCTTTAGTTAACTATATATTTATAAAGATATTCCTAATTCACACAGCTTTAAATACAGAAAACTAAGATATCAGATCCTACATAATAAGAAGACAATACATTTTCAATATCCTTTGTTGATACTTTGAAGTCTCAAACTTTATGAAAAGTTAAAATATTGAATATTTTAAAATTTTCTCCCATTACGTTTCTGTTTCTTATGAACACAAAGTAGGTTCAGCACACAGCTTCAGCACAAGTCTCTACGTGACTACCATAGTCCTTTCCGGTAATACATCAATGTTAACTACTTAAATTAGTGACAGAATTCTTACACATCAATTGCAGACAGAATCAGTTTGGTAACATTTTTGCAATATTGTCAACAGTAATGTCAATCTTACCCCCATTTCTTCTTTCAGCTGGAATTTTGAATAAAATAATTTTATCCAATTTTATTCTCAGCCAAAGGAATAAAATATGTTCTGCTCAAGGCAGATGGTCTTTTCTGCCGTGGCTTTCTGGCATGACAGTATAAAAACACTGTTCATTTAACTAACAGATTTAATGTGTAATACACTGAATACTGTCCCTTATGTGCATTATTGAGACTGAACAATGCTAAGTGAAAGTATAGTAGACCTAAACTGGCATTATCCTGTGAGTGTTCAAATAATGTGTAATGTTTGTTAATGAACATCTATTCTTAGAAAATACAGACCAAGAAAAATGTAAAAAGAATTGAGCTATTTACACAGAACATTAACCCCCACCCCCTTTCAATTTATAAAGAAAAGCGTAGCAAAAACATGCTAGGCCTCATGTAACAGTATCTTCCTATAATGCTATAAATGTGAAAATGCTTGGGACCTGCTCTTATCCTTTGGTGTTATGAAAGTTTATAAAACAAAGTAATATATAAGATGATACATCTTTTCACTGATTTTATTTCAGGGGACCCTGATCTTTATGGTTTTGACCTCCTCTAACAGTAGTAAATTAACTGAGGTTCCCTTCCCAGAAGCCCTAGGCTCATACACTGGGTCATGTTTAGGCAAAAGAATCCCTTAAAATCACAGTATGCAAAAGATCACAGGGCTGTCCAAAATAACTTATTAAATGATACAGTTCCCCAAACTTTAGGCTAGTAGGATTTAAGGCACATACTCTCTGACTACCAATGAAGGCACACTACCTTTAAAAAAATCATGAGTATATGAAAATACAAAATCACAGATAATAAATTCACTAATATTATATGATTTAGTGCTTTATATAGAAATAGCGGAAGTCAAAGATTTTTCTATGCAGAAGGAATCACAACTATGTATTATTATAGGTAACATAAATATTTTTAAAAATTCCCAGACGATTCTAATGTGTTGTGGAGGAATTAAGCTGAATATCATTTGGTCTAAACCCACAGCTCTTCTTAAGTCGGTCAACACTTGATTTGAACCTAATAAAATGTGTTGATTATCTGATTGAGCTACATAGTTTACTTAAGTTCAGTTTCTAATGCAATCCTGCTCAGCACAGTATTTCACCAGTATTACCTCATTTAAACCTCCCTTGAGGTAGGTATTCTCTGCAATTCATAGATGAGGAAGCTGAGGCACATAAGAAGATGTGTGAAGATCACCCAGCAACTAAGTGGTAGAACTGGAATGCAAAATCAAATAATCCTGACACCAACACCTGCCATAATTTCTGAGCACCCCTGCTTCTCCATAACTTTTGGGGGGTGTTTTTGCTGTTGCTGTTTTTTTGTTTGAGACAGGGTCTCACTGTGTAGTTCAGACTGGCCTTGAGCTCATGTTGCTCTTTCTGCCTCAGCCTCCCAGGTGCTGGGATTATCACTGTGCACTACCATGCCCAGACTCCATGAATTATTGACTTAATGATTTGTCTATGCCTTTATTCCTCTCAGAATCAGTGGTGGCAACTGAGACCAGCTCAGATCTTCCCCTTGTCTGTTCTTAAGAGTGTTCTGTGATTCCTTCTGATCAAGGAGACTCCTTGACTGGAAAAGCTGTTTTTTCCCATATACTCTATTTCTCCATGCCTAGAAAAATGTCTCACACCTAGTGGGGCCTATACTCTAAGCTGCATGAACTGTTTGACTATTACAAAGTTGTATTCCCATATATGAAGCTGATACTGTAGTATTCACCCAGAAATAAAACATTTCATCAACTAGAAGTCTATAGTGAGTGGAATGAATCCTAGGAGAGTCTTAAAAAATTAAACAGTTCCATAGAACATAGAGCAATTTGAATTGAAAGATGCCTTAGAGAAACACATTATGACCCCGGTGTTGCCCTAATCGAAAGTCAGAACCTGGGTCCTCCCACTCATTCCCCTTTTCCTTCTAGAAAAGAAGTTGGCATATCACGCAGTGAAAGAGGAAATGAAGCCAAGCTCAAGCCCAGTGGCCTGGAGCGATGCTCAGAGGTTCCAACAAGCATGCACAAGACGCTTGTAAGTAATCACAGATTTTCAGAAATGGGAGAAAAGCTTACTTTATTTTAAAATGTATCTACACAGCACAAACTGCTCCAGCAAATGGCCATACAGAAAGAAGTCGCTGTAGCCTCCACCTGCTCTAGAGACTGTGTCAGTGTCTCTCTCTCCCGAAGTGGCCCTCTCAGCATTACGGTGGGGTTGATAAACTGACCAGTCATCTTCAACCAAAGGCGACTATTGGTGCAGTGCTATCTTTACTTCTTTATTTTATTTTATTTTTTAATTTATTTTTATTTTAAAGAAAATAGTACAAAAAAAAGAGAACAATAGCAAAATACAAACAAAACAAAGCAAGGACATTAAAAATTATACAGGGTTTCAAACCAAATGATAGGGATTAACAACAGTTGTTATATTACATGTTGTTATCTTCAACATTACCAGATGTATTCAAGATTACCAGATGTAAGAATAGAAGATTGATCAAACCATTAAAGGGAATAAGAAAATAATAATATAAAAGAACATTAGAGACAATCCATAGTTTCACTAGATAGGATGGTAAGAATTCACCAATGGTTGTTATACTGCAAATTGCTGTCTTCACATAAGTTGCTCAGATTACCAGGTATAAGCATGCAAAATTGGTCAAAATATAAAAAAAAAACTTTTAATCACTAACTGTTCCCCTCAATAAATCATCAGACATCAGCAATACAGTTATGCCACCTATCCATATCCTCTATTTTATATATATATTTTATATCTATTTTAATAGATAATATATAATATATTAATTTAATAATATATAAAATACCTTAGTACTTTCTTTTTCTTCTTTCCCTCATCCCAGTTGTTTCTTCCTTTGAGCAATTTCTTTCCCTTTCATATTATCTATTGTACATTTTGGATTTTATTTACTTTTTCATGTTCTTACACTAGGGAGACAATCTTCTTTTTTTATTTTAAAAAGAAAAAACAATAACAAAATAACAACAATGAAGATAAACACAAAACAATACAAAAACATACAGGATTTCAAAACAAAATGATAGGAATTAACAAGAGTTGTTATATTACATATTGTTATCTTCAACAACATTGCTCAGACTACCAGATGTAAGAATACAAGACTGTTCAAACAAAGACAATAACAAGTAATAAAAAAACACATTAGAAATGATACAGAGCTTCACTAAACAAGATGGTAGGAATTCAGCAATGGTTGTTATATTGCATATTGTTGTCTTCAAATTAGTTTTTCAGATTACCAGATACAAGCATGCAAAATTAGTCAAGAGAAAAAAAAATTAAGCATTAACTGTTTCTTTCAGTAAATCAATAGACATGAGCAATATACTTATCTCAGCTACCTTTGTATATATATTTTTTCTCTTTTTAATTTTAAATAGAAAATATCAAAAACAAAATAACAAAAACAAAGGCATTAACAAAATGTGTTGGTTAGTTTTCTCCTGCTGCTAAGACAAAATACCTGACGCCCAAAATTAAGGAAGGAAAGATTTATTTAGCTCACAGTCTGTGGAGGTTTCAGTCCATACTCACCTGGCTCCAAGGCAGGGTGGCACATGGCAGAGGGCAACAGTTCATGGTGGCAGAAGATAGCAAAAGCAATAAGCATTAAAAAAGGAGGAGCGGTGTCTAGCAGCGTCTTTCTCTTCCTTACATATGCAAACTATCTGCCCCAGGGTGGGTGTAGTGCTCACACCCAGGGATCAATCATAAATTCTAAAAGCCCGCCCCATGACTGCATGTGTTTTTGGGGGGACACCTAGACACAAACCATAACACAAAACAACATAAAAAAAAATAAAAATGATGCAGAATTTCAAAACAAGGTGATAAGAAATTAACAATGGTTATTATATTTCATTTTGTTATCTTCAAAGTAGTTACTCAGATAACCAGATATAGGCATGTAAGACTGATGAAACAATTACACATTAACTGTTCCTTTCAATGAACCAATACAAATTAGTAGTACAATTATCTTAGCTATCTTGTGTATATAAATATACCTATTTTTCCCTTCTTTCTTTTTTGGTCTTTTTCCCTCATCCCAGTTGTTCTTTCTTATTTGAGTGATTCCTTTCCCTTTCACAATATCTATTGTTCTTTTCAGATTTTATTTACTCTTTCAGGTTCTTATAGTAGGGAGGCAATACTATGTTTACACATGTGAGCCTGATTTATTTCACTTATGAGTATGGTCTCTAGTTGCATTCATTTACCTATGAAAGGTGCTAGTTTATCTTTCTTTATAGCTGGGTAATACTCCATTGTATAAAAATACCACATCATTTTTATCCATTCCTCAGTTGATGGACATTTGGGTGGTTTCCAAGATTTAGCTATTACAAATTGTGCTGCTATAAACATGGGTGCACATATATTGCTGTGGTATGATATTTTCAGTTCTTCTGGAGGAATACCCAGGAGGGATTAGCTGGGTTGACAGGGACCTCTAATCCTAGTATTCTGAGGAATCTCCCAACTGATTTCTACAGTGGTTGTACCAGTCTACATTCCCCCCAACAGTGGAGAACAGTTCCTTTTTCCCCACAGCCCCTCCAGCATTTGTTATTGGTTGATTTCTTGATGATAGCCATTCTTTCTGGGGTGAGATGGAATCTCAGTGTTGTTTTAATTTGCATTTCTCTAATGACTAATGATGGTGAACATTTTTTCATATATTTATCTTCCATTTGTATTTCTTTATTGGAGAAGTATGTATTCATCTCAGATGCCCATTTTTGCATTGGGTCTTTGAATTTGAGGGGCCTGATTTTTTTAAATTCTTTATATGTTCTAGAGGAGCCTTTGCCTGATGGACAGTTGGCTAAAATTTTTTTCCCAATTCGTGGTTTTCTTTTCACCCTGTTGGTGATTCCTTTTGATATGCAAAAACTTTTCAATAAGATGAGATCCTGGTTGTTGATTCTTTGAAGTAGTTCTCATGCAGTTTAGGTTTTGTTCATGAACTCTGTGCCTACCCCTATGTCTTCAAGATTTCCACCTACTTTCTCTTCCAGTAGATTCAGTATTTCTGTTTTAATATTTAGATCTTTAAGCCATTTTGATTTTATTCTGGCATGTGGAAAGCCAGTTTTTCCAGCACTATTTATTAAAGAGGCTGTCTTTCTTCCAGTGAACATGTTTGACCCATTGTCAAAGATAAGGTGGCTGAGTGTGTTTGCGGTTGTGGCTGCATCTTCTAATCTGTTCCATCGATCTAGAGGGCTGTTTTTTGTTGTTGTTGTTTTCCAATACAATAATGATTTAATCACAGTAGCTTTGTGGTATAATTTCAAGTCAAGGATTGTGATACCTCCTGCCTTGCCTTTGTTGGCCGGGGTTGCTTTTGCTATTTTGGGTCTCTTCTGGCTCCAGATGAATTTTAGGAATGTTTTCTGTAGATCTGTGAGATATATCAATCTTTTACCAGATTCATCGGGGTTGCATTGAATCTATATACCAATTTTGGGAATATGGTCATTTTCACAATGTTGGTTCTTCCTATCTATGAGGAAGAAATGTCTTTCCATTTTCTGAAACCCTCTTCAATCTCTTTTTTCAGAGTACTGTAATTTTCACTGTATAGATCTTTTACTTCTTTTGTTAGATTGATTCCTAAGTATTTCAACTTTTTGGGTGCAATTATGAAAGGTATGGTTTCTCTATTTTCTTTCTCAGTGTGTTTGTTGTTTGTGTATAGGAATGTTATTGATTTTTGAGTGTTGACTTTGTATCCTAAGCTACTGAATTTGTTTATTAATTCTAGGAGTCTTTTGGTGGAGTTTTAGGGGTCTTCCATGTACAGTAGCATGTTATCTGCGGATAATGATAATTTCACTTCTTCCTTTCCTATCCTTATTCCTTTTATATTTCTCTTGTCTAATTGCTCTGGCTAATATTTCCAGAACTATGTTGAATAGGAGTGGTGACAGTGGACATCCTTGTCTTGTTCCTGATTTTAGAGTGAAAGCTTTCAGTTTTTGTGCATTTAGTATGATGTTGGCTGTTGGTTTGTCATAGGTGGCTTTTATTAGATTGAGGTAAAGTCCATCTATTCCAATTTTCTGTAGGGTTTTTATCATGAATGAGTGTTAGACTTTTTCAAAACCTTTTTCTGCATCTATTGAGATGATCATGTGATTCTTCTCTTTAGCTCTGCTGATATGATGTATTACATTTATTGATCTGTGTATGTTGAACCATCTCTGCATTCTTGGTATGAATCCCACTTAGTCATGATGTATTATCATCTTGATGATTTGCTGCATTCTATTAGCTAGTATTGAGAATTTTTGCATCTATTTTATGGAGATTGATCTATAGTTCTCTTTTTTGGTTGGGTCTTTCTCTGGTTTTGGTATCAGAAGAATGCTTACCTTCAGGAAGGATTTAGGAAGAATTGCATCCCTTTCTAGTTCATTAAAGAGTTTGAGAGGAATCGGCATTAAATCTTCTCTAAATTTCTTGTAGAATTCAGCTGTGAATCCATCCTGCACTTTTCTGTGTTGGTAAGTTTTTTTTATTATGTTTTCAATTTAATTATGTGATATTGTGTTATTCAGGAATTTTATATCTTGTTGATTCAGTTTTGGCAATTCATATGTATCTAGGAATCTGTCCATTTCTTCTGCTGTTCTCTGTCCTATGAGAGTAAAGATTTTTGAAGCAGGTATTGATGATCTTCTGAATTTCTACAGGATCTGTATTGATTTCACCCTTTTCATTCCTTATTGCATGGTTTTGAGTTTTTTCTTTCCTTTTTTTGATAAGGTTGGCTAGGTTTTATCAATTTTATTTATTATTTCAAAGAACCAACTCTTTGATTCATTAATCTTTGTATTGCTTTCTTAGTATCAGTTGCATTAATTTCTGCTCCGATCTTTATGATTTCCTCCTTTCTTTGGACTTGGGGCTTGACTTCCTCTTCTTTTTCTAGAAATCGGAGGTGCAGAATAAGGTTGTTTATTTGTGTTCATTCATTTTTCCTAATATGGGAATCCACTGCTATCAATTTCCCTCTGAGGACTGCTTTCATTGTGTCCCACAGGTTGCGGTAGTTTGTACAAGCATTGTCGCTTGACTGTAAATATTGTTTAATTACTTCTTTAATTTCATCTGTGACTTGGTTGTTCAGGAGGATGTTATTTAATTTCCATGTGTTTATGGTCTTTACTTCTTTCGGCCACGTGGCGTCACTGTTGAAGACCTGTTGGTTCACCTTAAAAAAGTGCTCTTTGCTGTGAGCAATCCTCAGGAGCCAGACCCTGCTTGCAATCACAAAGGCCCCTGCCTAGAGGAAAACGACCACACCTGATGCTCAGTTCTGCCCAGGCCTCCAATGTGGCAGCCCTTTAAGTCCAGCTATTTCCATTATGCGCCCCTGGAGGTGGCTCCGAAATGAATTCCCAGTCACAAGACTGTCTTCCATCCTGCTGGGCACAGGCACACCTGTAATGCCAGCTACACGAAGGGTTGCAGCATGAGAATCACAAATTTGGGGTAAGCCTGGACAACTTAGGGAGACTGTATCTAAAAATAAAAGGGGAAAGGCATGTAGCTCAGTGGTAGAACACTGCTGGGTTCAGTCCCCAGTACTGCAAAAAGCAAACAAAATCACAAAATCCCTGACTCCCCTCTATCCTTTTCCCCCGGGGGTAACCAAGGGATGGAACGGCAGCGTCCTACTCCCCAACTCCCAAACCCATATGGGTCTCTCTAATAGCCCCCTTTCCCAGGACTAGCTAGGCGACTTGCCATCTACCTATCTATCTTTTGTGCACTTAAATGATGTGCATCCTCTTAAGGAAAAACTCCACTCCAGAGTCCTTGAAGCTGGTTCTCATCCTGGCCCATGAGGGAAAGTCACTTTGCATTTGTCTTACTAAAAAGTGAAGAGAGAAAAAAATAAGGTCAGCTTCTCCTGCAGGGCTAAGATGAAATAATACCAAATATATTTTCATTCTTCTATTTTTACTTTTCAGTGAAGTTATACATTTGTGATGTACTGTAATGTTTTATGATTAGAAATACTGATAGCTCCCTTGTGAATGCATTCCCCCCGACCCCGGCTCTATCTTTATTTTCATTACACTCTGCTTAAGTATTGTCTGATCTTTTGCTAGGTTCACTGACAGGGTAGCGTACTTGGTCTAGTCAGGAGCAGACCTGGGACTGAATGGAGGCCCTTGAGTCCTGCTCTGTACTCTTTTCACAGCATGATCCTACATCCCCATTTCTGAAGACACTGCCAGGCTGGAAATGCCACTGGGCTGGGTCTGTGAGGTCCCTGAGTGGGTAATAAGGAACCTACCCCACCCTCATGACCCATGGGGCATAATACCAGTTTTATCGTAAAGGTACATTATTGTGGGTTTACAATACCCATCTTTACAGTTTAGAATATTTCTACTGATGAATTGTTAATTTCAATTTTATGAGTTTTATCATATTAAACAATGAATATTTAACAGGAAAAAATAAAATATTGAATTTTTAATATTTATTGAGTGTTTATAAAGAAGCATCAAATTTTTCAATATTGACTGATTTTTGGTGTACAAAGTCTAAAACAACAAAAATAAATTTCTATATGACCTACAATGAAAATACTAATAGAACTAAAGTCTTTACTTCAACTATCACACATAAGGCGGACTTCACACATGACAACAGCACATCCCATATACATACATCATTTACACTGACAGCACAAGTGTTTTGCTTTCCTGGCCTTTTTGTAGGACATACTTGACGTCCTTCTGGTCTTGTCACTTTCTCAGGAGGTTCTTATCATATTATATAATATATAATTAACAGGAACATAAAATACCAATAAAATAAAGTATTAAATTCTTAATGTATATTGTGTATTTAGAATAAACATCAAGTTTCACATCAGTTGTGTACTTGCTTATAAAATCTAAAAGATAACATCAAAAATAAACTCCTATATGAACTACAATGAAAATACAACTCTACAACAAAAATAATCTTTACTTCAACTATCACACCCCAGGCACACTTCATACATGACACAGGCATGCTCCATGCACATGCTGCTCTTACACTGGCAGGACATGTTAGCTTTCCTTTCCTGTGTGGCAGGCTATTCTTGTCACCTCTATTGTCTTCCTGTTCTGTCAGGAGCTTGCTGTGCGCTTCACAGGAAAATAAGATATTAATAAAATAAAATATCAGATTTATAATGAGTGCTTATAATAGACATCAACATTTTAACATCAGCTGTTTACTTGCTTAGAAAACCTAAAAGGTAATGTTAGAAATAAAAACCTATGTGAACTACAGTGTAAATACAAATGAGTCCACCAGAGAAATAATCTTTGCTTCAACTGTCACACCCAATGCAGTCTTCACACATGAAAATGCACGTTCCATATACAAGTATCACTTACACTGAAAGCATTATGGTTTTATTTTTCCTGTTCTTTCCTGTGGGACACAGTTGACATCTTTTTATTTTCCTGTTGTCCTTGTAGGTCTTTGTGATGCTGCACCTGAGCAGCTCACCAGTGTGCTCCACAATTTTTTTATGTAGTTCTCTGGGCAGAAACATTTTGTTTTTCTTCTGCATAAATGATCTCTTATGAGTTCCAGTCTCGATCTTCTAATAAAATTTCTCTGTGGTATTTTGCACCATTAATTTCTTCACAAGCTATCAAACCATTTATGCCACACATGTTTAGGATTGAGTAAAACACAACCATTGACCAATGCTTTTTGTTTCAAGTGACATGATAGTCAGTGCGTAACTCATCAACATATCCTCTGCCTTTGGTTTTGTTGTAGAAAGTTTCCATCTCAATCTATCTTCCATTTTGTTGAGGTTTCCCCATCAGTATTTCCATCATAATGAAATGTTGATATCAGCAGTACCAGTTTGTTTTTCTTTGCCACATACGAGGCCAATGTTGTATCTTTCTGAAATCCAAAGATTGTACTATATAGTTCTCTGGTTTGAAATTGCAACATTTCACTTGGAATTCCTGCTTTGCTTCTGTGTACAATCCCTGTGCTGGTCAACCTGTGCCCTGGTTGCAAATGTAACATCAGTTGGAAACTGGCAAGCCAACTGTCAATGTCACATTCTGATTAGTTTGGGAGATGGGAGCAACAAGCCTGTTCAAAACAGCCTTCGGTTTACCACTATACAAACAAGGACCTGGTGGCTGAGTTCCAGGTTAAATTTTTAAATTGAAAGCATAGGGCCAGGTATATAGCTCAGTGGCACAGCGCCTGCCTGGCAAGTGCAATGTTCTGAGTTCAATTTCCAGTACCAAAATAAATAAATAAATAAATAAAAATAAATTGAAAGCATAATCAGTCTTTACATCTACAAGGAAATAAATTGTTATGCCCTGTTTTGAAGGTTTGGGGGGAATATTTTGCTGGAAGCCACAATGACTGTGAAATGCTGCTCAGTACATGACTATTGTCATCAATAGCGGGTAATTTGTGGGTAATTGTCAAGCAGTTTACATACCAGCTAAATACATGACTATTGATGACAGTGCTGGCATTCTGTCCAATAGGTTTCACCACTGCCAGGGTCCTCCCTGTATTTTTGGACCTAGTTCTAACCTTGGATCTTTCCATTTGGTTGTGTGACCGGTTTGTACCGTTAGCCATATATGCACACATTGCTGTTTGCTTTGTCATGCGGATGAAGGATGTCGGATTCCCTGTGTCGGTATCAGTCGATTTTGCTCCATTTCACCATCACAGGAACTTTGGCTCACGCCAGCATCTAACTCATTATTGTCTTTATCATTCATGCACAATGATCCGATGATTCACTTTCTACCTCCTCCAAAATTTGCAAATCTGGCTTATCATGTGCCATTGTACCGAATTTGTTATGTCTACCAGAAAAATCAAAAGAAAACTTCTTTTAAAACAAATCCTAAATGCAAAGAAATTTAGCAATGAGCATTTCATAGGTAAAATTCACCTGTTGGGGCTGTGGGTCTCCTATACACACCTTGCCATTTGTCTGCCAAGTGCGTGAATGCACCGATGGGTTTTTCCTTTCACCAGGCACAGCTGCTGTGAGTCATACCTGCATGACATTTATTGTAAAATACATGTTTACAGAACAGAAGAGTAGTGTGGGTGTATTCTACTCCCTGTGATGCTCAGGTAAACAGATGCAAAACCTGTTAGCTGGAGCATTATGTGGGTAAATATCCCAGTTCGACACTTTTGCACACATGCACACACCTTGCCGTTTGTCATATCAAGTGGGTAAGCATGAAGACTGCTTTCTGTATTCCCCAGGTGCAGCTACGGAGATGCACAGCTGGCTACTATTATACTAAAGCACAAATTTACAGTAGGAAAGTATGAGATGGGTTGCTGTAACCCAGTGTTATGTCCAGCAGGTTTGCAGGCTTACTGACTCTCAGAAAAAGAATTCTCAGGATGCCTCAATGAAACGGACACGAAAAGGGTTGATTAGAACACACTCAGAAAACAGAGTGTGGGTGCTCAGAGAGAGGAGCACACATTACAACTGGATTGGGGTATATTTCAAGGGTGTCTTCAAGATGGGTCACCCAGACTGTCTGTTACAGTGCAAGCCATCTACGTGGCTTCAAATTGCAGCCGATGTTGCTGCTTCCTTGGGTTGAGGAAGCACAGTTTATGGAGGAAAAATATTTAGAAATTATTTTTTACTTTTTAAAATTTTATTAGTACATGTTAGCAGCAGTACAGTTTATAATTGTCTTGGAGGTGGCACACGTACATATTACAGCTTGTTTCCTTTCTTTTTTTTTGGTTTTTCTCCGGTAACGGGAACCGAACTCACGACCTTGCGCTTGCCAGGCAGGCGCTTTGCCGCTGAGCTAAATCCCCAGCCCAGCTTGTTTCCTTTCTAATCCCCTTTCCCATTCCTTCTCCCTTCCTCTGTCCTCCTCTAATTCCCCTGCCCTAATTTTCCTTCTTATTGATATTATTAATCTTAGCTCATGCTATGGCATATGGTTTTTACATTTATTGAGGTCATTAGGTTCCTGTACACGGTATATCTTTATTCTACTTATTTCCCTTTCCCCTACTCCTCATCCCTCACCCTCGTTCCCTTGGACCCCTTCCCTATCGCAAGAGATCCTATTGAAGGGAGTCACCTTTCTGGGTTCTTAACCAACCCTGTACTCTGCGCTTTCCTTTTCTTCAGCGCAAATGTATTGCATGTGTGCTTCTTTACAATCTAGCCCAAGGCAACCCTCAGATCCTTAGCATAGCTGATACCAAACATCTGCTCTGTGTCCGCATTCTCACAGGTGTTATCTGAGCCAGATAGTATCATTCCCAACGGACAAGAGGGAATACCAGCTGACAGACATTAAAACTTGCTTAAGGTAAGACAGCTCAACAGTGGCAAAGGTTAGAGTTCTGTCAGGGTGTTCTCCCTCTGTCTTAACAGATCCCTGTACTTCCTCTGAAGAAGAGTGACTATGGTCCTGCCTGTGGCCCTAGAGGACAGTTACAGCAAAGCAAACAAGGCAGCCAACCCATCTGAGAGTTTCCAGAGGCACCTGCATACCCTTTTATGTGAACAATGTGCTGGCTTTCATCTTGAGAACACTGAGTATTTTGTATATATTATCTCATTAGTCCTCATGATGCCAGATATTTTGAAATGAATTGATGTTTTCAGGAAGTCCTTGAGATCTGAAGGTTATAGGCACAGTATGAATGTACAGCATTGTCCTAAAGCCTGAACAGCTGCCACAGAGTCAAACACGGAGAGCTCCTCTGTGAAAATGTCAAACCGTCCACATCCTGCAGATACAGGTGGGTCCAACACAGCTGCCTCTGGTTGGAGGTGGAGTAAATCTATAAAGCAGAGATGCCATAGGGGATTCCATTGGCGCTCCGGTCAATTATTCATGTCTAGCTGATAGGCTAAGAAGAATCACATGGCCACATCCAGGCTCACTGGGAAAGAGCTCTGGAATGATAAGTGATGTTTGCCTTGGGTATAGGACTAGAGAATTTACCATTTTGGGGATCAGCAGTCCTCAATTCTGGCAGTATATTAGAATCATCTGAAGAGTTTATAAACTACAAGTACATAGGTATTTTCTCAGCACAATTGAATCAGAATTTAGTGAGTGGGGCCTGGTTATCTGTAGAGTCTTAAAGTGCCCACGTGACTTTAACTGGCAATTCTAATTTTACTCTAATGGAGATTTAATGGGTGATTCTAATCTAATTGTAATCAAGATCCACCACTGTAAGAGTAGCATGTAGTCTAGGTCACTCCCCATGTGTTTGGATTTAATTGGTTCTAAATGTAGCCTAGGCCTTGAGATTTTGCTTTGTTTTATTTGAGAAAGGGACTCGTTACATTGTCTAGGATTGTCTCAAATTGGGCTCAAGCATTCACAAACAGCTGGGACCACAATCACAGGCCTCCTTACAATCACAGGCTGATCCCCAGGATGGAATTTAGAAAGCTAGAGGGTTTTTTCTTAATACCAAAAAATTTTAGAGCACTTTTAGGTTCACAGCAAAATTGTACAGAAAGTACAGGGAGTTCAGCACAGATATACTTCCTGTCCCTGTGCACACAGCCAGTTTCACACATACAGAGCCTCCCTCCTTACCCTTTGGAAAATTTGCAACTATGCGGAAATTAAACAACACACTCCTGAACACCTGGTGGGTTTAAGAATAAACCAAGGGAAATAAAAAAATATCCTGATAGAAACAAAAATGGAAACACAGTATACCAAAATTTAGGGGATGTATCAAAAGTAAATTCTAAAAGGGTAGTTTAAGGTAATAGATGCCAATATTAAAAAAAGAGAAAGCTCTCAAATAAATCTAACTTGACACCTCAAAAAACTAGACAAAGAACAAACTAAGCCCCAAACTGCAAAATAAAGGAAATCATAAAGACTAGAAGAAGAAAAGAAAGAAAAACTAGAAATATAGATCTGTAAAACTAAGTTGGTTTTTTGAAAAGATAAATAAAATTAAATCTTTAGCTATTCTCTTTAACTAAAGAGAGTAAAAGAAAGACTCAGGTAAATAAAAAGATAAATACAAGAGGAGACATTATAACCCCATACTACAGAAATACAAAGGACACTAAGAAACAATAGAACAATTATTACATGCCAACAAATTGAATAAATCAGAATAAATGGATAAGTTCCTAGAAATATACAACCTACCAAGATTGAATCATGGAAAAATATAAACAAAATAATGAGTAAGGCAATTTAATCAATTAAAAACCAACCCCCCAAAAATATAGAACACGATGGCTTCATGGATGAAATCTACCAAGCATTTAAAGAGTTGATACTAGTACTTCTCAAACTCTTCAAAAAAATGAAGAGGAGAAAATACTGCCAAACTCATTTCATGATCCCAGCATTACCCTCATACCAAAGTCAGATCAGGACACTACCAGTAAAGAAAATTCAAAAACAATATCTCTGAGGAATATAAATGCAAAAAGCTCTCAATAAATATTAATAAACTATACCAAGCTGCACATTAAGAGGGTCATACAATAAAAAAAAAGAGGGTCATACATTATGATCCATGGACTGCAAATATGATTCAACATGTTCAAATCAGTAAATGTAATATACTACATTAATAGAATAAAGAACAAAAACCATGGTTATCTCAATACATGCAGAAAAGGCATTTGACAAAATTCAACATCCTTTCATGATTAAAAACTTGTAACAAATAAGGTATAGAAGGAATGTATTCGAACATGATAAAGACCATATGTGTGGGAGTCCCACGGCTAATATTATGCTCAATGGTGAAAAGCTGAAGGATTTTTTTCTAAGACTAAAAACAAGACAAGGGTGCCCATTCATGTCACTTCTATTCATCATGCTACTAAAGTCCTGGTCAGCACGATTAGTCATGAGAATTAAAAGATACTCAAATTGGAAAGGAAGTCACTAAATTATCTTTGTTTACCTATATGTATCCCTGAAGATGCCACCATAAAACCACTAGAACTAATAAATAAATTCAGTAATGTTGTAGGACCCAAAATACAATATAAAAATCAGTTGCATTTCTACACACTAATGGGAAACTCTCTGAAAAAGAAATTAAAACCATCCCATTTATAAAAGCATCAGAAAGAATATAATACTTAGGAATATATTTAACCAAGGATAGAAAGATCCGAAATTTTTATTAATGAAAGATTTAAGAAGATACAAATAAGTGAAAATATTCCATGCTCATGGATTGCAAGAATTAATACTATGGATATTAAAATATCCATACTTCCCAAAACAAAGTACAGGTTCAATGCAAGCCCTAGTGAAATTCTAATGGAATTTTTTCACAAAAATAAAAACGTCCCCAAGTCTATATGGAACCAGCAAAGAACTGAACAGCAAGCAGAATAGAACTGAAGACATCTCACTATCTTATTTCAAAATCAATTACAAAGCAATAGTAATCCAAATATTGTATTATGGTATTGGCATACAAACACACAGATCAATGTTCTGGAATGGAATAAAGAACCTAGAAGTAAGCCCACACAGCTAATCTTTAACAAGAGCACTAAGAATACACAATGGTGAAAAGACAGTCTCTTCAGTGAAGAATTTTGGGAAAACTGGATCTCTGTATGTGAAAGAATAAAGTTTTAGGGGCTAGGATATAGCTTAGTGGCACAGCACCTGCCTGGCAAGTGCAAGGTCCTGAGTTTGGTTTCTGGGATCAAAAAAATTAAAAAAAATTTAAAAAAGTTTTACACTTACACCATATGCAAAAGTTCACTGCAAATGAATTAAAAATTTCAGTGTAATACTTGAACCCATCAAAATTCTAAGAGAAAATGTGGGAGAAAATCTGCTAGGTATCTGCTAAGTGAGTGGTTTTTTGCATTGAACACTAAAAGCTCAAGCAACGAAAGCAAAAGTAAATAAGTGGAACTCTATCAAACTAAAAATCTTCCGCACAGATAAGGAAACAATCAACAAAATTAAAATGTAACCTATAGAATGGGAGAAAATATTTGCAAACCGTACATCTGATGAGGAGTTAGTATCAAAATATATAAAAGATTCAATTGATACAACTCCATAGCTATCAAATCAAATAAAACTAATTTTACCCGGTGTGGTAGTACATGCCTACAATCCCAACACTCACTAGGCTGAGGCAAAAGGATTGCCACACGTTCAAGGCGAGCCTGGCTACATGTGCAAGTTCAAGGCTAGCCTGCACTGCATAGTGAGACCCTACCTCAAAAATAATAATAATAATAATAAATAATAATAATAATAATTTTAAAATGGTTCAAGAACCTGAATAGATATTTTTCCAAATACCTACAAATCTCCAGTGGATATATCAACATCATTAATCATCAGGGAAATGCAAATCAAAACTACAATGAGCTCTCACACACACCTTGTCTTGTTATTAGAGACAAGCGATAACAAGCGCTGACAATGGTATAGAAAAACAGGAGCTTTCGTACAGTAAATCAGTGCAGTCATTATGGAAAATAGTATGGAGGTTCCTCAAAAACTTAAAAATAGACACTATATAATCAAGCAACCCCATTTCTGAGTATTTATTCAAAGGAAATGAAATCAGTATCTCAAAGAAGCATTTGCACCCCTATGGAAACCACCAGGGTGACATGGATGAATGGATAAGGAAAATGTGGCACACACATACACAAACACACAGTGAAATATTGCTCAGCCACAGGAAGAAGGAAAGCCTGCCATCTGCAACAGCAGGGACAAATGTAGAGGCCATTATGCTAAGTTAAATGAGTCAAACAGAGTGGAAAAAATACTGCACAATCTCACTCATATGTCGAGTCTTAAAAAGTTAAATTCATAGAAGCAGAGATTAGAATGGTGGCTGTATGAGATGGGTTATAGGGGAAATTGGGAGATTTTGGTCAAAGAATACAAACTCTCAGTTGTAAAATAAATTCTGAGCATCTAATATACGGCACAGTGAGTACAGTTATAATACTGTATTGTACTTGCAATGTACAGCTAGAGTAGATCACAAATGTCCTTTCCCCCTACACACACACACACACACACACACACACACACCCCACCCCACATCCCCTGCTTGCGAGACCCGTTCTCCATGGCCCATCTCCGTAACCATTTCCACACACAAGGAGTCATGACAACGGACGTGAATATTCTCTCACTGTGCAAGATGAGACTCATCTTTCCTTCAGTGTGATGCCGTCCTGGGCCAAAGCAACACCAGACTGCTCCCAGAGTTCCTGACTCACAAGTCTTTTTGACCCTCTGGCCAGGGACACTGAAGGCGGATTTACTCAGCTTGCGTTTTAGAAACTGGTTACTAATGTGTCATTCAACTTGTCTTTTTCCAATTTTAAGGTACATCTGCTTCGCATTCACAATCTGTCCTTGTCCCCATGGCTCTCTGCCCATAAACAAGAGGATGTTCAGACAAATATACTCAGTTTGCTTTTCAAACTTTGCAGGGATTTGTAGGTAACATGTATTATTACTCACACTCCATACAAACACCCCCATAATAAACATATGGGGACTCAGAATTGTAGTTGGGTGGAAGAACTAGCTTGACTCTCAATTATGGAGGGATGAGAAATATCGTTATCTCTGAAATTCCGTTGTCTTTCCCACTCAGAGAAGTCTGTGACCTGCCAAGTCATCCACAATTGAAATTTTTCTGTCCAAAATCATGGGGGAAATCAAGACTTCCCTCACAAACTTAGGGAGGATTGTTTAAAGGTCCCATAATGTTACCTTAGAGAATTGGAGCAAGATCAGTAAGGGAGAAACCCTGCACACCTATTAGAGAGCAAGAGGTACAGAAAAAGCACATTGATGTTCCCATCTACGAGTAGACAGCAGGTGTTTATAAGGAGGTTTTTCTTCTCTCACCCTGAACTCTGGTTGTCTTTGAAGGACTCCTTTGGACTCCATCCATCTATTGTCATTTAATGAGAGTTTACTATGTTTCAGGCTCTTTGCTTTCCTTTCCATCACATTTGCTATTCACTTTCTTTCCCCAAGCTGTAGTTCTAAGGTCTGATAGTTAAATAACTTGGAAGTTTTGAGTTAAACAGATTTTTACCTGACTTTTCAGAATATTGATGTGTGCAGTGAATCCTCAGGAAGATTTGTGAGGTGTATGCCACAGTCAAGCTCTTTTCTTTTTCTTTTTTCTTTTTTTAAATAAAAGGAGGAAAACATTAACAGACAGACAACCTTTTACAAAATAGCAAAAGAACAGTACAGACAATACAGAGTTACAAACAAAGCGGTAGGAAATTAACAATGCTTGTTGTATTACATATTGATATCTTCAAAGTGGTTTCTCATGAAAACAGATAGAGACATGCAACATTGATCAATCAAGGACTCATTAACAGTTTCTTTCAGCAAAGAAATAGGAGACAGTAGAACAACTATGTTAACTATCCTATATATACACACATACAAAATTTCTCCTTCTTTCCCTTCTCTTTTCCCCCATCCCAGTTGCCCTTTACCCTTGAGGGTTTTCCTATCATTTCACAATGTTTATCATACCTCCTAGTTTAAATTAACTCTTTCAGGTTTTACACTAGTGAAACAAAGCGGTGCTTGCGCATGCAGCTCTGATTTATTTCACTTATGAGTATGGTCTCTAGTTGTGATCATTTACCTATAAAGGCCTCGAGTTTATCTTTCTTTATAGCTGTGTAATATTCCATTATATAAAAGTACCACAATTTTCTTATCCAACCCTCAGTGGATGGACATTTGGGCTGCTTCCACAATTTAGCAATTACAAATTGTGCTGCTATGAACATAGGTGCACATGTATCGCTGTGATATGATGTTTTTAGATCTTCTGGAAAAATACCCAGAAGGGGAATAGCTGGGTTGAATGAGACCTCTAGACCTAGTTTTCTGAGGAATCTCCAAACTGATTTCCACAGTGGTTTCACCAGTCTGCATTCCCACCAGCAGTGGAGAAGGGTTCCTATTCCTCCACAGCTTCACCAGCATTTGTTATTGGTTGATTTCTTAATGCTAGCCATTCTTACTGGGGTAAGGTGGAATTTCAGTGTTGCTTTAATTTGCATTTCTCAAATGACTAATGATGTTGAGCATTTTCGCATGTATTTATTTGACATTTGTATTTCCTTATCTGAGAAGTGTGTATTCATCTCAGCTGCCCATTTTTGGGTTGGCTTGCTACTTGCCAAAGACTGAAAATAGACCCAAGTCTATCAATCACCACACACCAAACTCAAGTCAAAATGGTTCACAGATCTCAATATTAAAACAGAAACACTAAATCTATTGGAAGAGAAGGTAGGTAAAAACCTTGAAGACATAGGGGGAGGCAGAGAGTTCATGAACAAAAACCAAATTGCATGTGAAACACTTGAGAGAATCAACAACTGGGACCTCATCCTACTGAAAAGTTTCTGCACATTTAAAGAAATCACCAGCAGGGCTGGGGATTTAGCTCAGCGGCAAAGCGCTTGGCTGGCAAGCGCAAGGTCGTGAGTTCGGTTCCCGGTACCGGAAAAAAAAAACCAAAAAAAAAACCAAACAAACAAATAAAGAAATCACCAGCAGAGTAAAAAGAAAACCCAAAAAGTTGGAAAAAATTTTAGCTGACTGTCCCTCAGACAAAGGGCTTCTATCTAGAACATATAAAGAATTTTAAAATATCCGCCACCCCCCCAAAGTCAAGCTCTTTTCAAGGGCATCGTATGAGATTTATGTGTAGTTCAGAAGATGCTGATAAAGTCAAGGTACCAGTTTCTCCTCTATTATGGGTTGAATTGTAGCACTCAGCATCTCAGAGTGTGAGCTTATCTTCTCAGAATAATCAAGTTAATATGAGATTATTATTAGACACCAACATGACTAGTGTCCTTTGAAAGGGGGGAAATTTGGACACTAAGACAGCTGTGCACACAAGGAAGACAACGTGAAGAGACACAAGGAGAAGTTACCATCCGCAAGCCAAGAGATTTTCAAGGTTCACAGATGATAGGCAAAAGGCCTAGAACGGATCCCTTCCTAGCAGCTTCAGGGGGAGCATGAATGTGCCAACACCTTGATTTCAGGCACCTGGCCTGCAGAACCACAAAGAATACATTTCTGTCATTTTAACCTATACAGTTTGTGGTACTTTATTAATACCATGCCATGAGGGGCTATAATACATCTCTTCATGTCCATTCTTCTGCCTGCTAGGTAAATCAGATTCATTGTTTTTTATCCTACTTCTTAAAAGCATATACATTTCAAAACTTTCACAGTTGGCTTAAAGCTAACATGAATACTTGTTTCTCTCCTCTTATATTATAATAGAGGTATTATTTTTTAGTTAGGTAAATGGCTATCTAGCTACAAGTCAACACAATTATTTTCTGTAAAGGAGTAGAGAACAAATACCTTAGGCTTCGTAGTACACGTTTTTTGCCAGAACTGTTCAACTCCACCGCTGCTGCAGAAGAGTAATGTACTCAGTATATAAAGAAATGAGTGTGGTCATGTTCCCATAAAATTGTACTGACAAAACTGCAACAGACTAGGTTTTGCCCTTAATTACTGCTACTAAATGCTGGTCACTGTTTTAGGAGCAGGCGATGCAACTGTGAGCAACATAGTCAAGCTCTCTGTTCTCATGGAGCTTGGAAAATCTTGTTCACAGCTGTGTTCTCAGTACCTTGTGCAGTAAGTACATGACACACAGTGAGTAATCCACAAATGCTGAGTCCATGAATGACTGACAGGCCCTCCAGCAGGAAGAAATGAGCCAAGTCTGGGAGTATTAGGCCAGAGGGAAATTCTGGACTCTAAAACGCTAACTGAAACGAAAGTAATTCCATTGGCAGTTTGATTCCCCGACAACGCAAAAACAAACATCAATGGGTTTTCATACGCAGCAAAACATATACACAAAAATGATCATAGAAGCATATTTCCTAAGTTACCTCAAAATCATTACCTTGCTGTCCCTGCCCACCCTGAGTGATCATATTAGAACCCTTACCAGTCCTTGAAAGAGCCACATTAAACCAGGATCAAAATCTCAAATCCAACCTTTTCTTTCCCCCTTCATGACACAAGCACTTTTTTTTTTTTTTTTTTTTTTTTGAGACAGTGTTTCACTGTGCAGTTCAGGCTGGCCTTGAGCTCACTTTGTAGCCCAGGCTGGCCTCAAATTCCCAGCAACCCTTCTGCCTCAGCCTCCTGAGTGCTGGAATTACAGGCGTGTGTGACCCCGCTCAGCCGACCAGTATGTCTTGATGACTGCCCTTGGGAATATACTCGGTTCCTCTTGTTAACAGATTGTCCTCAGGCTATTTCATGAGCTAGTCTCCAGTAACATAATGCTCATTGTGGAAAACCAGGCACAAAAGAGAACATAGCTCTCAAAGCAATGCACATAAAATTCAGAGTTAGGCAAAACTAATTTATGGTAACAGAAAACTGCAGTTCCTTCTGGAGTGTGTGGTGGTGGGTGGAAGATGCAGTTTGAGTGGGAGAGGACAGGTGAGAGTCCTCCAGCGCTGGAAGTACCTTGTATTTTGATTTAGATGGTGGTTACGTAGTGTAAGTGTGTGAGAAAATTCATCAAATTGAACATGTTTTGTGTCCATTTTATTGCACAAAGAAAGTAATTTTTTAAAAGTTAAAAATTTGATAGGTGTCGGCAATTCTTAGGGAGCTGATGTTGAGTTTAGAACAGTTTTAACTAAAGGATTGTCTTGGATAATATGGAACTAGGTGTTGGAGAGATTCCACCCTGGCTTCTTTCATTTTCCTTTCAACCACTTCTAGGCATCGCCTGCTGTCTGAGATAGGAGTGACCACTGCAGCTGACTCCAAGCCCCACACATGAATCGAGGTTATCTGCACACATGGAACAGAGGTGGGTGGCAAGAACTAGCAGTAAGCGGAACACTCGGCACAGTTTTCCAACTGCAGGATGCACCTAGGGAATGGAAATACTGCGAAAAGCACAGTGGAGGGACCGCAGTGTGGCTCCTACACGAAAAGTGTGTGACTGTTGCATAAAGGGAACAGCTACACCACTTGGGATTACGTCCGGAACTGATCCTCATAGTCAGTAATGGGGTGGGGAGATGGATTTGGTCCTCATCATTTGCGAAATCCATCCATGGTTTCCCAGCAATAATTTATTCTTATTCAATGCTGAAGTAAGGGAAATATATGTGTGGTATGAGTATGTGTATGTGCATTGGGACAAGGGAATTCCTAGAAATAACATGAAATCTAGCTCCAGAAAAATCTGGAAGTCTTTCATTGCAGTAATTTAAATAAGCATCTAAATTGACCTGTACTCACACACACACACACACACACACACACACACACACACACAAATATTTACTCTTAATAGGAGGAACAATTGACAATAGCATAGAGTGGGTGACTCAATTTCTATGTTAAAACATATTGGATCATTTCTACAAGCCACTTAGGCCAAGTTTTACACATTTTTAATCCTCCTCTCACTTCAGAAAATGAAAATATGGAAAATTTAGGTTTTATTATAAAAAGCCTGATGAAAGGCCAGTGTGCAAAGCAAATGTATGTCCTTACCTTCATTTTTAAAAATAGACAAATACATAGATGATATTTGTAACAAGGTAGCTATACTAAGGAGACACCACCCACTTGTATTTCCACACAGTAGGAATCACGGCCTCCCTTATTATTTTTAGCCTGAGGTTACTGCCTGCCCCTCCTGTCCCATCCCTCCACTTAATTGCCGCTGTAATTACCTCCAGTGTCTACTATAGAATGAATCCTCTGTCTGGGCGCAAGAACAATGGTTTTCTCATTCACATAGGGAGTTTTCTTGAAATACTGTGGACACTTCCTGAATGATTCTAGGACACAATCTTTCTTTTCTCTAGGACCGAATCTTTCTTTCCTCATTTTTGTTTTCTCTCCATAGTAATAAGCATTTGTTTTAGAAACTTCAGAAAATATAAATAAGCAAAATGAACCAAGACAAAAATAATCTACAGTCTGATCAAACTTACTTTCATCCATATGTTAAATACATAGTCACACACATACCTATGGAGAGAGAAGCCATCTTTTCTCTATTTCAAAACTTTCTCCTTCATGGAGCATGTTACATATCATTTATCTAATTTAATAACCTTCTATCGTGTCATTGTATTGACCACATTTCATTGAAACAATTGCTTGTTGTCAAATATTTTTATCATATTTCATGGTATTATGAACAATAGTCCCATAATTATCCCTGGAAGCTGAGCTATTGTGAATGTCCTTGATGATTTTCTTAAAATAAATTTCTAAAAATAAAAATGCCAGCTTAAAATGGATGTACGAACCCTTTTGTGTGAATCATGTTGGTACTGGGAATTGAACTCAAAGCCTTCAAGGTGAGCTATATCCTCAGCCTTTCTAATTTTTTTTTTTTTATTTTGAGACAGACTCATGTTAAGTCACTAAGTTGCTCAGGCTGGGCTCCAACTCATCACTCCCCGCTTCAGCCCCCAAGTGCTGGGATTGCAGGGTGTGCCGCCATGCTCGGCTGACTACAGACTTTGTGGATTTCTGATACAGATCACCAAATTGCTCTCCTGAACAGTTGCACCAAATCCTATACTTGTTCTCACATTGGGTAAGGGTCAGAGAAAATATAATCAAAGAGATCTCACACACACACGATAATCAAATTATGATGAAGGTAAAATTCCATCAATTTTCTTAGATTTCAATCAAGAGATTTCCTTCATGCAGGTGGTTATCTGTAGATTTGGTGACTCTGGTAAATTGGCATTAAGAGTCCAGGTGTGCCATCAAGTGATTCAGATTCTGCGGTAATTGGATTGGTTTTATGTTGCCAGGTAATAATTAGCTGTTTTGGTACAGTCCTTGAGGGGGTTTCTGGCCAAATTCAAAGGTCTAGAAATTTCAAATGCAGAGTATAGGCTATAAACAGAACTTAACTAGGATATAAAGTGACTCAAGCCAGCTGTTTCCTCTGGGCAACTGTAATGTCTACTATTAAAGAATTTACAAATGACGGGAAAATTTGAGTCACTCAAATTTAGGCCCTGGGATAGGGATGGCAGAGTCACAAGGGTTTGTCAGAGCCCCCACTCTGTGGGTGGAGTCTGGGCACCAGAGGGCGTTGGTGAGAAGGCTCCAGTCCCCGGCAAGGGTGACAGAGGAGGGCAGAGGGCGGAATGGAGGACTGGAAAGGGGGCTCCTGCTAGATTGGATGTAAATCAGCCTTTTTGTTAGCTAAAGACGTGGCATTGGGCAGATTCCTGAAGCTGGCTGAGCTTTGAGTCTATAAGAAAAAGAGACGAGCTCCTCCTTCTAGGACTGGTGAAAGATTTTAGTGAAATAAAATGTGTGAAAACTACAATAACTGACACATTGAAAGAACTCAAGCAATGGATGGTTAATAATGATTATTTCCATTCCTCTTAGAGTTAGGAAAACGTGGCCTTTATAACTGATTATTAACCACCACCACTCCTCTTTTTACATTCTCTTTTTCAGAGATAGTCTTAACCCCATGTCCCTAGAGACTATGGGCAGATGGAGAGGAATGTTAAATTTGGATGGAAAGAAGAATATCATTGATTTTTACTAACTTCTAACCAAAATGTAGTGTTTCCTTCCATTACAACAGCATGCAATAAACTAATATCAGCAACATTGATCATACTCTGATTTATGACACAAAATCTACACATACTCATATCACCTTCAAATTGCTGCAGTTATCCCAAAATACCATTTTAATTGAAATCGTATTCCAGAATGCTGTATGTTCTTTGGTGGACGGCAGCTAGAGTACAGGCCAGCAGTGTGTGCCTGTCTGCCCAGGGGACACCATGGAGCTGGCAGTCAAGACAACTATACCATGATTTTAAAAACATTTTGATAAAATATTCCATTATGTTGGTCTACCTAATGATTCTATGTACTTTATGTATTTATAAATAATTATGTGAGAAAAAATCTATAGGTTTCACCAGACTCCAGAGAGACCCCAGCAGGAGAAAGCTTAGAGCAGTGGTGGCGAACCTGCCGCACGCATGCGGCAGCAGGCAGGCACAGCCCTCTCTGTCAGCGTGTGAGCCAGATCGCCTGGCAGCCGAGTGTCAGATATTCAGGTTTCACTGCAGTGCTGGCATTTTGAAATAAGTAAGAAGGTTTGGGGTTGCAGTTTGTCACTCGGCTCTAAATGGTTCCCCATCACTGGGTCACAATCTTCAGGCAGGTGCTGTCTCACGGAGGAGCACTGGCCTCAGACAGCCAGGTGGCCTCTTTATGAACTTTCTTGTCTATTGCCCAGACAATGGATTCCAAAAGCAACTGTGTTTCTGTGGAGAATTTCTAACAGGTGAGGCGTCTTTCCCCTTTAAAACCTAACTCTGTACAAGAAGAAAGAAAACATCTGTGTCCTTCCCCGCAGGAGTCTGATGCTGAGAGTATTCCAGAGAAATAAGTTACTTAACTGACAATAACCCCAAGGGATCATTCAGCACCAACAGCTTACAGAGAGCAGAGGAAGGCAGCTGATGAGGGAGAGAAAGTGAGATGAAGAAACCAGAAGACAGGAAGCCCTTAGCAAAAGGGGCTACACGGACTGCAGACAATCAGAGGCAAAGAGGAGGAACTCTGCACCAAGGATCACAAAATCAAACAACAGCGAAATGGTACTGAATACTTTATTTTGTGGTCCGTGATCAAGTTTGGGGAAAGGTCCTTGTGGTCTTTCCACCCCTACTCCCCCTCCCGTCTCCCACGATGTTGATATCTGCTCTAGTCCATTTCCCATCTTTCCTCTTGCCCAGTTTTCCTGTTTAAACATTTGGTCCTTTTTTGAAAAACCAGAAGTTTTCCTAATTTTTTAAAAAATTAAGATCTGGTGGGACTCACGGCAACTTGCAGTGTTGCATGTTTTGACTCCTTCATTTGGCATGGAGTATTTTCAATTAGGCCTCCAAACCCAGGCAAGAGTTCATGTCACACAGAACTAAAAAAGTTCAAAAGGCCTCTGGTTAGAGGGGCACAGGCATATAAATGGGAAACACCATATAAACAGTGATAAACAACATCTTTTCAGGTTGTTGGGTTTCTGTCTTCTTAAAAGCTACTAGACATCTTTCCTTCAAAACACATACACGTATATACAAGTGTAATTGGAATGGGATTCTTATCCTAAATATTACAAAGTTTATCTCAGACAAGCTGAGGACTGTCAGTCTTAAATTACCTCCAGTACTCAGGTTTTCTCATTCCTAAAAAAAAAAGTTTGTTTGCTAAGTTCAAACACTGACATCATGTGAAAATGTCAGTCTTTATACACTTTTATAAAAGTAGAATTTGAGGAGTATGATACACTAGAACAAAGTTTTACAATAATACAAGTACAATATATAAATTACAATGAAATAGAGGAAGCTTATGGTTCTGTCTTCACGTGGTTCTTTCAGCAGTCATATTGCTGTAAAGAAAATGAAATGTGCGTTAGTTACAATCAGGATAAGGAAATGGTAGCATTTCTGTCCTTTCCATTCTGGTTTGAGCAAACACAGCTTTCACTTTAGCAGAGCTTTAGGCAGCCACACTCAGGGCTTAGACAATGCTTACAAAATGTTTTCTAAACAAACTCGAGCCACTGTCCTCCCCAGCAAAAGCTGCAAGGTACTGGTGCAGGTTTGGCTTTGAGTGTGTTTGCCTGGGGTTTTAATCGCGGGGATTTAGAAGATAATGCCTTGAGAGTTTTACCCTGTGTGGCTCAGGGCAGGTAAACTTTCAAATGAAGCATTGTGGAGCCAGCAACCTATTGCCCTACACTCAAAAGTCCTGCTCTTTGAAAGTGTCTTCTGTCCTCTAAACAGAGCAAACAAAGCTTCCCATATCTGGGAAATGCTATCCCTACAAAGACTAGGATGGGAAAGTAGTGTATCTGCTCCCCAAGCCGTGAGAGGTGTCATTCCCTGCCAAATCACTGCAGTGGTTCTGGACATTGACTTGTTCTGTCTGTCCCCAGAAATGACCGGCTGAGTTTAAGCTCTGCCCGATATGAATTTGAAGGCTAAATATAGGTTGTGTTCAGTAATCCTGAGAGAATTCTTCTCTGCCTCTCCCTAAATATGTTGCCTGAAAACAACTCCACGCTGAAGGTTTCCCACCCGCTGTTTTCTTGGAAATTTGGCAGCATCCCAAAGAAATTATTAATCTTGCTGTACTTGCCTGATAAGGAGACTATATTAACTTCCCCTCGAATATTATAGAAAGTTTCTATTTATTTACAGCAAAGTTTTTCATGATAGCGATAGACTTTTAGTTTCCATTTGGTTTTTGTCTCATTTCAAAGAAAAGTAAAAGACCTGAACCAGAGGAATAAATGATTTGGTAAGTACAAATGAACAAGTTTCTGTTTGCCTAATCATGTTTTACAAAATAAGACAAAAAACAAACCACTTCCCAAAACTGGACCAAAGCTGGACTTCCATCAATTCAATAATATATATCTTTTAGGAAGATAAAGAAGAAAGAACTTTCCCTGCTATGCACAAATGCATTTTTCTCTCCTAAATCATTTCCTCAGGAAACAAGTGCATCCTGGTTTTCTTTTGCACCAGAAAGCTTTACATATCTGCTATTCAAAGGCTACTAATGCCCCTCCATGCCTGGCTGCATGGACATTTTTTGACTCCTTATTAGGAAGGAACTGTAGAAAATGCAACAGATCAGCAGTGTAGCATACAGGTTAAGACTAAGAGCTTTGTTATTAAAGCCTGTTACTTCCTGATGAGGGGATCTTACGCATAACTACTTAATTTCTGAATCATAGTGCTATCTGAAAAATGAGTTTAATATAGTGTCAGGTGCAATTAATGTAATTAACTATTATTTGTATGTTAGGAACAAGAGAGTAGGTAAACGAGAAGACATCTTCGACATCTCTTGTGTGTCTCTGTAACCAGAGAAGGGTAGTGGTTCACCTTGAAAGTGTCATATGCAGCATGTTTCTTTGCACAGACAGCCAACTGCAAAGAACCAAGATAACTGGTGATGGTGAGACGCAAGCAAGCTTATTACTGAGAGCAAAAGTGAGTGCTATGAATGCATCACCACGGAGATGATGGAAGAACAAATGTTGCCAGTTTGAGCATGTTTGGTTTTGCCTTTTTCTCTTTGATGAAAAGAATGGTGCATTAGGATAACTGAAATACCAGGGCCAGCACAGGGCATTTTCACACAGGTTCTTACCTGCTGGCGAGAGCAGCAGTAGCCACAAATGCCTCCAAGCAATCCATTTATTACTTGAATGAGACACAAGATGAATTCAATTCCACCAAGAGCCAAGAGGAGAGAAAACAGAGTTACGTTCCACTCTACGATGTGCTTGGGTTCCTTGCACTGGGACCATGTGGAGCTATCCAGAAGATACCTGTGGACACAAAGAGTGACTTCTCACATGACCCTCCTGATGGGATATTTCATAAGCTACCTTTTGGTGTGGTGATTTTTATTCAGAAATGAAGGAGGTTAATTAATTTAATAACCTCTGTTAGAGTCTCATATAACACGCCATCCAATGGAGAAATTTAACTCAGATTTCATTATAGTGATAAACATGAAATTAACTTAGCACTTTAAGCAGGGCATGGTAACCAACATACCTACAATACCAGCACTCAGGCGGCTGAGACAGGAGGATCCCTGTGAGTTCTAGGCCAACCTAGACTACAGAGTGAGTTCAAGGCCATCCTGAATTACATAGTGGGACACTGTCTCAAAAACAAAAACTAAAACAAAAATCTTAAAACTTTTGACTCCTAGAAATAGGATTCTGTAGTTAAAAATCCTCACCCTAGAATGATGTTTATACTCTCTAGAGACATATAAATTACTATAGATAAAAAAAAAGTGCAAACTACATTTGTGCCACATTGAAGGTAAAATTCATGTATGTGTGGGGACGTGAACTAAGAGTATATGTGGAAAAGTGAAATCAAATTATGCATTAAGATAGCAGAATTATAGAGAATTTTCTACTTGGTTTCCCAAATTTATTGCTGCTTAATTGTTATCTGTGTGAAAGGTAGGACTTTGTAGCCAATACTGAGTGACTGTCTATTTAAAAACTACAACTACCTTGTATTAGTTTTTGTAACTTTAGACCATTTCATTAAAATATAATTTATTCTTTTTGAAAATTATCCAAATTCTGCCAAGTGTGGAGATTTAATATGCTAGAGTTTTCAACTGAGACCTTTCAAACAAATCATTTTTTTGGTGTTAGGGAATGAGTTATTTTGCAACAAGAAGCAAAGGGATTAAATCCAATTAATTTGATACTTCTTTACTTTTATGATGTATCCACGCATCCATAGCAGCATGAAGCCCATGATATTCACTCACTCAACAAAGATTACTCAGCACTCTGCATGAAAGGCACGTGGAGTCAGAGCTGGGGACAGAATGGTGAACTAGGCACAGGCTCTGCCTCAGAAAGACAGAGCATGTTAGGGAGGCAACAAGTAATAGATAATCAACAGGTGTGGAAAGGGCACCTAACCTAGTCCAGAGCGAATGCCTGGCTATGTCTATTCTGCAAGGCTCTCCTCCACGAAGGTAGGAACTAGACTTACCATCTTTGCCACTGAAGAGTATCTGGCATACAGTAAGTACTGAACACATTTTCAAAGTAATTGAATGATAAATAACAACCTGAAACCACTTTGAAATGTTAACAAACCCTGATGAGATCATGCCTGACTTCATATGCATATGGCTTAAGACAATTTCTAAATATATGGATATCCTTCTTGTCTGAAAAAACTACCCTGATTACTTTCCTAAAACTTCAGCCTTTGGAGCACCCTCCTATTTTAAAAATTTTATTAGTATGTATTAGTTATGCAGAGCAGTGGGTTTCATCTGGCACATTTGCACACGCATGTAACATACTTTGATTACTTTTATTTTCCGGTTACCCTGTGCCTGTCCCTTCTCTCCCTGATCCCCTTTCTCTTCTCTAATAGTCTCCCTCCTACTTTCCTCTCTTTTTTTCTCTCTCCTCTTTCTTTCTTTTTTACTATTTGATTCTTAATGAAATAGGCTTTAATCATGTGGGAAAATCTAGGATTGATTTAACTCCACAAAGAGGCCCAGTATAATCCTTTTCTTATCACTTCTTCTTGCCTGAGCAGAACAAAGGGACTTGGAATTAGAGCCCTAACTTTGAAAGAGTTCATTAAGCCAAACAGAGATTCATTCTTATGGCTAAATTTTCTTTTAAACTTTCTCTCCATCCAGACCTGGCCCTCTGCATGTCATTGGAGCAAAAATCCGTGTACTTTCAGATCACAGTGTCAGAAAATTATTTGGCTCCATGTGATTATTGGCCAACTACTCAGTGACTCGGAACTGAGAGTTAATCCTGTCTTGAAATCACCAGACAAATCCAAATGCAGGTGATAGAGAGGGAGACGAAGGTTTCTTACAAAGCTAGAGCAGATAATGGGAGAGGCATACAGGTAGCTACTAAAAATGTTTAGTGATACAACTCCTCGCGTTCTGGGTGCATAAATTATGACCTTTGAAAGAGGCAGAGTCAGGCAATAGTTTTGTGTGTTTGTGCATACATGAATAACCATTTTGCGATCGTATATTCAGTACTGACCATTCTTAACACTAAAACTTTAAACTCCTGCAGTGTCAGTTTTCCTTCAGAGTGACCATTGTGTTATGTTCATCCTCACCAAGTAGGTAACATTAACACCTAACAGCGGCAGTGTTCACAGTGAGTTGGCCTCTACAGAAGCACTGCATGTATCTCATTAACTGTCATGACAACTGCCTTTGCTATTGTACGGATGAAGGACCAAAAATGCAGAGAGGTACGTTCACTTTTTCCTGTACTCAGAGAGAAAGTGCAAAACTTAGATTGAACTGATGTCTAATCCCAAATTCAATATTTCGTGGAGGAAGAAATTGTGTGTGTGTGTGTGTGTGTGTGTGTGTGTGTTTATCTAACCTCACTGTGTGCTATACAATTCATAGAGGCAAATACTCAATAATATAAGAGTAATTCAAATTCATTATAATATTCTTTTCACTCATGAATCTCAAAACTGAATCTTTCAAAATTCAACTTTAAAAGCTGAATTAGGAAAAAGTAAACTTAGAAACAACTGTTGCTAAAGGACTATGTAATTCATTTATTTCCACATACATCGGTTTCCATCAGCTTTCCTGTTTTTGTTCCTTTCTTCATGCTTTATTAAACGTAAATGTCAGCATAAAACAATGGAATCTCTTGATCTGTCCTGATATTAAAGTTGTGATAAGACCTGTCTTCTCTACCCTACTAATTTAAAATAAATGGTGTGTTGTACATAATTCTGATGTTATATATGAACAGGTATGTGTATGATGGTGGGTGTATGATTTGTTCTGGGTTTTGATTAAATTCATATAGCTGCCATTCTTGTTATATAAGGATCTATAATATTTTCTGATAAAGTGTATTACATTTAATCAACCAGTTGTTCCAGCATAACATACATGCTATGTGAGTACAAACACTGTATGCAAACTGCCTGGGTTCAAATAACTGACCTGGGTTAAATTAGGTCATCTTTTTGGGCTTTCCTTTTCTCATCTATAAAATAGGAGTAAGAGTGGAAGCAACTTCAGAGGGTTATTATGGAGACAGAATCAGTAGAGCTATTAAGAAGCACTTAGAATTTGCCCAGTCAAGAATTAGCCACCTATCCTCGGACACCTAGTGCCTAACCTGCATGAAACGCTGGCTTGAGTGGATGGGTGAATGGACCACCTAGTTTAATGGGGTTGCCACTATACATGTGTGATGGATGGCGAAGTGATCCAGATATAGAACAATTACATACTGTCCTTCAGTTCCGGCTAGAGTATAGTTCCACTGGCCGAAAGAATCCAGACACCACGGTCCTTCTGCTAAGCCCAGAGATGCCACGATGACACAGTAGCCAGATGCTGAGATTCCAATAAGGGCAGCCAGTATAGAAGAAAGCATCTAGAGAAGGGAGAAACGAAAGTGGGCTGAAGCATCCCACGGCTGCCTCTGGGAGCTGGGTTGTGTCCCCGGGCAGCGGGACTCACCGCACATCTCTTGCCACAGTTGTCATGGCTGCAGCAGCCGCAACAGTCCTCCTCCTCCAGCCCAATGAATGCGAACGCGGGCAGGAGCATCTGGTTGGGAAGCGAGCAAATTAAAATCATTATCCTTCCCCAGGGTCACCTGGGTCAGGTTAAGCAGCCTTTGGTAAAATATTTTTCCCTCTGATGGTGTTGACTGATTTTGATCAGGTTGACCAAATATTTCAAAGAATGTGAAAGTCTAAAGAGGAAAAAGAAAACTCTAAAAAAACTGCAATAACTGCTTGTTTTCACACGGTACGTTAAGTATTCTCCAAGGTGAGGATACACAGTGGGAAGAGTAAAATAATAACTTATAAATGTGTTTATTCCACATAAGGGCATAACAATGTTCCAGGTGCAAACTAAACTCTCCCCTGGAACTACTACCTGCGGTCTTTAAATCTGACTTAAATAGACTAACTGATTACATCTGGTAGGTAGTCTGAGCAACGAAGATAACAATATGTAACATAACAACCACTGTTAATTCCTATCATTTTGTTTCAAAACACTGTATCACTTTTAATGTTCTTGCTTTATGTTTACGATGTTGGTATGCTGCTATTGTTCTTGTTTTTCTTTCTTTCTTTTACCATTCTCTTTAAAATAAAAGTAAATAAATAAATAGACTGAATATTTTTAAGTGGGAAGGATTAAATCTGTCTATAAGAAATGAAATTGACTTGAAGCTACAAATGTACTGTTTTAGCATGACAATAAACCTCTTTAAGCAATGTAAGTGTGAAATACTTAGTTTAAAGTCAACAGACTCTTAAACAAGGGCAATGTTATGTTAAAGATTATATTACATTAATTTATATTAGTTATGTTTGTATTAATGATTATGTTAACATGATAGTAATGTTGAAATTCAAACAGATTTACTATGCCATAGCTAATATATAGTATTAGATTTAAATGTTTTAATATTTTGTAATTTACCAAGAAAAAATATTCTGTATGATACTAATACTTCCATAAAATTTCTCTTTAAAATTCTTCACCCCATATTTTCAACTACCAAACTCAAATTTCCACATTCTTTCCATGCTGAAGTTGAAGCTAATACTTTCAGCTCCCAGTGTGGCAAGCAAATTCCTCTCACTTCAATTAAAAACAAACCTTGGAAAACACAACACATTCCACAGTTAACTTCGGACACTGATCCCCTGCTACCTGTGAGATTTTCCTAGCTACATCACCCAGGAGAATGCCGCATTCTTTGTAAATAGCAATGTACTCAGTTTATTTTTTTTTAATGTCACAGATGTCTGTGAATAAACAGCAGATAATTTTAATCCAAAACTGTTGATTTAGAACCAGCCGAACCCTCCCAGCTCCCAAGACCAAATATTAAATGACTACCCACTACAGTCCTAGAAACTTGATAGTCTCAAATCTTGTTTAAAGTATCTATTTTCTAGCTGTAAAGTAAGAGAGTTAGCACACTTTTAGTCCAGAGGATTTTGTAAAACAATATCTAATGAAATTAATAAAAAGTCATCACAGCCTTTACATAATCTGCCTCCAAAACAATGAACAGCAACAAAAACCTCTGGACTTGGAAATATGCATCCCAGAAAACTTTCCATGGAAATGACAACTTCTAGTTATCAGGAGAGAATTCTTAAAAGTTGTGATAATTCTGAATGACTTACTAGCAAGCCTCCTCCTCCGATACCACCGAAGAACCATACAAAGCGGCTGAGGTTGTTTTCAGATGCATACTTTGTTTCCCCATTGGGAAAGTAAAGCAAAATATTAGCTACAACGCAGAGGACAGCGAGCCACACCAGAGAGTGTCCGATGCAGCGTGCGCATTTGCCATAGCACATGGTGGTGGTGGGAGCCGGTAAGGTTTTCCCCACCTCTCTCTCTTCAGCTCCGTGACACCCCAACTCAGATGAGAGTGTGCCCGTCTGTGGAGAAAGCAGAAGCAACTCTCAGCCTATTCCTGCTCCCTCTTAAATATGGAGAGCTCTTAGTCACTTGGTGGGTGAGGTACTTTGCTTTCATTGGTCCTGACTGCGGCTCCGCTCCGACTGGGGTGGAGGGATGTGGGGGTGCCCCGCCCTTCAAATGCAGTCCCTGGGACAAGCGAAACCAGGGGCAGGACATGAGAAACAGCCTCAGTCACAGACAACAAAGAAAAATGATCAATCCTCCACGAGGAATTCACAATTCCTTCTCAGGATAAAGAATCAACAGGAAAATCGACACGACTTTCCAGTAACTGCCAAGTGTCAGCAGTGGGACCGCCCTGGGTGAGACTTCCAAAGCCAGATGGCTGTGACCCTCTTTCTGGACAGCTTCCAGTCTAAGGCTGTGTGCTCACTGCTACCGCGGCACTGATTTAATTCATGACCTGGGGCAAGTTTCCTCCACCCTGAGTTCATTTCCTTGTTTGTTAAAGACAAGGTGTCCAAATTGTCACCCATGGATTTGAAGAGGCTGCTGGGAAAATCGCAGAGCAGACTTCGTTGCTCTGCCTGCAGTAAGCTCTGCGGGCGGAGCCGATGCCCAGCTTTCCTGGACGCCTGACCTCAAAAGAAATCTGCGCCACGCGAAAAGGGCATCAGGCAACCCAACGGACTCTAGCACTCTCTCATTCTTGAGTGTTGTTGTCCGACAGAGCAATGCCAGGAATGGCCAACAAAAGCCACCATATTCTGCAAGGATAAAAGAAGGAGGCAAAAGAAGAAAAGGAAAAGGAGGAGATGGAAGGAAGAAAAAAGGGAAAAGCAAGTGACTTTGTAAATCAAGAGGGGAAACAAGTTTTAGAGAATGGGGACTGAGTAAGAGAGTCGCAGCCCACTGAGCAGCGCACGGAGGAGAGGTGGTCCACGCTGCCAGGCCTGAGCCGGCATTCCCCAGGCTCCCCTCATAAAGGCAGAGCCGAGGTGGGAGACTCATTTCCTCTGTGGTTGCATTGCAAAAGGAGAAACTGAACCCCAAATAAATTTAACCCTTGAAAAACGGGTTGCTCCAGCCAGCAGGATGAGGGGGAGCAGAGTGTGGCCAGAAGGGACCACAACGGGAGGGGCCCTCTCACCAAGACAGGTTGTAAAGTGAGGGAAAATGAAAGCAGTCAGGGAGGAGGCTGTTATCAGACCCCTTCCTTCCTCTCCCCCCAGCCCCTGCAGCCAGCAGGGCAGAAAGAGAGAGCGAGGGGCTCAGAAGGAGAAATTCTGGCCTGAGATGCCAGCTCTACTGTTTCAGCTCATGAACTCAGGCAAATCACATTCCAGGACTGCTTCTTGGCCCCTAAGACAAGGGCAGGACTGGATGACAGGCCACTAACCCCTTGTTAAGCGATTCTTAACAAGTTTTTGAGAATCTTGCAATATTGACCCTCTTTCCAGGGAAAGAACTGTATATATATCCAGTCAAACGCAGTTTTCACCATCTTTTAGGGGTTCGCAGACTCACTGTAGCCCATTGGTGGATCTCTTCACATTTCTGTAGGTATGGCCTACCTAGGGGCCACTTAAACCACACACACACAGATTTGGGATCTCACTTTTGATACAATAAATAGGAATTTCTAGGTGAGGTCCAGCAGTCTGCATCTTTTACGAACGTTCTCTAAGTGAGTCATTTGCTCTCTAAGCTTAGGGATCACAGCCGGGTAAGTATTATTTGTATTAGATACTTTCTGAGACCAAGTGCCCCCTCAGAGTATCCTCAGTTCCCACCAACATGGTGGGATCACAAACTGGGTGGACACATTGCAGTTTTAAATTGGGCATAAGGTATTTTGGACGTGAACTGACAAAATTCTCCTGCAGTAAGGAGTCCCTTCTCCTTGCCCATCTGCCGTCCTGCTCTTCAGCACCCTTTGCTTCTGTCCCACAACTGATCGCCTAACCTTAGCAGAGGCAGGGACCTTTCCAGTTAGGCTCCTGGTTTAAGACCAAGTGTGTTTTTCTGGACAGTTTCTTTGACACTAGGCTATGGTCTCAGCCAGACCTGGCCAGGGAGATGATCCTGGTCTTTCTCCTGTCCCAGGTACTCTGTTTCCTGTGTAGGAACTGCCATTCCCACAGACACTTTCCGGGTTTTGATTCACTTCCCAAGCCTGGCCCTGGTCTTACGTCCACCGCTGCCTCTTGCCTTCTGCCTGTTCTGAGCATTATCTTCTCCTGAAGTGCTATCCTTCAGAATTCTGTTCACATCCAAGTTGAGCATCCCTAATCTAAAAATCTGAAATCTGAAACACGTAGAAATCCAAAACCCTTGAGCACTGATGTGATGCTACAAATGGAAAATTTCACACCTTATCTCATGGGATAGAGTGCAGTCAAAACACAGGTGTGCTGAAAATATTGTGTAAATTTACCTTCATGCTATGTGTGTAGGGAATAGGTGAACTTTATGTGTAGACTTGGGTCCCAAGATATCTCATTATGCATATGGAAATATTGCAAAGTTTTTAAAAATTCAAAATTTCAACACTCCTGATCCCAAGTATTTTGGATAAACGCTACTCAATCGTATCAGCTGGGGCTGGGGATACAGCTCAGCGGTACAGCACCTGCCTGGCAAGCGCAAGGTCATGAGTTCGATTCCCGGTACCAGAAAAAGAAAAAAAAAAAAATCATGTCAGCTTCCCAAAGATACCCTTTCTGCAGACCGATCTGGTGGTGCTCTGCTCCCTCTCAGGTTACTTTCCATCACTGTGTTCTATTATGGTCACAGCATTTATCATCCCCTAAAGTTATTCTAGGTGCTCCCTTGCTTCCTTTTCTGTTGTCTGTCTTTCCTCCCTCCCACTGAGTGCAGTAAGTCCGCTAGTGTTTCCCCATTCCCTGGAACAATGCCTGGAACATAATAGCTGCTCAATGAGCATTGTTGAATAGTTGAATGAATAAGTGAGTCAATATGATTTTAAGCTGATGGTCTAGTCTGAGGTGCATGTGTGGTACAGCAGACTATTTATATCACAGAAAGCTCTAAAATGTTCACCATCACTGGTCTAGTCTCTCAGCCCTCAGTTCTGCCATACCTTTCTGTGTGGCCAGAATCTTATGGCAAATCTCTTTTACCTACTCACGTGACTGCTCCAGGCTCTGCTACTACCAGGCTATTTGCTTTAATTCAAGTTATTTCTATTATTTAGTTCAAGTTGTTTCTATTATTTGTTCATTTCCTAATATTTATTTATTTATTTATTTATTTTTTTTTTTTTTTTTTTTGGTTTTTCTCCGGTACCGGGAACCGAACTCACGACCTTGCGCTTGCCAGGCAGGCGCTTTTAGCCGCTGAGCTAAATCCCCAGCCCCTCCTAATATTTATTGAGCTCCTATTTTCTTATGTTTTCTGAGTGCTGGAAATACAACATAAACAAAAAATAAATTCCCTGCCTTTAAGGAATATCCATTCTACAAGAAGGAGAGAGACAACTCAAAAAAAAATAGCAGATAAGTAAAATACAGAGTTTTTCGGGTACTGCAGAAAAGGGGAATGGTGGAGGATGGAGGAGACCTTACTAGCAGAGTTCTCTAGCACACACTGGTAACAGAATCTACCTCACAGATTGTGATATACGGGAGCAAGTCAACAACCTGTGTAAACCTTGAGACATCTGGCATCTAGCAATCTCTAAATAAATGTCACTTATTATTTCAGGTAAGGAGTCTCTACTCCATTTATGGTGCCTTATATTTACTTTGCTGAGATTCCATCCCTGTGATATATGTTGGAGTTATCTTTCCTGAAAAAATTTTTAAATGTTTGAGTTTCTACAGTTATAGAAAAACTCCCTATGCCAGGCGGGGTGGTGCAAGCCTGTAATCCCAGCACTCAGGAGGCTGAGGCAGAAGGATTTTTGCAAGTTCAAGGCCAGTCTGGGCTTCAGAGGGAGCTCAAGACCAGCCTGAACTACATAGAGAGACCCTGTCTCAAAAAGACTGAAAGAAAAAAGAAAGAAAAGGAAAACTCCCTCTAGCTCTCTCACTTCTCTGGAATCACTCTCAGTTCGTGACTGCCTTTGGAAGGAGTTTTTACTGGGCTACAGAACAGTGGGCCCCTGAGCGCAGGATGTGGTTCTCAGCCCTGCATTTTGAATACACAGTCTAACTGCAAGAAAGGCCCTGCTCCTGCAGCTTTGGTCCAGCCCCCCCCCCCCAACTCTTTACTCCTTCCCGGATAACTTTCATCCCACCCCAGGCCCGCCCCTGACTCTCACCCTGTCCTTGATGCGCGACACCCACAAGGGATGCAGGAATATGCATCTTCCGCATTCCCAAGTCCACAGAGGTCTCAAGAGCAGGGACCTTCTATTTCTTCTTTGAGAGAACAGCTAGCAGAGTGGCAAAGATTTAGTTAGCTGTCAGAAATACTCGCCAAACTTTGCTAAAATGAATAGGGGAATTCACTATGTTTGGTCCTAAGGTTATTTCCTTTTAAGCAGGATCCAAGTATCTCATGAAAAGTTGGGCAAAATTGACATTTATTATATTTCAATTTGAAAATTTCAGTTTTACTCATCATTCACATAAGCAGCTGAAACATGCTTCTTAAGTTTGTCTCCGTTATCCATTTGATGTACAGCTGAGGCTTTAAGACGCGTCAATAGTATCAAGTGCCACATAAGCATAGGCTTTCATGTTGAAAGCAGCCTCAGTAGAGAAAATGGTTCAACTCTCACCCTTTCACGAATCACTATGCCCATTTACAGTTAAGTCCACAGTTAAAAATTCTGTCCGAGGTCTTCTATCTGGTTAGCAGTGGAACCGGGTTACCTTTAAGAACTAACAGTAGTAGTCAGTGATGCTATGTGGTTGTGGAATTCTAGGAAAAAGATCTGAAGTCAGATTTCCTGTCTGTTAGTTACATCCTTCCACATGACTTCCTTGTGGTAATGGCATTAGTTTCTTACTCATCTGAATATGACAAGGGTTATGATTCATATCCAGTAACCATGCTCATTAGAGCCTTATGATTATAACAGCTTCTGCAACAAAAGCCAGTTGAGCTGCCTTAGCAAAGGAGCATTAATCACGAACTCCAAAGGTAGCGATGTGGATGGGATGATGGGAGTCGGAGCTAAGGAGAAGTCACCTCTGCAGGAAATCCACAACGTTCTACATTTTGCATCTTTGACTCTTTCTGTCCCTACACTTTAGTTTTTCCAATGCAGACTAAATGTCTCAGGATATGACTGCTCATTCTTCTCATCGAAGAGACTCAGCTTTCGAAGGCAGCAAGTTACTCTGGACAAAACTGAGATAGGTCTGGACCCAAGGGACCTGCAGAAACGTGGCTGCTAGCAGCCATCTTTGCAACCACACAAGATGAGAAGTCGTCCTCAGGGACAGGTGAGCAACAGGCCAGGCAGAGGAGTCCGTTGCCGTCCTTTATTTGAAACCATTCTCGGGGCACATACACGTATAGTAAAGAACTCAGAAGGAAGCAGCAGTGTGAAATCATTTACACACAGCCTCCTGGCCAGACCCTCACGTTAGGCTGCAGCTCAATTTATTCTTGATGTAAAAATAAGTTTCTCAGCTCAAGAGATGCCCTTTCCTCTCATCTCCTCACTCCCTGATGGGCCCGTGCTCACTTGGTATGCTCAGTTTGACATCAAGCCAGGGAGCCTCCTAGGCCTCCTAGGCCTTTTTCATGTGAGACACTCCCTGGGTTGCCTGCTCCACGGTTGAAAGCTCAAGACGTGAGGCTGGGTCTCCCTTCCTGGGAACTGGCTGCTCAGAAGGGCTGGCGGCACTGCTGCTGGGTGGGTGAGCTGAGGACGTCTATGTCCGGAACAATGAGTGCACAAATACTTTAAGAGAAGGGCTCTTGTTTTCTGATATGAGTACCAGTGCTTTGGGTTTTATAATAGCTGGATCCTGGCATGGGAAATATGGAGGGCTTCAAAGACCATCTGAATTTCCACAAGAATGGCCTGTGGTTTTCCAAAACAAGAGATACTGATTCAGCCAAAGGAAACAGACGGTCTCTGAGGCTGGAGCCAGGAGTCTGCATTTCAAGCAACCAAATGATGCTAATGCACAGCCAGAGCTGATGTCCACTGATGCAGTTGGTCTCACTTCCTACTTTCAGAAACAAAGCCACCAAGGTTCAGAGCAACTCATTTTGGTTGAGAAGAAAAGCCAAGGATTAAAATAAAACAAAAACAAGCCCGAAGACATTAAAACTCATGACTTCATCCGTTCATACATTTTGAACCTTGTCAGCCTGGTGGATGGTTCTCTCTGTGAGGTGGGAGGAAGCTGCCACACCCACCTCTGCTTCCCTCAGTGGGAGAGCGGATCGCCCAAGGAAAGTGGGAATCCTCTCCTGCTCACTTGATATCCCAGATCCCAGGTGCATAGAAGGGGAATGACAGCTGTTCAGGGTTTTTGGATAATATTTACCTAGTTTCTGTGCATTTAGGAAATTGTGTGAAGAGGAGCAGAAAACCAGGACACTTAGGGGACGTGTGCCAGTCAGTCTTATGCCGTCATTGAGCTCACAGTTCTCTCATGCAAAAAGAGCTCTCCACAAGAACGGAAACTGAGGCTCATGTGGGCTATACATGCAGACCAAAGTCTCAAGGCTGGCAAGCGACACGGCCTGGATTCCTGTTACTCAGTCTCCCCGACTCAGCACCCTGGTCTTTTGAATCATTTGGCCCATTTTTACTACTGCACCAGGACCCCTTTAGTGAAAAACATTAGCCACACTTAGGGACTTCTTACCTGGCAATTCTAAATAACAATTTCCAGATGTTAATCTCTTGGATCCTACTTTAAGTAAATGATTTTAAAGTTCACTCAGTGTCTTTGAAATAACGTGTTCTACCAAGGTGGGTCAAAAGGTCAGGCGGCTGACAGACAGTTCAGAACTAAAGCAGTAGCTGGTGTTCAGTAAGACTGGTTTCACCATAGAAAAATAGAATCATTAGAAAACAAGACATGTACACAATTAAAAATTTCAAAAAATCTCCTAAACTCAGTACAAAAACAATACAGCTTATTTTCATTTCTTTAACCTAGTCTACTTGTGAAAGAATTTCCCCGCCTGTCCTTTTGACCTTATATAAAAATGTGCTTGCCTTTGTGTGACAATGTTGGGGGTGTAGCTCTCCCTCCATAAATAACTTTTATACCATTGAAAGCTCAGCCCAGTGACACTTTTATCAGCTGACCATTGAAAATGCCACAGAGAGAGGAAGAGAGGGTAACTGGTTCACAGCTGTTTTAGACTCCACCTTCCAGGGATCCCTGGTGACGGCTTTTTCGTGTGGGCAAGTTCTGTGTATAACAGCTTCCTGCCATATGTTTGTTTAGTAGTTTCTATGACTTCAGCGCTCTCAGAGAAGTTAGAATGAAGCATAAAGAAGAGACCACGTGAGCATTCTCCAAGAAATCATTCCAAGCTGGTGAGTTAATACTCCACTTAGACGGCACGGCCCTGCCACTCTCAGTCAGACTGGTTATGCGGCTGTCAGACTCCAACATGGCAAATTTCCCACTGATACTCAACAAGCTGAAGACTCAAGTTACTGCTTATTTTGCCCTAGGGAATTTTATCAAGAATGGACTTAAAGAAGTGGAGAGTTGCAGCTTGGGGTGTGTGTGTGTGTGTGTGTGTGTGTGTGTGTGTGTGTGTGTGTGTGTGTTGAAGACAAACAAGGAACCATGACTGATTTAGATGCACTATAAGGTTCTACTGGCCGAAGGGCAACTGACCTTCCTTCCTTCCCACCTCCCTGTGCACATTCTCTAGCTGGCTCAATAAGGGAGAGCTGAACTCCGAGTAAGCAATATCCTCCAGCCTCAAGTAATCACCATGCCTCAGGTTTCCTCCCCAGAAGGGGAGTTGTGATTCTAACCAGCTGAGTCATCTAGTGGCAACTCCCTTCATTGTGTAAGGTTACAAAAACACACTCCCTTACTATGGGAACCCTAATGGGAAATCCATTCCACTTTCAGGTTAAACCGTTAGCCTGGCCTGTTTCAAAAGATTCCACAGAGCTGTGATTTTTCAATAAGGCATTCATAATGATTTAGAAAGTCTTTTGCAGACTTACAAGGTAAAGACAGTTTGGGCAAAAATTGCAAAGGGACTGAAGATATGTATGATGCATTTATTTCTTCCTCAAAATGAAGAGTTGGCAAGAAGATAATATTGACTGCAAGCTCGGGATGTGGGATCCCTACATTGCCTGGGTCTGCCCTTGCAGATTTAGGAATTCTCACTCTCCCTCCTAAAGACACTGGTGGAGGAGGATGACTTCAGGACCTCATACTTCTCAGCTCCTCTTCGCCTTTCCTGTCTTCTCAGGGTGTTTGGTGTCTTCAGCAATGACTTGATATTTTTAGGAACTGGAGTTCCAGGAAAAGTCACATCTAGGTTTGTGAGTTCCTTTCTATTTGCTCCTCCTTCTCTTCCTTCTTTTTCTTTTTCAATGAGGAAAGAAGAACATAAACAAGTAGAAAGCATTTTTCCTCTCTAGAATTGTACATACGATGTTTTACAGGAATTCTAGAGAGAGAAAATGCTTTCTACTTGTTTATGTTCTTATATCTTCTTGCAATACATTAATGGCAATTTAAAAGATTATTATAAAAAAAAGTTATTGTAGAGAAGTCTTTTTTTTTTTTTTTTTTTTTTTTTTCTGTACCAGGGATCAAACTCATGACCTTGTGCTTGCCAGGCACATGCTTATGCCACTGAGCTATATCCCCAGCCCTGTAGAGAATTCTTAAAGGAAAATATCCTCACAAGAAGATAAAGAACTGTCATAAATTCATTTTTATTTTTGAAAAGGAAAGTGAAGCAACCTTCCCCCTTGATTTTCATTCTTCAGCCAGAGATTCTAATCAACATGAGGATCATTCATTCAATACATATTGATTCAGTAATCACTTGTGCCAAATATAAGCCTAAGAATTTTACATGTGTATCTTAATAAATTCTCACAGCAATCTTTTGAGATAGGCACTGTTATAACCACCATGATACGGGTGATAGAACACTAAGAACCCAAGTGAGTTTCCCAAAGCCTCATTATGTATCCATGGCAGTCAGGATTTTAATTCAGGCGGTCTGGATCCAAAGCCCTCCCTCTTCACCATCACCCCATACTGCCTCCAGCATAGGGGCAGGGTCTGATGAGAACAGGCCTTACCATATGCGTTAATACCTTGATGTTTAAGCAAAATGCACCTGGTGCTCAGACACTGGTTTCTAACTACCATTCTCCAGTAAAAGGAGCCAAAGCTCTTTGGAAAAATAGTTGATTCCAAGGCTGAAGCAAGGAACATATGAGATAATCCTGGAGTATTTTGTGCCACTGTTTTGTGTTCTTTTACGAGGTGGTTGGTTAGGTAAGGAGACAGAGGAGAAGTTCAGGAAAACAAAGTTGATTATTCCTAAGGTCCTAGAGACAGCAGGCAAGAAACACACACAGGGCCAGAGAGGCGGCACCAGCAGCAGCTGGAACTCTGGTCTTGACTGCATCTTGATCACAGTACCCTCAGAGTATCCAGTGAAACTACACCCCAAGTCCTGATCCACAGAAACAATAAGTGTCTGTGGTTTTAAGCTGTTCAATTTGTAGTATGCTAAACAGAATGAACACGGTCAATTGCGTAGTGATACCTGCAGTCTTCAGTTGTGTCACAGCAATGAAAGTAAGGAAAGACTGAGGAACTGCGCTAGATGGGAGGAGTCCAAGTACACCTAACAACAGAATACAAGATGTGATCTTGGATTGAATCCTGGACCACAGGGGGGAGATCACTCTTAAGTATGGACCATGGATGAAATACTAGCAAAGTATAAATGTTGAATTTCTTATTCTTATCATTGTATCAGTTATACAGCAAATAATAAAATGAATATGGCAAAACATTCACAATCAGCAAATGTACTTAAATGATACCTAGGATGATGGGTATTATTTTTGCAACTTTTCAGTAAGTTTGAAATTCTTTCAAAATAAAAAGGAAAAAAATTTATGTTAGATTTCAGCTTTAAAACTATATTGGAAATAATTTAGAGTCCCTTTGCTACTTTGGGAACTAAGGGATTGCAGGACCACTGACATACAAAATACTACTTTTGTCACACAGGTGTAAAGCACATGAATGATACATATAACCTTTTATCACATATGGATTTGCTGGGCTTGTCAGGAATTTGTAGTAAAAAAAAATTATCCTTTGTGACTAATTCCTACATGTTATTCACCTAGAGGCAGTAAAACTTGGCTTCCTGAGCTGTAAAGTTGTACGTGCACACTGCAGGGCACTGTGGGGTGCCCTCCCCATATCCTTACTCCTAAGGCTACCTCCTCCATCTGCCGGGTGTGCTAGTCACTTACACCCAGGCTTTTTCAGGGACTGCCCTCCACCTAAAGAAAAGTCCTCACACAAATCATGGCCCCTGCCTGAGGGCAACTCTCTTCTAGTCTGCAGCTCTCAGTGGGGACAGCCTGGGCCGCTGAGCTTCTGGTGGGATTAGACAAGGCCTCCTGTAACTGCATCACAGTTCACTCCCACTGCCTGACCCGAACCCTTCTAGCGCTCCTCTCCCCTTATAGGTGACCACCCCAGGCCGTTCCCTTAGGAAGCACGGTGCACAGCTCCCCACAGTCTGCTTCTAGGAAGCTGATCTTCAGCCCATGCCTTCTCCACACCCGTCATCCACCTCCTGGCCACAAGGCTACCCGACTACATGGCTGCTCCTTCCTCTGAAATGCAGACAGAAACATTTCTGAACTGTAAAAACATTTCTGAACTTTAAAATATGAATTTTAAATTTCAGATTTTTTAAAAACACCGTGGTAATAGAAGCTAAGAGAAATGAGGTAATTCTCAGCTTCTCTCTTGTCAGTGTCTTCATTCAGAACAAATTGACTTAGTGATTTGGTTTACCTTAAAAATGTTAAACACATGGAAAATTAGAATAATCTGTAAGGGCTCACACTAAATTCCAACAATTACTCATGGCCTGTCTTGCTACTGTAATAGCTCAACTACTCTTATATTATTTTAAGCATTTTGCAGATATACTTTTTTTTTTGTCTTTTTGAGACAGGGTCTCGCTATGCAGTTCAGGCTGGCCTTGAGCTCACTTTGTAGCCCAGGCTGGTCTCGAACTCTCAGTGGTCCTCCTGCCTCAGCCTCCCAAGTGCTGGGATTACAGGAGTGCACCACCACACCCGGGATATAATATTATTTCATTTGTCAGTTTTTCAGTGTATATATTTTTAGAGAATTGCTCTTTTTGAAACATAACCATATTTATAAATTATTATAAACCAGTAATAATATTTCCTTAATATCATCAAATTCCTTTTCAGTGTTCAAATTTCCAGCTGTCTGGTAAAGGTTATAAAATTGCTTTCCTTGATTTATAAGGTTTATGTATTTCAAACAAAATGTGAGTATGGTCTGTGTATTATGATCTGTTGAGCTACCTCTGATTCTTCCCCTTCAGTTTTTTTTCCCTCCCTTTTGGTTTCATTGTTGAAGGAAGCTGTAGCATTTCCCACAGCCTGGAAGCCTGTAGTATTGTTTAACACTCTTCTGTGTATTTCCTACAAACTGGATTTAAGTTAAGTGCTGGATTCTTTCTGTTGATTTATCATTTTTCAAAATAATAAGTTGGTTTCCCGTCACCTTCCTCATATGACCAATGAATTTGCATGTGGTTCAATATTATAATGAGTTTGTAATGTACTTCTGGCCACTATACTCATGGATGCTGATGTCAGTGGGAGCCTGGGTTAGTTCAAGCTGGCTTCTGAGTCATTTCCCTCTGGCCCAAGTCATCTGTGCTCACCTCTTTGCCACCCGATATAACAAGAGGTGGCCCCCTCACTTTGTATACTTCCTGCCCTACACCTGTATTCAGTCATTTGTCTAAGGACCTCTCACTCTTCCTAGTGGAAATAGTATTTCAAACTATAGTATAGGGGCTGGGGATATAGCTCAGTGGCATAAGCGCCTGCTTGGCAAGCGCGAGATTGTGAGTTTGATTCCTGGTACCACAAAAAAAAAAAAAAAACCAAACTACAGTATAGATGAGATGGAGTGCCCAGTAATTTTGTTTTTAATTCTTATGCTGAGGAAAAGGGATTCTTGTATGTTCTTTCTATATGCCTCTGTTATTTTTATCATACGTGTATTATTTCATCATAATTCACATTTATTAGTTATTTTACTTGTTGCATACAAATTACACATAAATACGTAGTTGAAAAAAATCAAAGTACAAATTCTTTTTCTACTTTTTCCATGCCACTTTCCTGCCAGATATAGCCACAGTTAACTATTTATTGCGAATTCTCCTAGGCTTCTCAGACAATATCGGGACCTAAATTAGACTAGTGCAGGCATAATTGGAAATGCCATTTTAATGTGCTCAGGTTATTCAGGGAAACAGAAGTCTGATGGGAAAACATAATAGCAGTGTATGTCTTCCCTGGCCCAACGGCCAGGGCCTTCGTGTTGCCAACTCCAGAGGGTGCTGTGTACACTGCAGTCTCCGTGACTGATGTCCCCTCACGTTTGCAGCGCATAGCAAACCTGCTAAGGAACCAGCAGGTGAGAGAACAAAGGCCGGGAACTCACAGAGCGGAAAATGCCTCTGAAATATAGTGTTCAAGCTTGCTTGCAATGAGATAAATGCAAACTAAAACTGTACCAAAATACTGCTTTTTCACCTCTCAGATGGGTGACAATTAAAATACTTGGTAACACACCCTCATTCAGCGTTGGACTGACTATGCATTTCTGCCAATTTAGCAATATGTGTTCATAAATATATACATAATTAAGATCTTACTGTGATAAATGTATGTGTAGTTGGTAATTCAAAACACTTCTAAAAATTTCCCCTACAAATATGTTTGAATGTTTGGGAAATAATTTATGTATAAAGTAAGGTTTTTTAACTCTAAATAAAATTTATTATTTCCTTCAGTTACAAAGCAGGCAGGAAACCACAGCAGTATCAGCACACGCCTTTGTTACCAGTACAAATCCCACACATTTTAGGTTATATTACAATCATTGTAGATACTGTGAAATAACATTTATGCTTATCTGGAGCTACAGATTTTTTAGATGATGTTACTTAATTCATTAATAAGTATATATGACTTCTACATAAAAAATATTTTGATGATTATGTTTCACAATAACTAATTTCCTTTTAATCCCAAGGATTTTATTGTATATACTTAAAAACATTGTAGTCAGAAGACATTCACAGGATACACACACACACACACACACACACACACACACACACACACACGCACACACACTTTCCCAGATATCAGAGAGGGGCTGATACGTACAAATGTCTGTTTGCTTGAATGCATAAGCTAATAAGCCAGCTCCGGAAGATGCACAAACCACTGTTAGTGCTGGGGGCCTCCAGGGATGAGACCTGGGTGGCTGGTGCCTGGAGAGTTAAGGGAAGCTTTTTCCTCATAAACCTTACAGAACCTTTAAATATTCTAAACCTTGCACATCTATATTCTATTCAAAGATTAAGTAAATAAACTCTAACCCTCAAAGACTCCTTATAGATTCTGGCAAGGGGCCTAGTCCACAGCTCATGGCAACATTTCCCGCACTGCAGCCTCCTCCTCCTCGCAGCAGAGACCCACGGATTCTGTCAGCCTCCTACTCTGAACACCCAGGAAAATCTTATCTCCAAGACTTTCTTGACTCTTGCCTTTCCTTACATTTGTAGCAATTTCTCTTCCAGAATTAAATTTTAGCAGATACAAAAGCAAAGCAATCCCATCTATCTCTACTTTGGTTGAATCACAAATCCTCACAAGCCAAACCATCATAAATGAAACTGTCCTTAATGGACATTGAAGTTAAATATGTAAATATTCACAAGTTAAGCATTTTCTCCTCAAATACTAGTTGTTCATGTTCTCACATTTATTTTAAAATTTAAGTCCTACTGATATAATGGGTGCAGAGTTTCACTATTGTTGGTTAAAAATGGGACCTAATTACTATGACTTGTAAGAGGACATAAATCTTGAGGTTAAAATACTAAAATGGTTCTTCTTCCCAAAATTGCCCTTATGAATTTCCTACTGTTTTCAAGATGAAGCCAAGTTTCACCCATCATACAGACATGATCACTGTTGTCCAGCATATCTCTGGCAATATAGAGTACATTTGTATTGCTGAAGTAAAATATTTGGAAGAAAACATTAATGCTAAGTCTTGAATGATATTATTGTGAGTAATGATTACCAAAATTATACAAGTTGCAGAGCAAGTTGTAACCACATTTTATAAATATTTGTTTGGAGCTTTATATAACAAATGGAGACTCTGCTTAAGATTTAGTTCAGCAGGGGGTCTGCTTTATATTTTGGAAAATACTCTGTTTAGGAACAGACTTAAATTTCTTTGTGCAATAAACACAACTAAGCAGGATCTTGCCATAAGAACTCACATGAAGAAATCATTTAAAATTAAAATGTAATTTTATTATTTTTATGGTAGACTCTGGGAAAATATTTCAGACTTCACCAGAAGCCTCCAGCTTGCTTTTGAGTGAGAAATGTGTTTTTTTGGAGTCATGAACAGGATGAAGAAAACTGGGACAATTGCCCAATGTCTCTGTGCCACCAAGTGAAACAGTGGCCAGGACTTCAGGGAAGGGCACGATCTCCAGGGATTGAGGACGGGAGATTTGGAGAGGAGGGCAGTAAAGCTTCACGTCACTTCTGAAGAGGTATGTTTATGGTCTGGGTCTAAAATGGCTCCCAAAAGCCTCGTCGAGGGGAAGGCGTGGTCCCCAGTGCAGCCATGCTCAGAAGGCAGCTTTGGGAAAGCCATAGACCATGAATGCGTTGACCTCGTCTATAATCCACCGATGAGTTCACGGCTGGGCGCGAACCTTAACTGAAGAGAGACAGCTGGCTATGTGCCCTTGGGAACTCCATCTGTCCCGGGCCCCTTCCTCTCCAGCTCCTTTTCTTTCTGCTTCTGTCTACTGTGCCCTTCTGTCGTGGTGTTTCTGCCTGGCCACACCCTAAAAACAAAGGAGCCAGCTGGCCATGGCTAAAACTGCTGAAACCGTTAGCCAAAATAACTCTTTCTTCTTTTAACATGTTTTTCTCAGGTATTTTGTCACAGTAAAAGAAAAAACTCTGACTAACAGTTATTAGGAAAGGAATAGCTGGAACTTCCAGCTCCTTTTCCCATGTGTGGCATCTGGTCCAAAATGTTCCCCAGAGGAGAAATACAGAGGTTAGTACCCCGGCACTGAAGACACAGACACCACCTAACTGACGAAGAAATTTGTTTTCCTCTGGCTATAGGCAGGGACAAAGACAAGATTCTGGTAGGTATCTGGAATAGCCTGGTCTCCCTCGAATGTCAGGATGCATACTGGAGCCCCAACACTTACCTCCAAGCTCACAGGAGATAATGAGGTCCCGTGAGCTTGCATGTGGCAGGTGAGAGTGTCTCCGGTCCAGCTGGAACATATCACCTACACAGTTCCTGGAACACCTGGTGAGCCACCACAGGCAGAGTAGCTGGCAGTGACCCTTGCCAGCTTCTGTCATCCTGAACTCTGAATTCACCAGAAATGATAGAGATCGAGTCTTCTGCAGCCCCGTGAATGAAAGCACTGACTGAATTTTCCTGATTTAGAGAAATGCAACATTTATATGTCATAAGCTGCAGAGGAACATTCACACTTACTTCACTGAAAGTATTTATACATCAGTATAAGGCTTACCTCCCCTCTACCACTGCTACTCTCATGCAAATACATGCATGAACTCACACACACACGCACACACACACGTGCACACACACACGCACCTCTGTCAGTATCTCTGGAAACAACCGGCTCCTCACCCTTCCTTATGCACCTCCAGTCTTCATGTGCCTTGGACATCTCACTGGCCTTTTATTTGTTGCTTTCATTCACTTTTTATTCACTTAACTGCAGAAAATCCTGAAGATCTAATATTGTCCATAACTCAGAGGCATAATTCCAGTCTCAAGATACTCACAGTCTTGACAGAGTACACGGTTGAACGGAGGGTGGAAAGAAGTATGTGAGGGCGTGAGAGTATTCCATGACTTTTGCAGAAGGACAGAGGTCTTTAACTGTCCAGAAGGACAGTTAACCCAACCTGGAGTGAGAAGAGGGGTCAGGCAAAGTTTGTGGAAGAAACCGATGACTTCTCAGATATTAAGTAGCAGACAGTAAATGGTAACCATAAGCGTGTTCCAGAGGGATGGGTAAATCACAGAAAATACTTGGGGACATGAAGAATATGCTGTGCTTCATAAACCACAGAGTCTAGCATTGTAAAAATAGGAAGTATAAGAGGAGCGACTTACAGCACACTCTGCTATTTCTGTGCTGTTTCCAAACATAATGCTCTACATAGAGCCCTTAATCTAATTTCTCAAAGAAATTTTGGCCAGTGTGGATACAGGGAAGAATAAATAGCAGCAAAGCAAAAGACTAGATTGTTGGGAGCATTTTATTCAATAAATCTTATGTAAGTCCTGGACTTTTCCAGTTATATAGAAATAATGAATATATCTTAATCAAAGTCTGAGCCCAAGTCAGGCATGGTGGCACACGCCTGTAATCCCAGCATTCAGGAGGCCGAGGCAGGAGGATTGCTGCAAGTTTGTGGCCGGCCTGGGCTACATAGTGAGTTCAAGGCCAGCCTGAATATCATAATGAGAACCTGTCTCAAAAAAAAAAAAGTTCTGGGCCCTTTTATTTCTGTCCCTAGGTTAAGAATTGTAATGTAATGGTTTTCTGTAAATAAGCACATATTAACAGATGTTACTACAACAAATATATTCCCTTATGTGGACAGATTTAACATATGATTTACTGCTTGTCAGTTGAAAATAAAATTATGAAATTACTTCATGTATAATTTGATTAGCTGTGGTTGAGAGGACACAGAAATGTTATCCAGGGCATGGTTTCTCATATAAAGACAAATGTTGTTTTCAGACTCGATGCGGAATGTCTTATTCAAGGTAAGATCTTATCCTTGTTAGTTCTCCCTTGCCTTCCCACTTTACTCTCCATCTTGAACCATCTCTCCTTTTAGGAAGCACCACATCAACCAAATTCAGTGTATTTTTAGCAGTTTGCTCATTTCCCCAGTAATAAAAAGGGATAGCATTTCTATGAATGCTTTTACACATTTGTTGGGTATTACCTTTCTGTTGCTGTAACAAAATACCTGAGAAAGACAGCTTAAAGGAGGAAAGATTTACTTGAGTTTTCTTTCAGAGCCTTTAGTTCACCGTCGCTTGGCTCTGTTGTTTCTGAGCTGTGGGGAGACAGGAACTTCATGGCAGAAGGGTGTGGCGGAGGAAAGCTGCTCACCTCATGGCAGTGAGGAAGCAGAGAGAACAAAAACAAAAGCCAGACAAGAAAGGATGGAGACGAGATCTAGCCCCCAAGTTCACACCCCATGACCCACTTCCTTCAACTAGGGCCCCCCTATGTTTATATCACCTCCCCAAAATATCAAATTGCAAACTCATCATTAGACTAATCCACTGATGAAGTCAGAGCCCGCATCTTCCCATCTGTAAGTATATGAGCCATTTGGGGGGTGTTTTAAATCCTAATGATTACATGGTGTTTGTCGCATGTTTATCAGACCAAGCAGACAGGTGCAAGCAATAAAGAAATTAAAGAACTCTCAACTCAACTTCCTTAAAAGAAATATCTGGAAAATTTTGATCCCAAGGAATAATTTAATATTTTCAGTAAGTGTCCCTTTAGAGCAAGTTTTTAAAACTCACTTTTAGTGTGGACCCAGTGATGCCCATCCCTCTTCTTGGAGTAAGGTTGTTATATGCATAAAGTAACATACATAAAATTATATTTCAAAAGAATAATAACTATATAGAAATACAGTTTGTGGTGACTCTTTAGACTTCATGGTAAAATGTCTTGATTAATACATTAAATAACAAGATCCACCTACAAGTCTACCATACTTTGAAGTTGTGATGAGCATAAGGGATAGTTTCAAGATATCTACAACTCTGACATGATAGAAAAATATTTTTTTATTTACCTTAGTAACAGATTCATAGGAACCACTGCTAATTGCTGTGGTTTGGAACCTCAATTAATAGTTGAAGGAAATTCCAGAGGCTTTGGAAATCAAAAAGAGGAATTTATTTCCTCATCTCAGCCCTTTGGCTGTCTGAATTCTATCCCAGATGTAGACAAAAAAGGAAAACCTCCTGTTTCACAGGGGCCTGAGATGAAAGCCCTGATCTCATCTCTACCGTTCATACAGAGATGGCCCTAATGACACCCATCCCTCCACAGAAAGGCCAGAGGCTGCTTGCCTCTCACTTAGAAGATATGAGAAGGGAGAAGAGATCAACTATTCCATTGTCCCTTTAAGATAATTCATTGTAAACTCATTCCCAATGCCTTCCTTTCCTTAATTCTTTATAAAGATTGTAGAATTTTAAAAAGATGTTATCCGGAGGCAGCACAGAAATATGAAACTGCTAAGGCTTCCCAGAGGACTCTTGGGCCCGAGCTTCACCTCTTACGTGGTCTCAGTAATTCCCTTAGCTCTGATGTTCCTCTTCTGCGTTATACATCAGGCACAATCATCCCTGCCTCCAGTGTTACAGTAATGTTTAAGCACAATCTTTTGTATGCTATGAAAGGCTGTGTAAACAATGCGAAAGTCCACTATTCATAGAAGACTGGGTCTCCCCTGTTTCTTTTTCTCACTCTTTCATAAGATATAGGGACAGGGGACGGTAAAGCGGATGACACAGTGTTGAGGAAGAACTGCCTGGGGCCAGAAACCATGCAGAACCTGAGGAAAGTGGAGTGTCCCCTACCCACTGAAGGACCCCAAGCTTCCCTACCTCCTCTGCTCCTGTATAGGACCATCCTGTCCCACTAGCTCCTACAAGCACATCCAAAGCTTCCCAAGTTTGCCTCTACCATCAAAATATCCATCCATCCACCCACGAGTAGCTGGGAGAGCGTGTGAGAAATGGCTTTGCAGGAGCCAATCAGCTGGAACTGCAGAGGCATCAGGGAATGCAATGGCCTTTCTGTTTTGTTTTGTTGTTTTTTATTTTAAAGAGTAAAACAGGAATAACATAATAATAGGGGGGACTTAGCATATTACAGACAAAATGGTAGGAACTTATCAATGGTTAT